>NC_140997.1:163954166-164423114 GCF_052327205.1 Somniosus microcephalus | reverse complement strand
TACGCCGGGTTGCTGGCGCGTGCGGCCGGGCCCTCCTACAGTCGAGTGACGGGATGATTGACCAATCCTACGCTTTGATGACCTGACGGTCGACCAATCGGTGCGTGTGTGGGCGGGCCTTATCGTTCTGAACCGAAGTGAGTCGCCGCCATCTTGATTCCAAACTTTTCCTTTCTTTTTCCCGCTTTCTGCGTCTTTAAAAAAAACATTGCTTTAAAACACATAGGCCTAGAAATTAGCTAGAGCCCCGCCAGCTCGCTGGCGGCCAGAATTTACCACTGGGCGCGGAGCCACTCGCGCCCAGCCGATATTCAGTTTCAGCGCCCAAAGTCGAGGATGGCCGCTGTTCAAGGGTGTGGCCGCCCCCGCTTGGGGCGCTGAAACTGAATATCGGCGCGCTAGTGGCCGCAGCGCCACCCGCAGCGGAGCGGCAGGCTGCGGTACTGCAGGCCTTCCTCCCTCTCTTAAGGGGGAGGTGCCTGCAGCAGCCGGAGCCCCGATCGCGAGTGCCGGCAAAAGAGCCCGGCACAACGGAGAAGTGCTGGGCTCCCGGAAACCAGCCGGCAATGCCGCGGGGGGGGGGGCGGGTGGAGGAGGCCGGGGAAGGAGGTGCGGGCAGGCGGCCGCCGAAAAAGCGGCCGGCCGCACCTCCACCTTAAAGCGCCCACTAAGGCTGCTGTATGGACCCGGTCTCCGAATGTTATTAGCGGCCGCCACGGAAGAGGCGGCCGCTACTGAAGATGGGGGTCGGGCCGGTGTCGGGGCGGTACCGGGGCGCTGCGCACACCGATGACATCATCGGTGGTGGTGCAGCGCTAACGGCTACCGCCGCAATTAGTGCGTCAATGAAGTTCGCCCGAAGTTTGCAGACTGGCGCAGAAGCCCTCTTTGGGCGGTAACTGGGTGCAAAGCCCACTGAATTTCTAGGCCATATTGTTTTTAAAAAAAGTTAATTACTTTCTAAATCTTTTATCTAATCTCATTAATTTTCCTACCTTTCCCCGTTTTTCCAGGTAGACCTCGAGGCCTCGGCCTCTCTCCGCACCCACGCCCGAGCTAGGCACCTCCCGGCCCCAGTCAACAAGCGGCCCCCGATCGCCGCTATCTTTGTGAAGGCTGGAGGGGCGGGCCTCAGCCGAGCGCCGCTACCGCCGCCATCTTAGTAAAGGCTGGTGCGGCGGTGGCGGCACGGAGCTCCGCGGAGCAGGTGCGCGGCGGCGTCTAACTCGCCCCCCCCCCAGTCTGTCTCTCTCTCTCTCTCTTCCCGCGCCTCCTGAATGCGCGGGGGAAGAGGCCCGGCGCACGCCGCATTCGGAGACTTCAACTCCGTGACAGGTAAGGAGGGTCTTCGTTCACGTTGGGTGGAGGGCGGGTTCCTCGGGTGCTGATCCCTGGCGGTGTGGGGCCGGAGCCCGGCTCTTACCTTGCCCCGGAGAGCGGGTGGACGGCGGGGCCTGGAGTAGCAAATCGGGCACCACGGCAGAAGAAAAACTGAGAGCGACAGAGGGGAACAGACGTCAGAGAGACAGAGAAATAGGGAGGGAGGAGAGGGAGAGGGGCAGGGAGGGAGAGGGGCAGGGAGGGAGAGGGGCGGAGATGGAAGAGAGAGAGGGTGGGGGAAGGGAAGAGAGAGAGGGTGGGGGAGGGGAGAGAGAGGGTGGGGGAGGGGAGAGAGAGGGTGGGGGGAGGGGAGAGAGGGGGTGGGGGGAGGGGAGAGAGAGAGGGTGGGGGAGGGGAGAGAGAGAGGGTGGGGGGAGGGGAGCGAGAGTGGGGGAGGGGAGAGAGAGAGGGTGGGGGAGGGGAGAGAGACGGTGGGGGGAGGGGAGGGAGAGAGGGTGGGGGGAGGGGGAGAGGGTGGGGGGAGGGGAGAGAGAGTGGGGTGAGGGGAGAGAGAGAGGGTGGGGGGAGGGGAGAGAGAGAGGGTGGGGGGAGGTGTAGAAGTGCATCAGCATAGATATATATATCCACACATATTAGTATAAAATAAGCACACATACTCTCTTATATTATAATGGAGTCTGGAACTGTTTCAACAGGCCAAAATGGCTTCACACAGTATAACATAAGGTGAAACGGGCAGGCCCATATTAGGAAACGGTTTAAGGAAGAGGATGTGACTCCTTTGTAGCTTGCAGGCTAGACAGTTCCATAAACAAGATAAGCTTAACAGAACAAAAGCATGATAAACCAAAGGACATGTACTGTAAACATTCGTATGAATGTCCAGAACCAAAGTGAGAGGCAAACCGTCTCCATTGTATAAAATTAATTAACTTTATCTAAAGGTATTCCTGCATCATGACTTTTGATTATCTATGGGCTAACCTTATCTTAAGACACCGAGGCTCTGCTGACCCTTTAGTCATCTTCTTGTTGACCTTAAACATTTCTTACTCATCTCTTCCTTAATGTTATTTAGTTGTGTCTCAATACCATACCATGTGATAAAAGGTTTTGATCTTTGTGTATAAAAAGAGGTGTTTTTGTCCATGTATTCGGAGAAGTCACGATAGCCTTTGCCTACGTGAGGCTCCCCTTGCTAGCAAGTAGTTAATAAAGTCTGCCTTTGACGATCACTTTGTTTCACAGAGTCTTATTGAACAGTCGAAACTTCGACAGTTTCTTGGAGGTCCCACCGAGATCGCTTGCTACCTTTCGGTAAGTCACGGACGAGGACACCATACTTTGCTAACGACAAATCCTGAATGGCCATAAGTGAGGTTTTCTCACAGAAAAAGAAAAGGATTTCTCTTTAGATACATAGTTGGTGTAGTCTGTTACTTCCGACGGGAGCACTGCGATCGGTTAAGACTCATGTGTGTTTGGAACTTGAGTTAACTTGTTGTAACCTTTTGCTTCATTTTGACATTAAAAGGAGGAGGATACTGCCGGTTCAGGTTTTACAACTATCGGACAAAGGGAGACAACAGAAAGGTCGCGACCAGGTTGAGTTCCGGAATATATGTGAATGTACTGTGAAGGGATTAGCCTGAAGGATAGACACAGAAAGAAAGAAATAAGGGTGCCAGAGGGCCTGTGAAGAGACTAGCTCGAAGGATAGGCAGAGAGTGCACAGTGACGTAATCTGTGAAGGGACTACCTAGTAATCCCGAAGGATAGATAGGCAGTTAGAGTAAGGATAAGTATAGAATAAGGATTCAGAAATAAAACACAACTGTTTTGTAAAATAACGCTTATATGCATATGTAAAGTTTGTAAAGATTAAAAAAAAACTGTTGGTGACTGAGTTGATCGACTAGGACAAGGAAGTGCCTGTCTCAAACGCGCAGCCTTAGACCGGTTGTTAAGAGGGGAAATCCCCCACGCGAAGGTCAGGACCCTGAAGTGGGCGGAGAGACATAAAGGCACTTAGGATTGTGATACTCAGTCATTAGTTGCTAAAGCTTGTAAAATAAGGCCGCGATCTGTAGAGCGTACCACGCAGATCGAGAAAACTGTCGGATTGTAATTTAGCTTTTGTAAAAAGCCTGCATAACTGTAACTGTACCTATGTTATCTATATATATAAAGCGGCTCTTCTGTCTGTCCCGATGTCTGTCTGTCCGTTCTCTATACGTTTGAAAGTTACAGAGCGTACCGACGCGCGCGTCACCTCAAAAGAAAGCTTGCGATTCCGGACCAGTCATAGGCATATTTACGTTTTGGCCGGACAAAAATCCCGCCCGCGGTATCCCAAAAACGTTCAGCGTTCCGCTCATTAGCATCTCATTAGCGACCGTGTGACGTCGAGGTCGACCAATCGGACGGCGGGTTCCTTCCTACAGTTGAGTGTCGAGTGACTTGACGATTGACCAATCCTACGCTTCGGTGACCTGACCGGTCGACCAATCGGTGCGTGTGTGGGCGGGCCTTATCCTTCTGAACCGAGGTGAGTGGCCGCCATCTTGATTTTTCACAATTTTTTCCCCCACACTTTCTGTGTGTTAGGGAACTAAGGTAAATATTTTAAGGATGTGTTAGGGAATTAATTAACAATTTATTTGAGTTTTATATTGTATTTAGCAACCCCCCCCCTCCTCACCCTCGCGCAGGGGGGACTCGGGGCCTGAAGCTCAAAAAATTTCTCTGTCTCTCTCTCTTTCTTCCCTCTCGCTCTCTCCTTCTCCTCTTCCCTCTCTCTCCTTCTCCTCTTCCCTCTCTCCTCTTCCCTCTCTCTCCTTCTCCTCTTCCCTGTCTCTCTCTACTTCCCCCTCTCAGGTTTCACGGTGTCGGGGCCGCAGCGCGGGTGGGCCGCCTGAAGTTTCCCGCTCGCTAACGGCCGCCAGGGCGCCTCGCGCCGCCCGCACTGACCGCGCATGCGCCGCCCACACTGACCGCGCATGCGCCACCCGCACTGACCGCGCATGCGCCGACCGCACTGACCGTGCATGCACCACCCGTGAGAGCCTGCTCCCGGCGCCGGCCGCCGCTCAGCATTCCCGCTCTCGCAACGGCACCGGACCTCAGGCGCTAGGCAGGGGGAGGGACCGGAGAGAGGGACAGAGGGGAGTGGGGGAGGGCGAGGGGAGGGAGGGAGACAGGGGAGGGGGGGGAGGGGAGGGAGGGATAGGACAGGGAGAGGACATGACAGGGAGAGGGGGGACACACAGGGGCAGGGAGACCAAGCGCCCCAAAATTGCCCTCGCAACGCGGGGCTCCCCAGCTAGTTCTTTATGTTTGAGTACTTTTGTTCCCCTGTTTGGGCCTGCCTATTACTCCTTATTATTTCATGTTATTGTTCATTGCTCTTAGTACTTTGGTCAGCCTGTAGCGGTCGCAAGAGGGTTGAGGGTAAAACTTGCAACCCAGAACAAGCACAACTAGTGGAAATTGAGAACTAACTAGGATGGGAGCTCCACAAAGCAAGGTCCCCGAAAGAGGAACCCCAGCTTTCCATATTTTTCAAAATTGTGGCCGATCATCCACAAATAATTTACCTAAATGGTCTAATTGGACCAAGAATGACAAATACCCATTCCCTATAGACGGAACCTTTAATTTAGACAGAATAACATGTCTAGAGAATTGCCTCGTAACTAGAGACCCGCAGAGAAAAGGAAAAAAAGCTGTAAATTGGTCAGCCTTTTCAGATTGGAAAAAGGAAGCACAGAGGCGCAAGGACCCGCATATGCAGAACAACCACCAGAAGGGGAGGCTGCGCCCGAACCCCACAATCAGGTACATGTTGTGCCCGAACCCCACAATCAGGTGCATGACCCAAATTCTGATGTTGGTGGCCAAGGGCACCGTTATGAAACTAGATCCCAAACTACCGAGCCACCTGCCACTGCAACAAGGTCAGTTTATCCACTAAGACGATTTCCCAATGTCCACCAAGCAGACGGGGACCCAAGTGTTGTCCACCGCCCTTGGACAGCTTCCGAACTACGGATGATAATCCACGAGTTACCAGACTCCGCAGAGAATTTGGAAAAGGCAATTAACGAACTTAAAAGCATCGTTATTTGCCACTAACCCACCATTGTGGATGCTGACCAGTTGTTTAGAGCTTGGCTGAAAGATTCAAAGTATCGCTTGTTAACCCAAGGCGAAGAAGGGCTTAAGAATTTTAGTAATCATAGAACCAACAACCGTTGGAATCCAGAAACACTACCAAGCGAGCAGTTCTGGACTGAGTTATATAGAACAATGCATATTAAATTCCCAAAAAGAATTAATTGGTCAAAAATAATCGAAACAACACAAAAAAAAGGACGAGGATGTTGAGGATTATATTGAAAGAATAGAATTAATCATGGGACAACATTCTGGGACGGCTAAGGAAAATTATCAAATTCCCCTGATTAACGCCCTTGTAAACGGTCTCAGATCAGAATTTAGGGAACCATTGACTTCAGTCTGCCTAGACTGGAGACATAAAACAACCTCCGAATTAACACAAATTCTGAAAGGAATCCAGGAGAGGAATAGAGACCAAAAGAATAAGGCTTCTCTCTTTATGGAACAATCGGCTCTGGAAACCCCGACTGCCAAAACCACTATCTGTTATCAAGGTCAGCAGGGCGGACGGGGCAGAGGGGGTAACAGGGGTGGATTTGGAGGACGCAATAGGAGAGGCTTTGGCAGAGGACAGTGGAATGGAAGAGTCACAACCTCTGCGTGCTATAACTGCGGTCAGAACGGACACTGGAAGTCTGACTGTCCGCTCCCAAAACAACAGTCAAACCAAGGCTGGGGAAGCATACCTAATAATATAAATACCCAAGCCCAGGTTTACACTCGTCCACAAACAAATTTTACAACAGGGAATCCTTGGGGAGGTCAAATTATTGGAGAACAATTCGGACCCCCAGGCCAAAACTATGCATGACGCAGGGACAAAGTCCCGACCGTTACCCACCCGACACAGTTACCTTCAGTTTCAATAAATTCTAGGGAAGAGCCAGTTTTATCCATAAAAGTACAAGGTAGGAAAGTCCCATTCTTAGTTGATACCGGAGCCATAACCTCGCTGCTAACAAAGCAACACGCAAGAGGAACCCCGTGCACTGACGCACAGGTCACGTGCGTGGGACTCTCCGGTGCCCTACAAAAAATGACGTGGTCAGAGCCACTAGAAGTACAGACAGACAGTTTTTCTGGTCAACATGCCTTCCTCTTATCAGACGATACCCCTATGAACCTATTGGGAAGAGATTTACTGTGCAAAATGCAAGCAACAATAGTTTGTTCAAAAGAGGGACTGCAAGTATACATCCCTACCGAAAGATGCATTATGTGTCCTTTATATGAAGTTACACAAGAAAACCCACCTCTAAGTATCCCAAGGGAAACGCAACAATTGCTTGATCAGGTACCGCCGCAAGTCTGGTCTAACCATCCAAATGAGGTCGGCAAAATGGTAACTGCTCAGCCATATAAGGTTACACTAAAACCATCCATTCGACTGCCCCGGCGTTCCCAGTACCCGCTGTCAGCGGCAGCTGAGCAAGGAATTCAGCCTGTCATTAACTCTTTATTGCAACAGGGAATAATCGTCCCGACACAGAGCCCGTGCAACACACCGATTCTTCCTGTCGAAAAGAAAGAAAGTGGGAAATGGAGACTAGTGCAGGACTTAAGAGCAGTTAATGAACCAGTACTACTAGTTTATCCAGTTGTGCCAAATCCTGCCACAATCCTAACTAGTATTCCTTCTGGATCAAAATACTATACTGTTATTGATTTATGCTCAGCATTTTTCAGCATTCCTATCCACCAAGATTCGCAGTTTCTGTTCGCTTTTACGTTCAAGGAAACACAGTATACTTGGACAAGGCTCCCGCAAGGATATACAGAAAGTCCCACAATCTTTTCTCAAAGTCTCAGGCATGATCTAGAGGACGTTACCTTTACGGGAGGGTCCACATTAATCCAATATGTTGACGATTTACTAATAGCCTCGCCTGATAAACAGTCATGTCAAACCGACTCGCTTATTATGCTCCACGCCTTGGCTGCAAAGGGACATAAAATATCACGGTCCAAGATGCAGTTTGTATCAGAGAAAGTGCAGTATTTGGGACATGAACTCCGTGGAGATAGTCGCTGTCTGACACAGAGCAGGGTAAAAGCAATTTACCAAGCACCATTGCCCGCCACTAAACAACAGCTGAAACATTTTCTTGGCATAACAGGATACTGTCGACAATGGATTACGGGATATTCGGATCTGGTCCGACCATTGCTAGGTATCTCTATGCCACTACAGGAAGATCCTCTCGTTTGGAATCAAAAGGCAAAGGACGCCTTTGAAAACGTAAAACAAGCCCTGTTGTCAGCTCCAGCATTGGGGCTACCAGACTATCAGAAACAGTTCAATCTTTTTGTGCATAATAAAGCAGGATTCGCCCAGTCCGTTTTGACTCAAACCCATGGAGATAAACAAAGACCTTTAGCCTATTTTAGTACTCAGTTAGACCCCGTAGCACGTAGTCTGCCTGGATGCTTGCCAATTTTGGCAGCCACTTATTATGCTGCACAACAAGCTCAGAGTATTACGCTTAATCATCGAACTGTTTTGTTTGTGCCACATTCAGTTGAAGTACTATTGACGAAATGTGCAACCCAACATCTGACGTCAGCCCGCAGCAGTAAATATGAGGTTGAATTACTATCTAACCCCAACCTCGTAATTCAGAGATGTTCAGTTCTCAATCCTGCCACATTGTTACCCACAGAAGAAGATGGAATCCCACATTGCTGCGAAACAGTCACCCAATTAGTGACCAAGCCTCGGGCAGACCTAACAGAGACTCCCATTCCTAACAGCGACCTGACATACTATGTAGACGGGTCGGCTATTAGAGATGAGATGGGATCACCTAAAGCTGGATACGCCATATCAGACGACCACACAACTATAGAAGCACACTCACTACCTCAGTCCTTTTCAGCACAACAAGCAGAACTATTTGCCCTTACAAGAGCGTGTATACTAGCAACAGGCCAATCAGTTAACATCTACACTGATTCCAGGTACGCCTTTGGAGTCGCTCATGACTACGGACAGATTTGGAAATTAAGGGGATTCCTAACCTCTTCAGGATCAACCATTAAGAATGCAGAACAAATTAATAATCTTCTGAAAGCGTTGATGTGTCCCGCTAAAATTTCAGTTATAAAATGTCAGGCTCACACAGGTAGTCAGGATCAGATATCATTGTGTAACGATCGGGCAGACAAAGCTGCTAAATCAGCAGCTCTGTCCAAAACAGGGCTGCAAGTATCAATCTTTGCGCTGCGTCAGCAAAAATCAGATAATGACCCACCTTCAATTAAAGATGTTTTAGCCTTCCAATCACAGGCTGATTCGGACGAAGTGTTAGGTTGGGCAAGGGATTCCTGCTTTAAAACACCCGAAGGGATATGGGTTCACCAGGACGGCCGCATGGTGGCTCCTAAATCTTTAATTCCGTGGATTGCCCGATGCGTTCATATGTTCACGCATGCGGGCAAAGGGGGGATGGCAGACTATATTAATCAAACATGGTATGCACCAGGAATTATGACAGTTGTAAAACAAATTAGTGAAAGGTGCACCACTTGCCAGGAAATGAATCCAGGCAAGACAGAGAAAGTACAGGCTGCCTCCCACCCAAATCCATCAGGCCCTTTGGAAAATTTGCAAATGGATTTTATTGAACTACCTGTATGTCTCGGATTCAAATATGTATTAGTAATCGTAGATATGTTTTCAAGATGGGTGGAAGCTTTTCCATGTAGGAAAAATGATGCCATAACGGTTGCGAAATGTTTACTGAAAGAAGTCATACCAAGGTTTGGAATACCTATGCAACTTTCATGCGACAACGGATCACACTTTACTGGAACCGTTATAAAGGAATTATGTAAAGCTTTACAGGTCAACCAACATTTTCACTGCAGCTACCACCCGCAATCTGCAGGATTAGTAGAAAGGTACAACGGGGTACTGAAGAATAAACTTTCTAAACTTTGCAATGAAACTGGACTTAAATGGGTCGAACTATTACCCCTAGCATTGATGATAATGCGAGCAGCAACTAACAGGACAACCGGACTATCGCCACATGAGATTGTTATGGGACGACCCCTAAGACTGCCATTTTCAGCGCCACTTACGGTTAAGCAAATGGACATCCATAAAATGGATGAGAACATGTTAAATTATTGTATTGCATTAACGAGATGTATTTCCAGCTTTCACCAGCAGGTTAAAGAGGCACAAACAAAACCAGCGGAAGGAAGGTGCCATAACTTGGAACCAGGAGATAACGTATACGTAAAGGTCTTCAAAAGAAAGAACGGACTACAGCCATGCTTTGAAGGGCCATACCAAGTACTCCTGACAACAAACACAGCTGTTAAAATCAAGGAAAGACCGACTTGGATACACGCATTCCATTGTAAGAAGGCACCAGACGGGGACATTAAAAAAAAAAAGGGACTTGAAACAATGAAATTATTGTTTACGCTGTATGTAATCATCGAGATGGTATGCGTAAGCTGTCAGAGAGATAACGAAGAACCCCGAAAGAAACGAGGACCGACAAAAGGGACTGAAAGAATTAATGTGGGCTGTATTGTCCTAGGAAGGACAAAATGGGGGAATGTAGAAGTGCATCAGCATAGATATATATATCCACACATATTAGTATAAAATAAGCACACATACTCTCTTATATTAAAATGGAGTCTGGAACTGTTTCAACAGGCCAAAATGGCTTCACACAGTATAACATAAGGGGAAACGGGCAGGCCCATATTAGGAAACGGTTTAAGGAAGAGGATGTGACTCCTTTGCAGCTTGCAGGCAGGCAGTTCCATAAACAAGATAAGCTTAACAGAACAAAAGCATGATAAACCAAAGGACATGTACTGTAAACATTCGTATGAATGTCCAGAACCAAAGTGAGAGGCAAACCGTCTCCATTGTATAAAATTAATTAACTTTATCTAAAGGTATTCCTGC
The DNA here is from genome assembly GCF_052327205.1 of Somniosus microcephalus. Taxonomy (NCBI): domain Eukaryota; kingdom Metazoa; phylum Chordata; class Chondrichthyes; order Squaliformes; family Somniosidae; genus Somniosus; species Somniosus microcephalus. The sequence goes on along the minus strand of NC_140997.1, from coordinate 164,412,661 downwards.
ATCATGACTTTTGATTATCTATGGGCTAACCTTATCTTAAGACACCGAGGCTCTGCTGACCCTTTAGTCATCTTCTTGTTGACCTTAAACATTTCTTACTCATCTCTTCCTTAATGTTATTTAGTTGTGTCTCAATACCATACCATGTGATAAAAGGTTTTGATCTTTGTGTATAAAAAGAGGTGTTTTTGTCCATGTATTCGGAGAAGTCACGATAGCCTTTGCCTACGTGAGGCTCCCCTTGCTAGCAAGTACTTAATAAAGTCTGCCTTTGACGATCACTTTGTTTCACAGAGTCTTATTGAACAGTCGAAACTTCGACAGAGGGGAGAGAGAGAGGGTGGGGGGAGGGGAGTGAGAGGGGGTGGGGGGAGGGGGCGGAGAGGGAGGGAGAGAGAGTAAAGCAGGGAGAGACAGGAGGAGAGAGAGGGTGAGGGAGGGAGAGCGTGAGGAGAGGGGGAGGGAGAGTAAAGCAGGGAGAGACGGGGGAGGGAGGGAGAGGGTGAGGGAGGGAAAGAGTGAGGGGGTGGGACAGGGAGGGAAAGAGTGAGGGGGTGGGACAGGGAGGGAAAGAGTGAGGGGGTGTGTGGTGTATGTGCCTTTAAGAGCAATTATGGTGTATGTGCCTTTAAGAGCCCCAGGTGTGCGTAATGCTGGTAATTGCCACTTGGGCTATATAAGCCTGTGTATTGTGTATATCCTTTAGAAACCCCCCCACCAGACTTGCTTAGTAAATACCTATGAACCAACTCCTGTCTTCAGTGTCTTTATCTATACACGGACACTACAGTGGCGACGAAGTGGAAACGGACTTACCTGCAATTCGGCAGCACCTCAAGGACATCGATTCCTCCAGCGTCCAGAAGACTCAAGGAAGTAAGAGAAACTGTGGTTTCACCAGCTGGCCAAGCTGGTGACGGGTACTGCGCTAATCCTTCCTGGGCGTCAGGCTGGAGCTCCAGCGGCGGGCTCTACAGCTGAGACAGGCAGCGAAATCGGAGGCAAGCAATAACGGACTGGGAGGGTGCACTCGAGAGACAGCCGGCGCGGCAAGCAGGTCAGTGTTTAGACCTCCGTCAGGAACGAGTCTCCAACAGTGATTAAACGGAAACCACAGTAAAACAGCGTTGTTATCGGTAGCAGCGGCGGGAAAGCGCCATATCGTTGCTACAGAGAAAAAAAAAAGCGCGGGAAGTGCCATATCTTTTCTGAAATGCCTAAATCTGGTAATATTGAGGCTTTTGATGGCGAAATAGAAGATTGGACCACATACGTGGAAAGAGTAGAGGTTTATTGCACTGCAAATGGAATAACAGATGAAAAAAAAGCTTCAGTACTTCTGAACTTAATGGGCGCGAAGACATACGGACTGTTACGAAATTTAATCACTCCAGCCAAACCAAAGGACAAGACTTTTAAAGAAATTGTTGATACCCTGCAGGAGCATTTAAACCCAACACCGCTGCTGATAGCGGAACGATTCAAGTTCTTCAAGAGAAATCAACACAAGAATGAAAGTAACGCTGATTACCTAACCGAATTAAGAAAGCTATCAAAGTACTGCCAATTCGGAGCAGGACTATCGGATTATCTTCGAGACAAATTTGTTTGCGGTCTCTTAAGTGAAGGAACACAAAAAAGACTGCTTTCTGAAAAAGATTTAACATTGGACAAAGCTTTCAGTATGGCTGTATCATACGAAGCAGCAGCAAAAGGAGCTACAGAGATACAACAAGAGACACAGGACTTCGGCACCCATAAAATGACACAGGAGTTCGGAAGATGTTATCGCTGCGGCAGATCCACCCATAACCAGAGGGACTGCTGGTTCAAGGGCAAAGCATGCAGGCAATGTGGTAAGATTGGACACATTGCACGGGTATGCCAATCTGGACAAAATAAATCCACTGACAGAAAACAAAAAATCAATAAAGAAAAGTACAGGAAGGTACAAATGATGACGGACAATAGCTCCGAAGACCAGAATAGCGATAGCGACTCCGGAAACAAGAGACTAAGCTGTCTCAAATTACATAATGTACTTGCCAAAGAGGATTACCAAACCATTTGGGTTACCCTCACAATAGCAGGGTCCCCAGTTAAAATGGAGCTAGATACAAGATCAGCTCTAACCGTAATAAATCGACGAGATTATGAGAGGCTATTTTCGCATATACCTCTAAAAAACACATCCATTATCTTAAAAACATATACGGGGCAGAAAGTCTACCCCAAAGGAAAAATAAGGGTGCCTGTGGTATACAACAGCAAAGAAATACAAAAGTTGTATTTATACATTCTACAAGATGGTGGTCCACCGTTGTTGGGACGTGAATGGATAAGGAAGATACGTTTAGACTGGCATTCCATTCAGGCACTGACGGTGACCAGTAAGGAAAAAAACAATGATGACATCATACCTGAACAAATAAAAGACATCTTGGCCAACGCCAAAGAAGTGTTTCAAGAGAAACTAGGAACCTTGAAAGGCATCACCGCCTCAATAAAAGTGGAAGATACAGCAATTCCAAAATTTTTTAAAGCAAGACCGGTGCCATACGCAATACGTCCGGCAGTCGAGGCAGAGCTGAAGAATTTGGAAAAGGCAGGCGTATTATCCAAAATAGATTGGAGCGAATGGGCAACACCCATCGTTCCAGTCATGAAAAAAACATTGAAAAATAACTCTGAGGAACAGAAAAAAATTCGCATCTGTGGGGACTTTAAGGTGACTGTAAACCCAGTTCTTCACACGGTACAGTATCCTCTTCCGAGGATAGAAGATATTTTCGCCTCACTATCCGGAGGGAAACGTTTCACAAAAATTGACTTGGCACAGGCATATCTACAGATGGAGGTTGAGGAGACCTCTAAAAAGTATCTCACAATAAACACACACAAAGGCCTGTACCAGTACAATCGACTGGTTTTTGGAATAGCATCAGCTCCAGCTATCTGGCAAAGAGCTATGGAGCAAGTCCTGCAAGGGATTCCGGGGACTCAATGCTACCTAGACGACATCCTTATAACAGGAGAAAACGACAACGAGCACCTTGCCAATTTGGAGCAGGTGCTCACTAGGCTGAAAGAACGAGGCCTACGAGCAAATCGCCCCAAGTGCGAATTTTTCCAAAATCAGATATCATATTGTGGCCACATAATTAATAAGGAAGGGTTGCATAAGTCACCTGAAAAAATTGAAGCAGTTATAAAAGCCCCAGCACCTGAAAATGTTTCACAATTAAGGTCATTCCTGGGATTAATAAATTACTATCATAAATTTTTACCGAACTTATCAACTATTCTACACCCTCTTAATGATCTTCTACAGACAGGAGTGATTTGGAAATGGAACGAAGACTGTAAACGTGCCTTCCATAAATGTAAAGACTTAATCACATCCGAGAAAATGTTGGCTCATTACAACCCATCACTACCAATCAGACTGGCGTGCGATGCATCCCTTTACGGCATAGGAGCGGTATTGTCCCATAGATTCCCTGATGGCTCGGAACGGCCGATAGCTTTTGCGTCACGCTCATTGAACTCAGCTGAGCGTAACTATGCCCAGATAGACAGGGAAGCGCTCAGCCTGGTATGGGGAGTGAAGAAATTCAACCATTACCTACACGGACAAAAATTTACCTTGCTGACTGACCATCAACCCCTCATCTCCATATTCAACCCTAAAAAAGGTGTCCCCATTATGACGGCACAAAGACTACAGAGGTGGTCCCTTTTTCTAGGGGCACACCAATACAACATTGAATACAAAGGGTCAAAACAGCATGGGAATGCTGACGGTTTATCACGCCTACCGTTGCCAACGATAGAAGAGGCACCTACAGTAGACCCAGTAGAGATATTCCACTCTACCATAGTGGAATGTCTACCGGTGACAAATTCTGCCATTGAAAGGGAGACAAGAAATGAACCGACTCTCTCACGGGTCTACGATTTAACAGTGAAGGGATGGCCAGCACATGGCGAACCACTGTTGCCAGCATTCTCGCAAAGAAGAGAACAGCTGTCAGTGTGCCGAGGAACCTTGATGTGTGGATCCAGAGTGGTGATTCCACCCAAACTCCAGGATAAAGTGCTAAAGGAGCTTCACGAGGGGCATCTGGGTGGAGTGAAAATGAAGAACCTAGCTAGGGCATTTGTATGGTGGCCAGGTATCGATGGAGACATCGAAGACGTGACCAAGAGCTGCCTAGGATGCCAGAAGGTCCAAAATGCTCCGCCACAGGCCCCTCTACATCCATGGGAGTGGCCCTCATCTCCCTGGCAAAGGGTGCACATCGACTTTGCTGGTCCATTTATGGACTCAATGTTCTTAATCGCAGTTGATGCACACTCCAAGTGGCCGGAGGTAATAAAGATGTCCTCCACCACCACGGAAAAAACCATCACAGTATTAAGGACCATATTTGCCAGGAATGGGCTGCCGGAGCAGATATGTTCTGATAATGGACTGCAATTTGTGTCCGAAGAATTCAGAAAGTTCTTAACGAACAATGGGGTAAAGCACTACACGTCCGCCCCATACCATCCCGCCACCAATGGATTGGCTGAAAGGTTTGTCCAGACCTTCAAGAAGGCCATCAAGGCCATGGGTAATGAAGACATAAAACTTCAACACAAGGTGGATAACTTCTTATTTGCATATAGGAATGCAACGCATATGGTTACTAACCAAACTCCCGCCATGATGTTCTACAATAGAAACCTAAGATGCCGGCTGGATTTGGTCAAGCCCAACATCCGAAGGGACGTGGAGAACCGGCAGTTTCAGGGCATGAATGAAAGACCAACTAGGGCCTTCCAGATAGGCCAACCGGTTTTGGCCCGGGACTACCGTACCGAGAAATGGCAGCCTGGAACTATCTGCACACGATTAGGACCACTGATGTATACCGTGGACATCGGAGACAGCATAATAAGGCGCCATGCTGACCAAATCATCAAGTCATCCGAAAAGGGACAACCTACACCACCACTCTATACATCTAACGATGAAGTAGAGATACCCATATCTACCTCCGATCCAGTGATACTGGAGCCCGATGAACCCGACACTGGCCTTCAAGCCGAATCAGCCTTGCCAGAAGAACCTACTACACCACCAGAAACTACTACACCCCCGAGGCGTTATTCGGACCGAGTCAGGAAGCCTCCTGAGAGACTAACTTATAATTAATTAATACAGCAATGTATATTATTTTGCATATAACATGTAATTAATAATTACTTAAAATATGATGTACTAGTTAGCTAGAAGGGGAGGAATTGTGGTGTATGTGCCTTTAAGAGCAATTATGGTGTATGTGCCTTTAAGAGCCCCAGGTGTGCGTAATGCCGGTAATTGCCACTTGGGCTTTATAAGCCTGTGTATTGTGTATATCCTTTAGAAACCCCCCCCAGACTTGCTTAGTAAATACCTATGAACCAACTCCTGTCTTCAGTGTCTTTATCTACACACGGACACTACAGGGTGGGACAGGGAGGGAGAGCTTACCTTCTTCCTTCCTTTGCAGGGGTCCATCGGGCCAAGTTCCCCCCCAGTCGCACTCTCTCTTCCCCCCAGTCGCTCTCTCTCTTCCCCCCCAGTTGCTCTCTCTCTTCCCCCCCAGTCGCTCTCTCTCTACCCCCCGTCGCTTTCTCTCTTCCCCCCCAGTCGCTCTCTCTTCCCACCCAGTCGCTCTCTCTCTTCCCCGCAGTCGCTCTCTCTCTTCCCCCAGTCGCTCTCTCTCTTCCCCCCAGTCGCTCTCTCTCTTCCCCCCAGTCGCTCTCTCTCTTCCCCCCCAGTCGCTCTCTCTTCCCCCCCAGTCGCTCTCTCTCTTCCCCCAGTCGCTCTCTCTCTTCCCCCCCAGTCGCTCTCTCTCTTCCCCCCCAGTCGCTCTCTCTCTTCCCCCCCAGTCGCTCTCTCTCTTCCCCCCCAGTCGCTCTCTCTCTTCCCCCCAGTCGCTCTCTCTCTTCCCCCCCAGTCGCTCTTTCTCTTCCCCCCAGTCGCTCTCTCTCTTCCCCCCAGTCGCTCTCTCTCTTCCCCCAGTCGCTCTCTCTCTTCCCCCCAGTCGCTCTCTCTCTTCCCCCCAGTCGCTCTCTCTTCCCCCCCAGTCGCTCTCTCTCTTCCCCCCCAGTCACTCGCTCTCTTCCCCCCCCAGTCGCTCGCTCTCTTCCCCCCCAGTCGCTCGCTCTCTTCCCCCCCAGTCACTAGCTCTCTTCCCCCCAGTCACTAGCTCTCTTCCCCCCAGTCGCTCGCTCTCTTCCCCCCCAGTCGCTTGCTCTCTTCCCCCCCAGTCGCTCGCTCTCTTCCCCCCCAGTTGCTCGCTCTCTTCCCCCCAGTCGCTCGCTCTCTTCCCCCCAGTCGCTCGCTCTCTTCTCCCCCAGTCGCTCGCTGTCTTCCCCCCAGTCGCTCTCTCTCTTCCCCCCCCAGTCACTCTCTCTTCCCCCCAGTCGCTCTCTCTCTTCCCCCAGTCGCTCTCTCTCTTCCCCCCCAGTCGCTCTCTCTCTTCCCCCCCAGTCGCTCTCTCTCTTCCCCCCCAGTCGCTCTCTCTCTTCCCCCCCAGTCGCTCTCTCTCTTCCCCCCAGTCGCTCTCTCTTCCCCCCCAGTCGCTCTCTCTCTTCCCCCCCAGTCGCTCGCTCTCTTCCCCCCCCAGTCGCTCGCTCTCTTCCCCCCCCAGTCGCTCGCTCTCTTCCCCCCCCAGTCGCTCGCTCTCTTCCCCCCCAGTCACTAGCTCTCTTCCCCCCAGTCGCTCGCTCTCTTCCCCCCCAGTCGCTTGCTCTCTTCCCCCCCAGTCGCTCGCTCTCTTCCCCCCCAGTCGCTCGCTCTCTTCCCCCCAGTCGCTCGCTCTCTTCCCCCCAGTCGCTCGCTCTCTTCTCCCCCGTCGCTCGCTGTCTTCCCCCCAGTCGCTCTCTCTCTTCCCCCCCAGTCGCTCTCTCTCTTCCCCCACCCAGTCGCTCTCTCTCTTCCCCCCCTCAGTCGCTCTCTCTCTTCCCCCCCAGTTGCGCTCTCTCTCTCTCCCCCCCACCCAGTCACGCTCTCTCTCTCTCTTCCAACAACAACATGCCCTCAAAAGACCCTCGGCACCGCCGGGCACTTCAGCTAGTCTATATATATAAACGGATCGTCGAAAGAAAGCTCACCGTTCCAAAGCGATGGTAAGCGTATTTACGTATCGGCCGGACAAAAATTGTGCCCGCGGTATCCGAAAAACCTTCAGAATTCCGCTCATTAGCATCTCATTATCCGCTCATTAGCGACAGAGTGACCTCGAGGTCGACCAATCGTATGCCAGGTTCCTGGCGCGTGCAGCCGGACCCTCCTACGGTCGAGTGACGGGACGATTGACCAATCCTACGCTTTGGTGACCTGACGGTCGACCAATCGGTGCGTGTGTGGGCGGGCCTTATCGTTCTGAACCGAGGTGAGTAGCCGCCATCTTGCTTCCATTCTTTTTCCTGCTTTCTGCGTCTTTCTTTTCAAATATACATTTCCAGCAAAATAAAATTGCTTATATTAAATTGTTTTAAAAAAAACTTCATTCATTTGTAAATATTTTCTCTAACCTGAAGATTCTTTTTCCTACCTTTCCCCGTTTTTGTTAGGCCTCAAAGCCTGGGCCTTTCTTGCCCAGCCAGGCCCGAGCTAGGTAATTGTCCCACGGCTTCTGCTAAGCTCCTCACCCCCCCTGTGTCACGTTACCCGGGGCAACGGCATCAGCCACGAGGGGCACGAGGGTCAGGGTGCGCTCGCAGCAGGAGCAGCTGAGACGTGGTGTCTCTCTCTGTTCCCCGCTCGGCTCGGGCGGGGGGGGGCGGGGCTCTGGGGAGTGCGGATCTCGGGCGGGGCTTGGTGAGCGGGAAGGGTTACCCTGGCAACCGGGCCCGCCGGCCGCCTCTCACAGCCGCAATCGGCGGACTTGAAGCCAGCTCGGGAGGGCGGGGCTCCGGAGAGCGGGAGGGCGGGGGGCCGGTGCTCGGGAGATCGGGCCTCCGGAGTTCGGTGCTTGGTTGCGGGGGGGGCGGGGGTGCGGGAGATCGGGGGGGGGGCGGGAGATCGGGGGGGGGCGGGAGATCGGGGGGGGGCGGGAGATCGGGGTGGCGAGCCTCGGGAGTTCGGGGGGGGCGAGCCGCGGGAGATCAGGGGGGTTGGGGGGGCGAGCCTCGGGAGATCGGGGGGGCGGGGCTCCGGAGATCCGGGGGGGCGGGGCTCGGGAGATCGGGGCTCAGGAGATCGGGGGGGCAGGGCTCGGGTGATGGCGGGGGCGGAGATCAGGGGGCTCGGGGACTCACCCCCTTCCCCCCCTCCCCTCCCCTCCTCGCCTTCCCTCCCCCTCCCCTCCCCCCCTTCCCCCCCTCCCCTTCCCCCCCTCCCCTTCCCCCTCTCTTCCCCCCTTCTCCCCTCCCCTTCCCCCTCCCCTTCCCCCCTCCCCTTCCCCCGTCTTCCCCCCCCCTTCCCCCCTCTGCCCCCCTCCCCTTGCCCCCTCCCCTGCCCCCCCTCTTCCCCCCCCTCCCCTTCCCCCTCCCCTTCCCCCCTCTTCCCCCTCCCCTTCCCCCCTCTTCCCCCTCCCCTTCCCCCCTCTTCCCCCTCCCCTTCCCCCCTCTTCCCCCCTCCCCTTCCCCCCTCTTCCCCCTCCCCTTCCCCCCTCTTCCCCCTCCCCTTCCCCCCTCTTCCCCCTCCCCTTCCCCCCTCTTCCCCCTCCCCTTCCCCCTCCCCTTCCCCCCTCCCCTTCCCCCCTCTTCCCCCCTCCCCTTCCCCCCTCTTCCCCCTCCCCTTCCCCCCTCTTCCCCCTCCCCTTCCCCCCTTCCCCCCCTCTCCTTCCCCCCTCTCCTTCCCCCCCTCTCCTTCCCCCCTCCCCTTCCCCCCTCTTTCCCCCTCCCCTTCCCCCCTCTTCCCCCCTCCCCTTCCCCCCTCCCCTTCCCCCCTCTTCCCCCCTCCCCTTCCCCCCTCTTCCCCCCTCCCCTTCCCCCCTCCCCTTCCCCCCTCTTCCCCCCCTCCCCTTCCCCCCTCTTCCCCCCGTCCCCTTCCCCCCCTCTCCCCCTCCCCTTCCCCCCTCCCCTTCCCCTCCTCTTCCCCCCATCTTCCCCCCCTCCCCCCAGTCGCTCTCTCTCTTCCCCCCAGTCGCTCTCTCTCTTCCCCCAGTCGCTCTCTCTCTTCCTCCCAGTCGCTCTCTCTCTTCCCCCCAGTCGCTCTCTCTCTTCCCCCCAGTCGCTCTCTCTCTTCCCCCCAGTCACTCTCTCTCTTCCCCCCAGTCGCTCTCTCTCTCTCTTCCAACAACAACATGCCCTCGAAAAAGCCTCGGCACCGCCGGGCATTTCAGTAAGTCTATCTATATATATAAAACAGTATGTCTCTCTGTCTGTCTCTCTGTCTGTCTGTCTGTCCGGCTATACAATCAAAAGTTATAGAGCGTACCTACACATATGTTATATCAAAAGAAAGCTCATCTTTAGGGGACTCTTGTAGGCATATTTACTTTTTGGTCGGACAAAAATTGTCCTGACGGTATCCAAAAAACATTCAAAATTCTGCTCATTATCCGCTCATTAGCATCGAGTGGGGGCGGGTTCATTCTGTGTGGGGGCGGGCCATCCTAGAGTTGAGTGACGTGATGATTGACCAATCCTACAGTTCAGTGACCTGACGGTTGACCAATCGGTGCATGTGTGGGCGGGCCTTATCATTCTGAACTGAGGTGAGTGTCAGCCATCTTGATTCGTAAGTTTATTTTTTTCCCCCACTTTCTGCATGTTTCTTTTCAAATCTACATTTCCAGCAAAAAAAAAAGTTGCTTTTAAAACACAAATTGTTTTTCAAAAAAAGTTAATTAATTTGTTAATCTTTTCACTAACCTCTATAATTTCCTACCTTTCACCATTTTTGCAGGCCTGGAAGCCTGGGCCTCTGTTGCCCAGCCATGCCCGAGCTAGGCACCGCCCCACCCGCTGGGCCCGCCCCGCGATCACTGCCATCTTTGTAAAGGCTGGCGGCGCGGGACTAGGCCGAGCGTAGCCATCGCCGCCATTTTGGTAAAGGCTGGCAGGGCGGGAGGGAGCCCAGTGGGAGGTGAGTTGCGGTCACCGCGGGGCTCGGGCTCAGCTGACCGGGCGCTCATCAGGGGTCGGCCCGCAACACATCGACCGGAGGAGTGGCGGCTCTCTCCTTCCCCCCCGCGGCTCGGGCGGGGGGCCGGTGCTTGGGAGGGCGGGGCTCGGGAGGCCGGTGCTCGGGAGAGCGGGAAGAGGGGGGAAGGGTTACCCCGGCAACCGCACCCGGCCCTCTCTCACAGCCTCAAGCCGGCTCACGCCCGTTCCCGCGGCTTGGCTCCAGCGCAGGCCCAGCCGCAATCGGCGGCCTTGAAGCTGGGGCTCGGGAGGGCGTGGGGCGGGGCTCAGGAGGGCTGGGGGCGAGGCTCAGGTTGACTGGGGCGCTGCGCTCGGCTGGGCCATATCAGTACGTGGGGCGGCACGGTGCTCCACGGAGCCATCGCCGGCAGAGGGGAGAGGGTCTGCTGGCTCCCCCCCTCCCTTTCTCACCCCCTCCCTTTCTCCCTTCACCCCTCCGCCCTCCTTCCTCCACCCTTCCCACCCCCTCTTCCCCCCCCACACCCCCCCTTTTCCCCCCCACACACCACCTCCCCTCCACACCCCCTCCCCTCCCCCTCCCCCTCCCCCCTCCCCTCCCTACCCCTTCCCCTCCCCCCTTCCCCTCCCGCCTCCCCCCTCCCCTTCCCCTCCCCCCTCCCCCCTCCTTCCCCCTCCTTTCCCTCCCCCTCACCCCTCCTTCCCCTCCCCTCCACCCCTTCCCCCCCTCCCCTCCCCCGCTCCCCCCTTCCCCTCCCCCTCCCCCTACCCACCTTCCCCCCAGTCGCGCTCTCTCTTCCCCCCAGTCGCTCTCTCTCTTCCCCCCAGTCACTCTCTCTCTTCCCGCCAGTCGCTCTCTCTCTTCCCCCCGTCGCTCTCTCTCTTCCCCCCAGTCACTCTCTCTCTTCCCCCCAGTCACTCTCTCTCTTCCCCCCAGTCGCTCTCTCTCTTCCCCCCAGTCGCTCTCTCTTCCCCCCAGTCGCTCTCTCTTCCCACCAGTCGCTCTCTCTCTTCCCCCCCAGTCGCTCTCCCTCTTCCCCCCCCAGTCGCTCTCTCTCTTCCCCCCAGTCGCTCTCTCTCTTCCCCCCAGTCGCTCTCTCTCTTCCCCCCAGTCGCTCTCTCTCTTCCCCAGTCGCTTTCTCTCTTCCCCCCATCGCTCTCTCTCTTCCCCCCAGCCGCTCTCTTTCTTCCCCCCAGTCGCTCTCTCTCTTCCCACCAGTCGCTCTCTCTCTTCCCCCCAGTCGCTCTCTCTCTTCCCCCCAGTCGCTCTCTCTCTTCCCCCCAATCGCTCTCTCTCTTCCCCCCAGTCGCTCTCTCTCTTCCCCCAGTTGCTCTCTCTCTTCCCCCCAGTCGCTCTCTCTCTCTCTTCCAACAACAACATGCCCTCGAAAAAGCCTCGGCACCGCCAGGCACTCCAGGTAGTATTACATATATAGCATATTATGCTTTATTCTTTTGAGTTGATAATGTTGCCATGGCTTGCTGCTCTTGTCCTTCTCGGTGGTAGAGGTTGAGGGGGAGGCCGGTACTGTTGAAGTAACCTTGGTGATTTTCTGCAGTGCTCCTTGTGGATAATACACACTACAGCCACATTTTGGCAATGATGTAGGTGATGGAAGTTGATTCCAGTGACGGGGCACTGATCAAGCAAACTGCTCTGTCCTGGATGGTATCAAGCTGAGAGATAGGTATTCCATCACATACCTGACTCGAGCCTTGTAGATGGTGGATCGGCTTTGAGGGGTCAGCAGCAATGTTCCCCATTAAGGTGTGCGGGCATGTGGCCGCGCATCGATCGGGAGGTCTGCTCACCAGCTGTTGCCGTTGGCAAAGATACTGTGCATGCGCAGCTGTGCAGCAAATTTAAAAGGACGGCGCAGGAAAAAAATAATTAGAGGGAACATTGGTCAGGAGCTGTTGTAGGCAGGATGTTGATATGGCTGGTCCAGATAAGCAATGGTGATCCTGCAAGGTGTCAGTGGTCGGGGGCTCAGTGATTGTAGAGCCACTGAAGGTGTGGAGAAGATGGCTGGGCTCTCTTGTTATTGGACATAGTCATTACCTGGCATTTATGTAGTACAAATGTTACCTGCCACTTGTCATCCAAAGCTTGGATGTTATCCTGGACTTGCTGTAAGTTGGCAGGGGCTGCTTTATTATTGGAGCAGTTGTGAATGGAACTGAACACTGTGAAACCATCAGAGAACAGGCCCATTCCTAACCTTATAATGGAGAGGTCAGTAAATGAAGCAGTTGAAGATGGTGTGCCTGTGGACGCTGCTCTAAGGAATTCTGGCAGTAATTTCCTGAAATGAGATGTTTAGCCTCTGACATCCACAACAACCTTCCTTTGTGTCAAGACTGCAGGATTTTCCCTTTGTCATCCAACTGGTCTCAGTTATGCTAAGGCTCATTGGCACCAGAAATGAATATGAGGTCACATGAAAAGTCGGCACTAATAATAAGATAATATTATACTGAAGTACTGTAAAAACTGAATTTGTAATAGTTACAATTTAATTAAGTCAGGTTAATTTAAATTTGAAATTGAAAAAAATAATTTCTGATTACTTTGCAATATTTAATATTATTATCTTAATCTATACAAAATCTCTTCCTTGTCAACTCAAGGACCCCAAAGCTGTTAATTGTTTAATGATAAACTAATGACATTTACTGCTGCAGACTTTGTTATCAAACACTTACATCGCATGTGTGTTTTTGACTTCATTGAGTGTCTCCTGCTGCCTGTGGAACAACATCACAGTAATAGAAATTTGTAAATCTCTCCTCAAAAGGCTGTGGATGCTAGGACAATTGGAGCTTTCAAGACTGAGATCAATATATTTTTGTTAGGTAAGGGATATAGAGCAAAGACGGGAAAATGGATTTGAAGTGCAGATCAGCCATGATCTAATTGAATGGCTGAGTAGGCCCAAGGGGCTGAATGGCCAACTCCTATTCCTAATGTTCCTATCTCTTTAAACAATGAGACTGTCCTTTGGGTAAGACTGAACCTTGTGAGTAAATTGGCATCTTCTACATTTTTATGGAGCCAGCACAGTCGAGCGCACCTCATAGCTGGAGTACAGCAATGGTGCCAGTTATACCTATTATCTATTTCCTTGAGAAATATGAAAGGAATGTGTCATGACTGGCAATCTTTCTTTTGTTCCTGCCAACAAATTTGGATTTCACAAAAGTGTCCTCAGCAAAATTGCTTGCCATTGTAATTTGGGTTCATTCAATTTGGCGAAATTAGGGTAATTAATCCTTTAGACACAGTCCTCAGGGGCAGAAACAAATTAATTGCAGAATACAATTTGCAAAATGATAAGGTTTTATTTTCCTCTTGTAGGTATTCGGGTTCACCAATTCTAGGTGTTGGACGAATGCCTATCAAATAATCGAGGTCGACTCCAGGAGAACAATCAAATAGTTCTTTAATGCAAGAATAATCAAATTCCAACAGCAGGCTGAGATCGGTACAGGAGAGCCATTAAGTAGGTCTTAACCAGATGGAGACGCCACGAGGGCTGACTAGTCAGTCCCAGGGATTGCGTCATGACATCATCGCGTTTTCCCACGCTTGGGGTGGTCACGTGATGTGCGGTGTGATGTCATCGCGTTTACCCATGTCATCGCGTTTACCCGTGTCATCGCGTTCGCCCACGCTCCCAAAGGGGGAACGCCCCACACAGGCAAACTGTATCTATACATTGTTAAAGGGAATTATGACTGGTAAGTAAGTGTTAAATCGGGTAATTAATTTCAGTGGACTACACTGATCTGAGGTCAACACACTAAAATAAAAGTTTGCGAGTCCAGTGGTAAGTTTTAAATAGTCGATTTATTGCATCACTTGATTTACACTGTTTGACTTCCTTCATCCGACATCATGTTCAAAATGGCTGGTTTTTATACAGCAGCAGATGTACCCGCCCCCTTTATTACCATTGGCTCAGCAGCATGCATACAGAGCTATGGTTGGTTCAGCTACATCGCACTGATTGGATCTCTGATACATCACTCATTCCTTTGTTCTCTAGTTAAGCTAAATCAGCACTTTCAATGTTAAGCTAAATCAGCACTTTCAATGTTAAGCTAAATCAGCACTTTCATTGTTCTCAGTTTTTAAGTCAGCCGATGTGACGTTACCAGCTGTGATTGGATTTGATACATCACACCATCCTTTGACACGTGGTGAGCTTAAGCATAATCAGATTTCTTTAAGTCATTAGATTTTAATCATATTAAAATCTATGTTATTAAAATATATATATATATATTCCCTAACACTCCTCCCTTTGATTCTTTCAAAAATTGAATCATAAAAATAAAGAGTCAGATTAAAAATATAATCAATCATTGCTGTGTTTTGCCACTGTTTTGCCAATATCAGTGGCTCTGCACAAATTTACATCAACCAGGATTTTACGTGGCCACAGTAAAAGCCTGGTTTTAATAAGTTAATTGATTTCATGATCTTAAATTAATTAGTGCATCTTAAAAAGTGGGAGGAGCTCCCCTCAGCTTATGGCTTTGAAAAATACATTCAGGTAAAAATTAAAAAGTAAAAAGGTAGAAAAATTATAAAAAGTAGAAAAGGTACAAACCGATCTAGCAGCTAAATATAACTTGCCCCTTTAAGATGTACAAATGGTCTGCGGCGACCTGCAAGGCGTCTTGCCCGCGGGGCAGCAGATGCCTGGTGGCAAGCACATTTAATCAACAGAAACACACAATTTGATCCCCATCCTATTGTACAAGGCCTCCCTCTTATCTTTCTGAGGAATGTTTTGTCAAGTTTCTTCAAGGGCATTTTATGGCTTCGTGGCTCCTTGTTATCTAGCAGGTGCTATCCTCCCTGTTTCCTTGCATTTTACCATTCCCTTATCATTTTTATTTGTCTTTTGATTTTTGATATTCGACCTTGCTGGCATTTATGCTATCTTTTTCCGCTTGCCTGTTGTCAGTCCCTGGTCTAAGAATTAAAACCCATCTTTGAATCTAACAGCTATTTCTTACAATTCCCTTCTTTGAGAAGGAAATATCCTTATTGACTTCTCACAATCAGCTCTTGACTAATCTAGCTAGCTCTTATTGCTCTCTCAACTTGGGCGTTAGTTAGTCGGGAGTCTTGAAGATTTCTCCCTTCCTTACAGTCCATTCCTTTGAGGGGGAGGAGCAACCTCTGACCCCTTACTCAAATTCAATTCACTGTTCCGGTGTTTCAATTCTGCCCCGCCTGAGGTTTCCTCTGTTTCTTCTATCTTTCCTGATCTTACCCCGCCTGGGGTCTCCTCTGCATTAATTCGGATCTTCTCTTTCGGTGTGCTCAATTAATTTGTTAGTGCTTGTCAGTCATGGGCATGTGTACCCAATTGGCTTATGTATCAAAGTCTTACTACACACGTTACATATATCAAATACACTATCATTACAAGTTGGATAGCTACCAGAGCATGTGAAATAATACGAACCTAAGGGTGTGCTGATGTATTAAGCCCAATATCCCACCAATGTGAGTTGTCCCCTATGCTGCCAATTTCAATATCTATTCTCGAGTTGTCTTGCTCCAAAACATAAAAATGCTTTAGGGAGGAGTTCAGCCGCATCATGAGCTCTCTGAAACCCACAAACAACAGGGGAATGTCGTATCCGAGTATCCGAATTGTGCCACATAATTGTGTAGCTCATACTTAAAAATGTGTTCGTTGATGGGACAGGTCCTGTTAGACCCGTAAAGCATGGTAATTGCAGTAGTAGTGACACAGGAGGCACCACCAAAATCACCTCATATTGGATTTGCACTGGTTTTTCCCACGCTCTGTTACCTATAAAACACAATTATTACAGTCACAGTTAAATTCAGTCTTACAATCATATCAAATACATTACAGTTTAACATCTAATCAACAAATCATGGATTTAAAAGATTCTCCAGATCTCTTTTACTCGTATCCATCTTGTGGATAATTCTTACTAAACATGATTTCTCCTTGGCCCTCAATTGTCCCAATCCAGATTTCATGTAACTCTCCACTTCAACTTCAATTTCAATCCCTCTAACAGGTACCAGTGTGTTTAACTCTATTCTGATTGTTTCATCAATTAGATAGTTTCTCGATGGAGTATGTGTCAATGCTTTAAAAGTTGTCTCGCTCTCCTGAGCCACATTAACCATTTCATGTCTTGCTGTTGTCAAGTAACTGAGCATGTCTGAGACCCGTTCTTCAGTGCAAATTCACCATACATTCCTGGATGGTAATTACTTCATACGTAACAAATCACATTTGCACACATACCAGTATCTCAATATCATGCCACCCATGCCATCCGATACAAGCCTTTCTCGGGCTTTCAGGTGTCTTATCGAAAGATTGTAGTCGTCTAATGGCTGAATACTTCTTCAGGGTCTTACTTGCTGCTATTTAAGCTTTGACCTGAGCTCTTGGCCCTCTGCCTGTAATCTGGCCACTTCAGCCTGCTTGATTTCAAGCTGATTTTTGGCAGTAACTAGCTCTACATTAATCTCTTCCATTTCTTTCTCCTGAAGTGCTCTTTCCTGTAGTTGTGCTTTCACTAATGCGATTTTCTCAGCTATTAGGCTCTCTAAAAGCATAATCTGTTGCTTAAAGTTATTCTCAAGATTCAACTTTTCTTTTTCCACGGTCTCTATTGTTGCCTGACTTTTCTCAATGTTTTCCGAAAACTGCTTTAACCTGTCAACTTTTTCAAGAAAAGCACCTTCCTTCTCAGCTAGAAGGGAGGCAAGTGAATTTTCATTCTGCTTTGACTTCATTAATTTATTCTCCAAGTCTGAAACCAGTTCTTCCTTGGTCTGGCAATCTACCTGGAGATTTAGTAAGCGGTCGTTCAAATTATTTTCTTCTTGTTTCAGATCGAGTTCAGTCTGATTTTTTTTCAGTTTTGTTTCAGATCTTTTAAACTGCCTGAGAGCATTTTGCAAGTTCTCATTCAGTAGTGTAATTCTCCTGTTTCAATCTTACACTCTCAATCACTTTCCTTTAATTACATGTGGGATATGTGCATTCCGTCCTTCACTACCCCAATATTCTGTATTCGGTACACCTCTCGTCCTTGGGCTTGGGGTGCCATTACGGTATTACCAATACTGTTAAGTCCGTGAATGATTGAGACACGGACCAGCAGGAGTGAAAACAAACAAGTCTTTACTGGTGGAAGTCAATAGTGAAACTAACAAACAGAGGCTCTCTAGCGCCTTTTATACAGGGGTGGTCACTGCCGGTACTGCAGTCTGAGACCAGTTATTCTCTTAAAGGTACATACACAACAATTCCTCCCCTTTTAGATAAACAGTACATAACATTCATTTAACAATTAATGATAACTAATTACAATCACAATTACGGTTGCTAGATACATTGGTTAAGTTTAAGCAATTATAAGTTCAGTCTTTGAGGAGGCTTCCTGATTCTGTTTGGATAATGCCTCTTTGGGGTATCAGGTTCTTCTGGCAATGTTGCGTCAGGATCAATGTCTTTGTTTGGTTCATCTGCTTCCAATGTTACCGGTTCTGCGGTAGCTGCAATTGGAATGTCAATTTCCTTACCAGGTGTATCAGATCGTGGTGTGGAGTTGATGTTTTCCAGTGACTCTAGAATCTGGTCAGCATGGCGTCTTACAATGCTCTCCCCAACGTCCACGGGATACATGAGAGGTCCTTGTCGTGTACAAATCGTTCCTGGCTGCCATTTCTCAGTGCGGTAGTCCCGGGCCAAAACTGGTTGACCTATCTTAAAACTCCTGGTCGGCCTTTCATTCATATTCTGAAACTGCCTGTTCTCCACATCTCTTCGGACGTTTGGCTTAACCAAATCCAAGTGGCATCGTAGTCTTCGATTGAAGAACAGCATGGCTGGAGTTTGGTTGGTAACCGCATGTGTCGCATTCCGGTAGGCAAACAATAAGTTGTCCACCTTGTGTTGTAGGGGTATATCTTCATTACACATTGCCTTGATAGCCTTCTTGAATGTTTGGACAAACCTCTCGGCCAATCCATTAGTGGCTGGATGATATGGGGCAGATGTGTAATGCTTAACGCCATTGTTCTTTAAGAACCTCCGGAACTCTTCAGACACACACTGTGGTCCATTGTCAGAGCAAATCTGTTCAGGCAGCCCATTCCTGGCGAATATGGTTCGCAAAACTGTGATAGTTTTTTCCGTGGTGGTTGAGGACATTTTTATTACCTCTGGCCACTTTGAATGTGCATCCACCGCAATTAAAAACATCGAGTCCATGAAGGGACCAGCAAGATCAATGTGCACCCGTTGCCATGGAGATGAGGGCCACTCCCATGGATGCAGAGGAGCTTGTGGTGGGGCGTTTTGGACCTTCTGGCATCCTGCACAGCTCTTGGTCATCTCTTCGATTTCTCTATCGATTCCCGGCCACCACACAAACGCTCTGGCTAAGTTCTTCATTTTTACCCCACCCAGATGACCCTCATGAAGCTCATTGAGTACTCTATCCGTCAACTTAGGTGGAATTACTAATCTGGATCCACACATCAAGGTTCCTCTGCACACTGACAGCTGTTCTCTTCTCGGCGAGAATGCTGGCAGCAGTGGTTCGCCATGTGCTGGCCATCCCTTCACCGTTAAATCATAGACCCGTGATAGTGTCGGGTCATTCCGTGTTTGCTTTTCTATGTTTGCATTCGTCACAGGGAGACATTCGACTATGGTCGAGTGGAATAACTCCATTGGATCCACTGCAAGGTCTTCTTCTTCCACCGTCGGCAACGGTAGGCGTGACAATCCATCAGCATTTCCATCCTGTTTAGTTCCTTTGTACTCGATGTCATATTGGTGTGCCCCTAGGAAAAGGGACCATCTCTGCAGCCGTTGTGCCGTCATTATCGGTACGCCCTCCTGAGGGTTGAAAATGGAGACAAGAGGTTGATGATCGGTTAGTAGAGTAAATTTTTGACCGCGCAGATAGTGATTGAACTTCTTCACCCCCCACACTAGGCTGAGGGCCTCTCTGTCAATCTGGGCGTAGTTACGCTCGGCAGAAGTTAACGAGCGTGACGCAAAAGCTATCGGCCTCTCTAAACCATCAAGGAATTTATGTGACAGTACCGCCCCAACGCCGTAGGGAGATGCATCACACGCC
Organism: Somniosus microcephalus; assembly: GCF_052327205.1. Taxonomy (NCBI): domain Eukaryota; kingdom Metazoa; phylum Chordata; class Chondrichthyes; order Squaliformes; family Somniosidae; genus Somniosus; species Somniosus microcephalus. The sequence goes on along the minus strand of NC_140997.1, from coordinate 164,393,410 downwards.
AGTCTGATTGGCAGTGCCGGGTTGTAGTGAGCCAATACTTCCCTTGAAGTGATTAAGTCCTTACTCTTCTGAAAAGCACGCTTACAATCATCGCTCCATTTCCATGCTACCCCCATTCGTAGCAGGGCGTTCAGTGGGTGCAAAATTGTCGACAAATTCGGCAAAAACTTATGATAGTAATTCACAAACCCAAGGAATGACCTCAGTTGCGACACATTTTCAGGCGCTGGGGCCTTAACAACCGTTTCAATTTTGTCATTGGACTTATGTAACCCCTCTTCATCAATCACGTGGCCACAATACGATATCTGTTTCTTAAAAAATTCGCACTTGGGGCGGTTGGCTCGCAGCCCATGTTCCCGTAGTCTAGTGAGCACCTATTCTAGGTTGTTAAGGTGTTCATTGTCATCTTCACCTGTTACAAGGATGTCGTCCAAGTAACACTGAGTCCCCGGAATCCCTTGCAGGACTTGTTCCATCGCTCTTTGCCATATCGCCAGAGCCGATGCTACTCCGAATACCAATCGATGATACTGGTAAAGACCTTTGTGAGTGTTTATCGTGAGATACTTCCTAGAGGACTCTTCAACCTCCATCTGCAAATATGCTTGTGCTAGGTCAATTTTTGTAAAACGCTTCCCTCCAGACAGTGAGGCGAAGATGTCTTCTATCCTTGGAAGAGGATATTGTATTGTGTGAAGGACAGGGTTCACCGTCACCTTGAAATCCCCACAGATGCGAATCTTCCTTGGCTCTCCGGACTTATTGCTTAACGTTTTCTTCATGACAGGAACGATGGGTGTCGCCCACTCGCTCCAGTCGACCTCAGACAACACGCCTGCCTTCTCCAGATTCTCCAGCTCTGCCTCGACGGCTGGGCGAATTGCATATGGTACCGGTCTTGCTTTGAAAAACTTGGGAACGGCATTCTCTTCTATTTTTATCGAGGCGGTTACACCTTTAAGCGTGCCCAGTTCTTGTTGAAATACCTCTTTGGCGTTAGCTAAGATTGTTGACAATCGTCCAGGAGTGACGTCTTTATCTTTTTTACCATCCACCGTCATTGCATGAATGGAATGCCAATCTAAGTTTATCTTCCTGATCCGTTCCCGTCCCAATAACGGTGGTCCACCATTTGGCAGTATGTAAAGATACAATTTCCGTATTTTCTTGCCATTGTATTCGACAGGCACCCTTATTTTTCATCTGGGGTATACTTTTTGCCCCGTATACATCGTCAAGACGATGGATGTCTCTCTCAAGGGTATGTGTGAAAATAGCCGCTCGTAGTCTCATCGATTCATGATGGTTAGCGCTGATCCTGTATCCAATTCCATTTTAACTTGGGACCCTGCTATCGTGAGGGTGACCCAAATGGTTTGGTGATCCTCTTTTGCGATTACATTGTGAAGTTTGAGACAGCTTAGCCTCCTGTTTCCGGATTCACTATCGCTCATCTGGTCTTCGGAACTACTGTCCGTCATCTTCTGTACATTCTTTTACGGTTCCTTAGTAGCCTTTTTGTTGTCGCTGGTCTTCTTCCCAGACCTGCAAACTCGTGCAATGTGTCCAATCTTCCCGCATTGTCTGCATATTTTGTCTTTGGACCAGCAGTCCTTCTGGTCATGGTTAGTTCTGCTGCAACGATAACATTTTGCAAATCCCCGTGTCATTTCGTGGGTGCCGTATTCCTGTGGTTTTTGTCGAATTTCTGCAGCTCCCCTGGCTGCTGCTTCATACGATACTGCCACGCTGAAAGCCTTATCTAGCGTCAGCTCTTTTTCTGAGAGTAACTTCTTCTGTGTTCCTTCACTCAGGAGTCCACAGACAAATTTGTCCCGTAGGGTATCTGTCAGTCCTGCTCTGAACTGGCAGTGCTTTGATAGCTTGCATAGTTCCGTAAGATACTCAGCATTGCTCTCATCTTTGTGCTGAGTTCTCCTGTGGAATTTAAATCTTTCTGCTATCAACAGCGGTGCAGGGTTTAAGTGTTCCTGTAGGACAGCAACAATTTCGTTAAAACTCTTCGCCTTCGGTTTGGCTGGAGTAATCAGGTCCCGCAATAGGCCGTACGTTCTAGCGCCCATTAAGTTTAGCAATATCGATGCCTTTTTCCCCTCCGCTATTTCGTTTGCCTCGAAATATACCTCGACTCTTTCCACATACGTGGTCCAGTCCTCTAATGTATTATCAAAAGCAGTGATACAGCCAGTCTTCGGCATCTTGCAAATCTAAAATGGCGCCTCCCGCGCTTTGCCTTCTTCCCCGATTTAACAAAATGGCGCCTCCCGCGCTTTGCCTTCTTCCCCGCTGTTGTTAGCGCTGCTTTCCACGGTTTCTTGCGCGTTAAATATTGATTCTTTTTCTTTTATTATTTTCCCGTCGTGGAGTGGACCCTCTGGGACACTTCTCTCCCTCTTCTTAAGTCCGAACGCTGCCCGGCTCCGAAGCACCGGCCGCGCCCTGTGTGCTCCACCCTCTCTCTCTCTCTTTGCTTCCCGACTCGCTGCCCGGCCCCGTTGAAAAACCACCCAATCGAGCTTCAGCCCGCCGCAGCCCAGGAAGGATCAGAGCACTACCTGCCACCAGCCCGATTAGCTGGGATACCACAGACCGAGGAACGCAGCCTGGCCATGGACAGTCTCTCCTGCATGTTTTCAAACCTATGATTGACGGTCGACGCCCGTTTCCCGAGTTTCTTTGGACTCTATTTTTTTTTCTCTTTCTTCTGGCTCCGACCGTCAACAACGTCGTCTGAGGTGCTGCCGAGTTGCAGGTAAGTTTGTTTCTTACTCGTCGCCAGTGTTAAGTCTGTGAATGATTGCGACACGGACCAGCAGGAGTGAAAACAAACAAGTCTTTACTGGTGGAAGTCAATAGTGAAACTAACAAACAGAGGCTCTCTAGCACCTTTTATACAGGGGTGGTCACTGCCGGTACTGCAGTCTGAGACCAGTTATTCTCTTAAAGGTACATACACAACAAATACCAACCCTAGGAGCCCATTCAGTAGTGCCTTGGGCTTGGGGTGCCATTACGGTATTACCAATATCAACCCTAGGAGCCCATTCAGTAGTGTAATTCTCCTGTTTCATTTGTCTTTTGTAATACATCTTTAATGCGAGACACTAAGAACATAAGAACATAAGAAATAGGAGCAGGAGTAGGCCAATCGGCCCCTCGAGCCTGCTCTGCCATTCAATAAGATCATGGCTGATCTGATCCTAACCGTCAATCCACTATCACAGAACCATCTCCTGAATCTAACAGAATTAGACACACGAAATAGGAGCAGGATCAGGCTACACAGCCCCTGGGCCCGCTCCGCTACCCACAGGGCCATGACTGATCCGAACCTAGACTCATGTCCAAATTCCTGCCCGCTCCCCGTAACCCTTAATTCCCTTTACTTCTAGGAAACTGTCTATTTCCGTTTTAAATTTATGTAATGATGTAGCTTCTACAGCTTTTTGGGGCAGCATATTCCATGGACCTACCACCCTCTGAGTGAAGTAGTTCCTCCTCATCTTAGTTTTGAAAGAGCAGCCCCTTATTCTAAGACTATGCCCCCTAGTTCTAGTTTCACCCATCATCAGGAACATCCTCTCCGCATCCACCCGATCCAACCCCTTCACAATCTTATATGTTTCAATAAGATCACCTCTCATTCTTCTGAACTCCAATGAGTAGAGTCCCAATCTACTCAACCTCTCCTCATATGTCCATCCCCTCATCCCCGGGATTAACCGAGTGAACCTTTTTTGTACTGACTCGAGAGCAAGTATGTCCTTTCTTAAGTATGGACACCAAAACTGTACGCAGTATTCCAGGTGCGGTCTCACCAATACCTTGTACAACTGAAGCAATACCTCCCTATTTTTATATTCTATCCCCTTAGCAATGAAAGCCAACATTCCATTGGCCTTCTTAATCACTTGTTGCACCTGCATACTAACCTTTTGAGTTTCGTGCACCAGGACCCCCAGATCCCTTTGTACTTCAGTACTTTCCAGTTTCTTGCCATTAAGATAATAACTTGCTCTACGATTTTTCCTGCCAAAGTGCATAACCTCACACTTTCCAGTATTGTATTCCATCTGCCAAATCTCTGCCACTTACTTAGCCTGTCTATGTCCCCTTGCAGGTTTTTTATGTCCTCCTCACTCACTACTTTCCCTCCCATCTTAGTATCATCTGCAAACTTTGATATGTTACACTCGGTCCCCTCCTCCAAATCGTTAATATAGATTGTAAAGAATTGGGGACCCAGCACTGACCCCTGCGGAACACTACTAGTTACTGATTGCCAGTCTGAGAATGAACCATTTATCCCAACTCTCTGCCTTCTGTTAGATAGCCAATCCTCTATCCATGCCAGAATATTACCCCCAATCCCGTGATTTTTTATCTTAAGCAATAATCTTTTGTGTGGCACCTTGTCAAATGCCTTTTGGAAGTCTAAATACACTACGTCCACTGGTTCCTCTTTATCCACCCTATATGTTACTTCCTCAAAGAACTCCAGCAAATTTGTCAAACATGACTTCCCCTTCATAAAACCATGCTGACTTTGTCCTATTAAATTATGATTATCCAAATGTCCTGTTACTGTCTCCTTAATAATGTACTCCAAAATTTTACCTACCACAGATGTTAGGCTAACCGGTCTATAGTTTCCAGCCTTCTGTCTACTGCCCTTTTTAAATAAGGGTGTTACATTAGCAGTTTTCCAGTCTGCCGGGACCTTTGCCGAGTCCAGGGAGTTTTGGAAAATTATTACCAATGCATCCACAATCCCTACCGTCACTTCCCTCAAGACCCTAGGATGTAAGCCATCAGGTCCAGGTGATTTATCCGCCTTGAGTCCCATTATTTTACCGAGTACCACTTCCTTAGTGATTTTGATCGTGTTTAGCTCCTCCCCCCCTTTAGCCCCCTGTTTGTCCAGTGTTGGGATATTCTTAGTGTCTTCTACTGTAAAGACTGATATAAAATATTCATTCACTGTTTTTGCCATCTCCATATTTCCCACCATTAATTTCCCAGTCTCATCCTCTAAGGGACCAACATTGACTTTAGCCACCCTTTTTCTTTTTATATTACTATAAAAACTCTTACTATCTGTTTTTATATTTTTTGCTAATTTACTTTCATAATCTATCTTCCCTTTCTTAATCAATCTTTTTGTTATTTTTTGCTGTCTTTTAAAGTTTTCCCAATCCTCTATCCTCCCACTAGATTTGGCTACCTTATATGCCCTTGTTTTTAGTCGAATACTATCCTTAATTTCTTTACTTAGCCATGGATGGCTGTCTTTTCTTTTACACCCTTTTCTTCTCAGTGGAATATATATTTTTTGGAAGTTGTAAAATAACTCCTTAAATGTACACCACTGATCATGTATCGTCTTACCCTTTAATCTATATTCCCAATCCACTCTACTCAATTCCGCTCTCATACCTTCATAGTCTCCTTTATTCAAGCTTAGCACGCTTGTTTGAGATCCAACCTTCTCACCCTCTAATTGAATATGGAATTCAACCATGTTATGGTCACTCATTCCAAGGGGATCCTTTACTAGGGCATTTTTAATTAATCCTGTCTCGTTACACAGGACCAGATCTAAGGTTGCTTGCCCCCTGGTCGATTCAGTTACATACTGCTCAAGAAACCCACCCCTAATACACTCAATGAACTCATCCTCAAGGCAGCCCTGCCCAATTTGATTTGTCCAATTAATATGATAGTTAAAATCCCCCATAATTATAGATGTTCCCTTATTACAAGCCTCAACTATTTCCTGATTGATACTCCGTCCAACAGAGTTGCCACTGTTCGGAGGCCTATAGACTACGCCCACTAGTGTTTTTTTCCCCTTATTATTCCTTACCTCCACCCAAACTGTTTCATTATCCTGATCTTTTGACCCAATATCATTTCTCTGTATTACAGTGATTCCTTCCTTTATTAACATAGCCACCCCACCTCCCCTTCCTTCCTGTCTGTCCTTCCTGATCATTAAATAACCTGGTATGTTTAATTCCCAGGCATTGTCACCCTGCAGCCATGTTTCTGTAATGGCCACAAGATCATACCCATATGTAGTTATTTGTGCCATTAACTCATCTATTTTGTTATGAATGCTACATGCATTCAGATAGAGAACTTTCAAAGATGTTTTGTGACACTTAGTTCCTGCTTTTGCCCTTTTTATTACTTTACCTTTTACTCCATACCTTCTGCCCCTTCCTGACACGCTCTGGTTTTTAATTTCCCCACTGCTACCTAAGTCTATGACCTTCTCTGTTGTCATTTTTATTATTTGCTCTCTAGGAACCTCCCCCCCACTAGTTAGTTTAAAGCCCTCTCTACAGCCCTAGTTATATGATCCGCCAGGACTCTAGTCCCAGCACTGGCCAAGTGAAGCCCGTCCCAACGGAACAGCTCCCTCCTGCCCCAGTACTGGTGCCAGTGTCCCAGGAAGCAAAACCCATTTCTCCCACACCAGTCTTTGAGCCACGCATTTAACTCTCTAATTTTATTTGTCCTAGCCAAATTCGCTCGTGGCTCAGGTAATAATCCAGAGATTATTACCCTTGTGGTTCTGCTTTTTAATTTGGCCCCTAGCTGCTCAAACTCCCTCAGCAGAACCTCCTTCCTTGTCCTATCTATGTCGTTGGTACCAACATGGACCACGACAACTGGATCCTCCCCCTCCCACTCCAAGTTTCTCTCCAGTCCAGAGGAGATGTCCTTAACCCTGGCACCGGGCAGGCAACACAGCCTTCGGGACTCTCGCTCTCGGCTGCAAAGAACTCTAGGTTTCTAACCTTTTGATCCAGTGTCGCCAAATCAATAGTATTAACAACTGAGGTACCCATATTAAAGGCAGTTGTTGCGTCATTTATCACAGACCTTTTACATCTCCATATCTATTTGTGTTTTTTATGGTGCCCACCTCCATTCCATGTCGCGCCTTGTTTTAACACTTGAGTTAGGAGGTGTTGGTATAATTATTGAGTTTTCTTAGAACGCCACGTAGGTAAAGCCGTATCGGTTAAATCTAGCAGTTAAATCAAGTTCATGTTGCACATTATCATACAATTAGTTTACAAGATAACTTCCATTTATCAAATCATAATTTTCCTTCTATCACTGTGGGGAAATATTAACTTAAAATTAAGAAACTTAAATTTAATAATGTCCCATATCTTTAAATTTCATACTAAAGTTGTTGCTTGGTGAACTTAAACAGCTGTCAGTGGAAAGGGTTAACTCCTTTGCAGGTTTTTAAGAAGGTGGAGCAAAACATTATCAGGCGTAATTGCGTCACTTCACGTAAATTAAAAAAAAACTTTCCTGATCGAAAAAGACAGTTGTGTTTTCACACTTTAACTAAACATGAACAGAACAGATAAAACAAAACAAAATAGGTGTTCTTGCAGAAAACTGTAAATTACATCATATTTCTTATTGTCCTTTCTTCAAATGTCTTTCCAAATTACTGTAAAAACATAACTGGAGAAATATTAGTTTTTCACATTTAAACAAATCAAATCAAACTGCTTTAGAAGATTTCACCATAGCAACCGCAACTCCAAGGTTAAATCTTAGACTGAAACTTAATGTAACATTGTACAGTTTGCACTGCAAGTACAAAAATCTATCGCAATCTTTTGTTAAACAAACTTTTGTTGCTCTTCTCAGTTTTCACACACCAGCTTAACTTAAATTATTTCAAAGGTTTTTTTTCAATTCTTGGGGCACAATCTTATTCGCACATTCTTAAAACTTCCAAAATCCAAGACAAGACAAAAGATCATGGATTTAAAAGCTTTTAACAGAGAAGTGGGTGGAGCTAAACCACACATAACAGAATCTTTCTTTTAAAGAACATCTAATCAGACAAAAGAAATACTGTAACTTCTTAAACATTCATAGTCAGGAACACTTTCACACTTTAACACGCACTTTCACACAAACTGAAATTCCAGCATTTTTTTAAGGTTCCTTTCACTCAGCAAATCTTGTGTTTTATTTGTCTCAGCACAGATGTTAATAACTTCCATGTCAGTAAAACTTTAAGTTTCTCTTTTCTTTCCCTCTTTTTCCATCGGTGTCTCAGTAGCTTTTTTCGACCTTCCCTGTTTTTTTCCTTCCTTTGCTGAGTTTTCAGATTGGCTAGCCTGCAAATGAGATCTTTTTCCTTCTTTATCTCTCCTGTGTTCAGCCCCGAGTGTTCCAACCAGTTAGTTTTAAATCGCTCGTCGTACTCTAACACTTCCTCCGTCCCTTTCTGTTGACAGGCTATGATCTTTCCCCAATCCGTTTTTGCAGGGCTAAACACTTGTAACCACTGTTGGATCGCATCCCATCCGGCATCTATATCTTGCTCATCATTTCCCAGGCTAATTTTTACTTTGCTGTGTAACTTATTTCCCTCTCTCCTGGGTATCATTACAATCAGAATTTGGACTCTGTCACACGGGTGAAGTTGATACTTTGCCCTTTCTTCCCCATCTTCTTTCTACTCTTTTCCTTTTCTGTCTCAATGGGGCCAAATGGGGTCCTGTTTTCTCTTCTTCACTTTCACTGACATTACTAGAGGATTCCGAGTCGGTCTCTTGACCTGCTTCTTGTCTTTGTCTCCCATGACCTTCCTCCTTTATTTCATTTAGATCTGGGTAACTCTTCCAGGTCCCGACACATTTTCCCTTTTCTTCAACTACCGGGACTATCGGTTGTTTATCCAATTGTTTTTTACAGTCCTTAAGTTCATCTTTAAGTTTTTTAACTTCCACTTCTGACTTTTCAAGCTCATCTTTAAGTTTTTTAACTTCCACTTCTGACTTTTCAAGCTCATTTGTTTTCTTTTTCAATTGTCCATAAATCGCATCTTTCTGCTCATTTGCATTGGTCAAGTCGTGATCATGTTGAGAGTTTGTCTTACTCTCATTTCACCGTCGGATCTGACTCATAACTGCCATGGACCATCTGATCTGTCTTTTATCTTTCATATGGGTCGTTTTTCCCCAGACCCTCTTTATGTCATCCAAAGACCACTGTTCAGAGGAGGTACCGTACTTTTGTTCGATTTCGAACCAGGTTTTAGGTAAGTCAAACTGTAATTCTATATAGTCTTTCAACTCCCACAGAATTTCGTCTTCTGAAATCTCAGGTGGGGCACGCCCCCCTTTAATAGTTGTAGGTTTATCGAGTGGTGCCATAATATCGATTTCTTTACTTGGGGGTCTCGAGTCGTAGGCTTTTCAGCCGAGTCAGTAAGTTAGAGCTCTATATTGGATCTCGAGCCATCTTACCACCCGGAGGGTTCGCTACCCGGGAGGTTAGCGGAGTCGCGTGGAGGGGAGATGACTAGACAACTGACCGAGGACTTTTAGAATGAGGAGCCCTTACCTCCAAAAATAGATCCAGTGTCCCAGATCTAATCTCTTCCTTCAGCAACCCTGCTTGCAGCGCCAAATTGTTAGATCAGGTAATTAATTTCAGTGGACCACACTGATCTGAGGTCAACACACTAAAATAAAAGTTTGCGAGTCCGGTGGTAAGTTTTAAATAGTCGATTTATTGCATCACTTGATTTACACTGTTTGACTTCCTTCATCCAACATCATGTTCAAAATGGCTGGTTTTTATACAGCAGCAGATGTACCAGCCCCCTTTATTACCATTGGCTCAGCAGCATGCATACAGAGCTATGGTTGGTTCAGCTACATCGCACTGATTGGATCTCTGATACATCACTCATTCCTTTGTTCTCTAGTTAAGCTAAATCAGCACTTTCAATGTTAAGCTAAATCAGCACTTTCAATGTTAAGCTAAATCAGCACTTTCATTGTTCTCAGTTTTTAAGTCAGCCGATGTGACGTTACCAGCTGTGATTGGATTTGATACATCACACCATCCTTTGACACGTGGTGAGCTTAAGCATAATCAGATTTCTTTAAGTCATTAGATTTTAATCATATTAAAATCTATGTTATTAAAATATATATATATATTCCCTAACACTAAGGGACACTCGGTGGTACCACTACTCTCTTAAGATTTAGAGGTTTTCACTTGGTAATTGTGTGCAGAATAAGGCAGTACTACGATTGATCTGAAAAAATGGCTTTGTTCCCAGGTATGAAATATTTGAAACAGCCAAGCACCCTTCAGCTGATGATGTAGGGGAAAAGCTCTTGCTGATTTTACTGAGTGATGCAGCCTCCTTACAGTTTGTAATTGTCCACTGTGTTGCCAGCAACATGACCAGAGAGTGACTGAATCTCTCGTCATCTAGAAATATAACAACACCATGAGATTCACTGACACAAGATCATCTTCATCACCCCCTGGGCTAGACTGGAGGCAAGGTTTACAGGTGTGGAAAGGCAGAGGCTGAAACTTACATCTTTGTTGGGAGTGACACATTGGATCTTGCTAGCTTCACTTTTCTAAACTCACTTCCTGCACAGGGCAGCAATCTTAATTCAGATCAACAATGTAATCTTAACTCAGTGCATTCATCACAACTTTGAGCAGTAGTGGGGAAAACTTGGATTTCCTGCAGCAGTGAAACAATAAATAAATTTACAACACTTTAAATTAACCTTGATAATATAAATTAATTGGTACAAATGCCGTACATCTGGTTGGTCAACTCCTAGCTGTTCATGTTGCTATATCTTTTAATTGAACTAATTACATTTCAGGATTGAAATTGATAAATTGATCATTCATGTTGCTACGTTACAAGTTTCATGACATAATTGGAAAAATGTGAGTTGTACATTAATGTTATTTTACTTCTGAATGTTTCAGTGAAATAATCTGGTTTTAGAATTTAGTGTAACTTGAACTGAACCAAGTTGGCCTTGCGCGTAATGCACCAGGGCTTGGCATCTAACAATTGAATGTGGAGTGTCCTCTATAGGCATCATTCCTATATTTCATTTTATTTTGGTTTTGGACATGCAAGTTCCGAAGTGTAAAATCCCCCTTTAATCTCTTGGTTTGGTAATAGAATTCATGAAAATAATGGCAAATATTGTCAGGTTTCGAACCAGCAAAGCTGTACAATGTATAACATTTATTTTCTTTTAATTACACCTATGCTAGGGAAATCACAGAGATATGCAAGAGCCATAGAGTGGCGATATTGGGGGACTTTAATTACCCAAATATCGATTGGGATAATGCTAGGTTAAAGGGAAAGGAGCAGGAGGAATTTCTGAAATGTGTTCAGGAGAATTTCCTTGACCAGTATGTTCTTGGACCAACTAGGAAGGAGGCATTGCTGGATCTGGTGCTGGAGAATGAGTTGGGCCAGGTTGACCAAGTGTCTGTGGGAGAACACTTGGGTACGAGTGATCATCGTGTCATAAGGTTTAGATTAGCAATGGAGAGGAGCAAGGAACAATCTAGAGTGCAACTTCTAAACTGGAATAGGGCTAACTTCAATGGGATGCGAAAGGATCTAGCCAGGGTAAAATGGAACCAAAGACTGACAGGGAAAACTGTAACAGAACAATGGGTGATCTTTAAGGAGGAGATATTCCAAGTACAGGCTAGGTACATTCCAACAAGAGGGAAGGGTAAGGGAACCAAAGCAAGGGCTCCTTGGATGACAAGGGATATAGAGAAGATGATGAAACAAAAAAAGAGGGTGTATGATGCATGTCAGGTGAATTCTTCAAGGGAGAACCAGAACAAATACAATAAGTTGAGAGGGGAAGTGAAGATGAAAATAAGATTTGCAAAGAGAGAATATGAGAGCAGAATGGCGGTTAACATAAAAGGGAACCCAAAAATCTTCTACCGGCATGTAATCAGTCAGTGGGTACTAAGAGGCGGGGTGGGGCCTATTAGTGACAAAGAAGGTGTTATTTGCTTAGAGGCACAGGGCAAGGCTAGAATACTCAATGAGTACTTTGTATCGGTGTTTACTAAGGAGGTGGATGCTGACAAAATATCGGTAGCAGTGGAAAAGGTAGAAGCAATGGAAGGGGTGAAAATTGATAGACAGGATGTACTAGAAAGACTGGGTATGCTTAGAGTGGATAAGTCGCCTGGTCCAGATGGCTTGCATCCCAGATTGCTAAGGGAATTGGGGGAGGAGATAGCGGAAGGGCTTGCCATCATTTTCCAATCTTCCCTAGATGCGGGTGAGGTGCCTGAGGATTGGAAAGTGGCAAATGTGACAGCATTGTTCAAGAAAGGGTGTAAGGACAATCCTAGTAACTACAGGCCATTCAGTTTAACATCAGTGGTGAGTAAAGTTTTAGAAACAATAATCAAGGAAAAAATTAACAGGCACTTATAATAGTAATAATAATAATAATCAACTTTATTGTCATTGTTAGTGCACAAGTGCAATACAACGAAATGTAGGCTTGCGGCTCCCGAGAGTGTACATTTTGATTAAGACATTTAACATTCAACATTCATTTGGCTTGTAATACATAAACATAAACATAATAAAGTGCATTGGCAGATGTGCAGGCTTTAGAGTTTATTTGTAGAGTTCAGTAGGATAACAGCCCTGGGAAAGAAGCTGTTCCTAAATCTGGTCGTTCTGGTGCGAATGCATCTGTAGCGTCTCCCAGATGGCAGGGGGGTGAACAAACCTGTGGCTGGGGTGGGTAGGGTCTTTGATGGTGGTCAGTGACCTCCGTAAACAGCGTTTCTGGTAGATGTTCTCTATGGTCGGCAGCCGGGTGCCGGTAATGCGTTGGGCAGTTTTGACTACCCGCTACAGGGCTTTCCGGTCATAGGAGCTACAGCTGCCATACCACACTGTGATACAGTTCGTCAGGATGCTCTCTATTGTGCAGCGGTAAAAGTTAGAGAGGATCAGGGGTGACAGGTTACATCCCTTCAGCCTCCTTAGGAAATATAGGCGCTGCTGGGCCTTCTTCACCAAAGAGGAGGTATTGAGGGACCAGGAGAGATCTTCCGTGATGTGGACCCCGAGGAACTTAAAGCTGTCCACCCTTTCCACCACAGCCCCATGGATGTGGATGGGGGTGTGACTTCCGCCTTTAGACTTCCTGAAGTCCACAATGATTTCCTTGGTTTTCTTGATGTTAAGGGCCAGGTTGTTATCGGCGCACCACTTCACGAGATACTGGACCTCCTCCCTGTAGGCTGACTCATCGTTGTTGGTGATCTGGTTTAAGCTAATTAAGGAGAGCCAACACGGATTTGTAAAAGGCAGATCATGTTTGACTAATCTAATTGATGAAGTAACAAGGAGGATCAATGAAGGGAATGCAATGGTTTTTGTCTACATGGATTTTAGGTAGGTGTTTGACAAAGTACCACATAGAAGGCTGGTTAACAAAATTGAGGCTCATGGAATATGTGGGTCAGTGGCAGCTTGGATAAGGAATTGGCTTAAGGACAGAAAACAGCGAATTGTGGTAAATGGCTGTTTTTCAGACTGGAGGATGGTAGACAGTGGTGTTCCCCAAGGGTCAGTGCTGGGGCCAGTGCTTTTTTTGATATATATAAATGACCTGGATATTGGAATGCAAAGTAGAATTTCTAAATTTGCTGATGACACCAAACTTGGGGGGGTGGCAAACAGTGAGGATGATACCAATCGACTGCAACAGGACATAGAAAGGCTAGCAGAATGAGCAGACAAGTGACAGATGGAATTTAATACAGAGAAGTGTGAGGTGATGCATTTTGGCAGAAGGAACAGGGAGAGGCAATATACACTTAATGGCACAGTTTTAAAGGGTGTGCAGGGGCAGAGGGACCTGGGAGTTACTTTAGTATGCATAGGTCCCTGAAGGTGGCAGGACATATTGAGAGAGTGGTTAGCAAAGCATATGGGATCTTGGTTTCATAAATAGAGGTTTTGAAAGTAGAGAAGTTATGCTGAGCCTTTATAAAGCGTTGGTTAGGCCACAACTGGAGTATTGGAATTGATTTTATCAATGGGGACGTGATGGAGGCGGGAAAGCTGCATGTTGGGTTTTAGTCCTGCCTCCATCGACGTCTGGCCAACCCACGCTATTTTCCCTTGATTGACCTTGTTAAGCCCGCCCAGCGGGCTTAGCAGGCCAATTAAGGGAAAGCCGGTGACATAGAACGTCAGCGTATGACGTTTCATCTGTCAAAAAATTTTGACAAATGAATTGTCATCATTTGACAGCTTTGAGAAGCTGTCAAACACTGACAATCTCTGTTCTTTGGTGAGTTCTTGTACTCAAGACTCACCAAACCTCTTTCCTGAGCAGAAATCAGATAGTTGTTGCATCGAAGAATGCAGCAGCCATTCTGTCATCTCTGCCGTGGAGATGAGGCAGCTCTGCAGCCTAAAGGCATGAAGCCTGGAGGAAGAAGCAAAGGTAAGTAATCTTATTAAAACACTTTAGACTCACCTCACACATTTACCTCTCCACACTTGCACTCATCACTCAACTGCACACCGGACATTTCAGCCCCTCCGACCCCCACAGACCCACGGCTCGCCTCGTTGACCCTGGCGAGGTGCGGAGCTATCGGGAAGCCCACACTTTAGGGCTCAAAATAGGGATTAGCCAAGAAACTGCCTGTTAACTACCTGTTAACAGGCAGTTAATTGGCACTAATCCCCTTCCCGCCTTGAGGAGACGGGACCCGGCGTGGGTCGGGGACCTGCCTCCTGGGAAGATGGCACAGAGGCGGGTTGGGGCGGGATGGGTACCCACTCCTAGATTCTGCCATTTTTCTGGCAGTCCCGCCTCCATACCCGCCTCCCCAGGGCTGGGAAAATCACCCCCATTGTGTCCAGTTCTGGTCACCACACTTTAGGAAGGATGTGAAGACCCTTGAGAGGGTGCAGAGGAGACTTACCAGAATGGTTCCGGGGATGGGGGATCTTAGCTACAAGGACAGGTTGGAGAAGCTGGATTTGTTTTCATTTGAGCAAAGGAGGTTGAGGGGTGATTTGATAGAGGTGTACAAGATTATGACGGATTTGGATAGGTTAGACGGGGAAAGGCTGTTCCTACTAGTTGATGGTGCAAGGACTAGGGGATACAGATTTAAGGTTTTGGACAAGAGATACAGGGGGTGATGTGAGGAAAAACTTTTTTACGCAGCGAGTGGTGAGGACCTGGAACTCGCTGCCGACGGGAAGTGGTGGAAGCGGAGAGACACAATGTTTTCAAGGGGAGACTGGATAGGATCTTGAGGGAAATAAACTTGCAGGGCTACGGGGATAGAGCAGGGGAATGGGACTGACTGGATTGCTCTTTAGAGAGCCGGCATGGACTCGATGGGCCGAATGGCCTCCTTCTCTGCCGTTATGACTCTATGGGCTGGATTTTGTCAATGGAGGCACGTTGGGGGCGGGACTGCTGGTTTTTGGGTTTCAGTCCCGCCCCCAGCGACGCCTGACCAACCCACGCTATTTTTCCTTGATTGACCTTGTTAAGACCGTCCTGCGGGCTTACCAGCCAATTAAGGGAAAGCTGGTGACAGATGATGTCAGCGTATGAAGCTTCATCTGTCGAAAAAATTTTGACAGATGAATTGTCAGCGTACTGACAATCTCTGTTCTAAGGTGAGCCCTTTCACAGAAGGCTCACTAAGACTTCTCTCCTCAGCAGAAAGCAGATGGCTGCTGCATCTGAGAATGCAGCAGCCATTCTGTCATCTCTGCCGTTGAGATGAGGCACCTCTGGATCCTCAAAGGTTGAAGCCTGCAGGAAGAAGTAAAGGTAAGGAAACTTTATCCAACACTTTACACTCACCTCTCATACTTACCTGTCCACACTTGCACCCATCACTCACCTCTACAGTGGACATTTCGACCCCTCTCACCCCCGCAGACCCACTGCTCGCCTCGCCGACCCTGGCGAGGTTCGCATCTGTCGGGAAGCCCGCACTTGTGTGGGTAAAATGGGGATAAGCCTCAAAACTGCCTGTTAACTACTTGTTAACAGGCAGTTAGTTGGCTTTAATCCCCTTCTCGCCTCGAGGAGGTGGGTCCCTGTGCGACTCGGGGACCCGCCTCCTGGGAAGATGACACGGAGGCAGGTTTGGAGCGGGGTCGGTACCCGTTCCCAGTTTCTGCCATTTTCCTGGCAGTCCTGCCTCCATACCTGCCTCCCCAAGGCTGGGGAAATTCCCCCCAAAGACTCTATGCTATTTAGTGGAAGCCACAATTACAGTTTATGACAAGAGTTTATGACAGCATGTACCAGAGATTCAATATTGCAGCCTCCCTACTATAGTCATGGGTTTATTTGTTACTTATAATGGCAAATTGGAGCTGATTTGACTCCAAATCATATAAAATCCAGTTTTCAACTTGAAATGAACCAAATTCTGAATGACTGTCAGTGAAGTCCATGCCACGTTCGGGATAGATTTCATTGTGGTGCTAGTTTGGGTGAATGTAAACTCATACAATGGTTTAAGCAATTATACACTGCAGCCATTCCCCCTCCCCCTCCATTTGGCTTGCCCAACCCATTCAATCTACCTGTCAGCTGAAGCATCCCCATAGCACCCACTTCCTGCTGTTCCTTCTTTCATTGACTCCCACACACTCTCAGCTGTCTGCACCAAGAAGACAAAAAACAAAACAATGCATCGTGACGATTCCCAGGAGTATAAACAGGACAGATCACCCATTTTGCCTGGGAATATTCCAGTGCTGAGACGAGTGATAATATTGGTACCTGCAGGGTTCCTGTTGGAGCCTAGCAGTGACTGAAAGTTGAATGTGATGAATATCATCATTGCTGCGCTGGAGAATGCCTCAGGAAGATGAAACATCTCTCCCTGGTGGAAAGATCAATAAATTGTCAGTCTCACTCTGTAACGAGCAGCAAGCAGTAACATTTCTACCGTACATCCTCCACTTAAAAACTGAATCATGTCAGACTGAAGGACAAAAAATGCAATTAAAGTAACAGATGGGAGCAAAACTGGTCATTTGAATGGATTAAATAATGTTTTGGCCATAAAATGACTGTTACTTATAAGAAACCATGAAATCAGAGCTCCCTATTAATTCATTTTAATATTTTGTCATAGGGACATAGTGGCCATTTACAGTAATGCTTTATTAGATGTGTTTTATTTTAGGACAGTGATGATTATTTTTAAACAGAAAGGGAAAACAATTACCTACTGACAGCATTCACCAAATCTTTATCTGAGGTAAGTTTCAATGATATTTTATCGAATCTGGTATATAGACCCTGATCGTAGGCAGCTGATTTAATTTCAATCGCAGTGATCAGCGACTGCATCTGTTCTTCAATTGTCCTTTTGGATTCTGCTGTAACTAGAGAAATGAGGAAGTTGACATATTCTGTGGTAAAGCCGTATGAGTGTCAAATCAGGATTAATGCTCACACTCTCTGGAAATGAACCAGAGCTCACCTGAGAGTTTGAACCTTGTACTCACTAGGGTTACAGTTCATTCAGATATTTCACCTTCCTAAGTTAACTGTACAGTAGTCACATTTTAATTATGTTTTCATGGTAGAGACAAGCTGTTTTATTTTAGTGTAATTTTTCATTGTGGTCTTGTCATATGATTCAAACATATCAGACCTATCGCTGTGTATGTCATTTTACTGTTCTGAATGTTTATATGCCAAAATCACACAAAACACCTGCCCTGCAGAACAATCCGTTTTTCTGTTTCATGAATGGATGAACTTGACTTTTTGGGGGGACTTAACTGAAACTATTAATGGATATACTAGATCAAATGCAATTTTATCATTTGCAGTATATAAATGATGCCTTCATGTTGACTTGAAATGCCCCATCTGATTAGTGAGTGTAGAGAGTCCAGAGCATAGCTGCTTAGAAGGAGACAAAGATGGAGTGAGGTTCCATAGCCAAGGGCCCTCCCTGTGCATTGTTAGTTGTTATCATTGCATAACATTGAAAAGGGGTCTGAGGTCATCATAGTTGAATAGTGAAGTGATTGGGTTCATAGAATGAGAGGGATGGTGAAGGGTGCAAGGGTTGTAAGGGTAAAGTGGGATGTGGAGGAGGAGGTTGACAATGCAGAGTGCTGGTGATGAGAGGAGAAGGGGAGCAGAAGGAGGGTCAAGCTGAAGGTATACTCACTTTGCCTGATCTTACAAGGTAATTGAACCTTTTATGGCACTGCATCCATGTTCTGAGGCACACTGATCTGGAGGTGATATCCCTTGCCACTGTACCCGCATAGCCTTGGTTTCTTTGGGAGGCCTCTTCCTCCCAGATGAGGGGAAGAGCACCTCCCTGCTAGCTCTCGCCCCCTCAACCAGGATTCCCAGTGCCTCATCGGAGAACCTTGGGGAGGCCCTTGCCTTGGAGTTGGCCATTGTTGAAGGAGATAACAGCTTGGAGGTGGTGCAGCATCGACCAAACACCAGTGGAATGAGCCAAGGCAGCAAGCAGCCCTTAAATGGAGCTGGATAAGTGATGGCAGCAGAGGCGAGTTTCAGTCCCAAAAGACTAATTGGCCCAGGGGAACCCACACCTCTGAAATCAACTGGCCAATTAGGGGAAAATTGCAATTTTTTTCCACCTCTCAGTGGAGGCGGGTTTGGAACCCACCCAAACCGAAACCTGCCTCCATTGGGAAAATCGCGCCCATTATATCTTAGAAAAAAAGACATGGGGTGGGACAATTCTCCTCCACGATCCCATAGTGGAGAAAGTCAGAAAATGCGTGTGGTGAGGCCTTCCACTGCCTCATTGTCCAGACCAGAATTTCTCTCAACCCGCTCCCCACCAGGACCGCCATGGCCAATTCTTCCTCGCCCATTGCATGCAAATATAGACGGATCCCAAATCCCCAGTGGATTTTACTTTTTACCCCACTTACCATCACTTCCTGGAGCTGACTGCCATTTACACAGTAGAGGAAGGTGGCCTTGTGGCGGCCTCCTCTCCCTCTAGCCTTCCCCAGAGACCTACTTGCTGAAGGCTTTGGTCTCTGCCAGGGCCTTCAGAGGGTCTTTCTTTTCAGATATTTGGGGTGATTTTGTCCCATTAAGGCCCCTCGCCTGATCTTCTAGTGATGCAGCAGAGACCCTACTGCAGCACCAGCAGGACTCTCTCCCATTGCATTTGAAGGCTCCCTCTTGATGATGCCTATCATACATACTTAATGAGCCCTAGCACAATGTGTAAGGGGTGGTGTGTGTGGTCAGTTTTGCCTCTGACTCCCTGAGCGGTTTGAATCGCTCCCACTCCCTTGGTTCTAGACTTTGGACTTATTTGGGGGTTGTAATGAAATTGCAACAGACACCTGAGTTTGTCAAAATAAAATACAATAAATCTTATCACTCTAAAAGGGGGAACACTTCGGAATATGCGAGGGAGAATTACAAAAAGACAAAAATACCTTACCCTCCCAACCCCACGATCCTAACTAGGTTGAATTCCAGAGGACAAGGAAATGCTCACCAAATGTCTTTCTTGACAGATTGTAGAGGTTCGCGATTTTGGGGTTCTCTTTAGTTGTGGTGGTTGGGGCCTGCCATACCCCGGATGTGGTGGAAGACTGCACCTGCATTGGTTCTTCAGTCTTCGCCTGTCTGCTGAGGCGGTTAGCTGCGTAGTTGGATTTATCGGGTAAGTACCCAATTTCCTTTGGTTAGGTATAGTTTTTAGAGTCTTTTGTGTCAAATCTTACCCAGGGGTAAGTCAGACTAGCCTGTAGAGTGGAAACAAGTGCATGATTTTTCTACTTCTCGGTGGTTGGTTTCTTGTTGGCCGCGGTGGCCCAATATTACCTGGTTGGTGGTAATATTGGTAGTTGTTGGTTTCTTGAGGCCTTTGGTTGCCGTGATTTCCTTTTCCTTCTGTTTCCTTCTTCTTTCTTCAAGTCTCCGATTCTCCAACTAAGTACGGTGATGATGAGATCTTTTTCTGAACCGTACTTTCTCTCCTGTACTGAACTTGAGTCTTCTGGAGCTGTGTCCAACGTCTGTTTGAACTGTACTGTACTGTGAACTGAACAAGCAGGCCTCAATTATACTGTTTTGAGGCCTGGCTTATCTGACCGCCAAATCTCTGGTTCTTTGTTAAATTTGGTGGGCTCGTTATTTTTAATATGTTTCAATCCTCATGAAGTTTTCGGGGATGGTCCATCTATTTTTAATTGGCTTTTAACTGGTTTCGAGATTGCCTTGAAATCAGTTTAAAATGTGTAAAGTGTTTTGGAAATCTTTCTAATTGGTTTTAAACTGCTGTTTGATTGTCCTTTTCCTGCTGGGGCCAGGTTCTCTTTTGTTGACTGTTGGCATGTATTGTATTATTCATGTACTTGGTGGCTCTGTGAGTTTCGGTGGGAAGAGTTTTTCAGTGGGTTTATTGTCTTTATGTAGAAAGGTTGGGGTGGCCCAGAACATTCCCAGATGATCCAATACTGAAACTGTGTTTCGGGGGCCCATCCCATCTCCTTTTGTCACAGTTTTTCCACAGGCCTGAACATGCCTTTTAAACTAGCCAAATCTTCCTGGGGTTTTGGTTTTAAGCCCCTTTGGCCCAATATTGTTTCAAACAGTCCAATATCTCTTCTTTTCTTACTCTGGGGGAATTTGTATAATTTTGCGAGCCTTACAAATGGTTCGGGGCTGGAGCAGATATGATAAGGGCCAAACTTCTACCCCACTAGAACTCCACCCTGAAGAGGACAATTCTGCCCCCTTAAAGTCTAATAATATAACCCTGTTGCCCCTTAGCCATTATGTGCTCCTGTATGCAATGAGTTGACCACCCCCAATAAAACAAAATCAACTCAATTAAGTATTTTCTAGATATGCCACTCCTGATGCACCAGGTATGCCAGGGAGGCAGGATCTAGAATATTGGGTGCTGCCAGCCAGTAAAGGGCTTTGGACTGCCAGTAGATTTTCTGGGAGGAGGGGATTATAGGAAAGGAGTGAGAGAGGGAGAGCAAGGGAGGCATGGTGAAAAGAGAGAATGGGGTAACAAGCCAGAGAAAATGTTTTATTTGAACTGGATGTCCCAAATAGGTGCTTGTGGTTGGAGCCTTGCTCTTCACTTGCACTTCAGTTGTATCATGGGTAGGCCTCCTAATTTAAATATTTTCACAACCTTAATAAGCTTTGTGTAAGTTTGTTCATTTGCTCGCAGCGCTCTTCCCATTGACTGGCCTCATTAAACGACACTAAGCCCATCAGGTGCATTGAAGGCCATTGACATTTATGCCTGATAATATGGGGAATGGGTATATTGGGTGCCAACCAATAATAGTGTGATACTGAAATAAGAATAGATGTTTGGATGCAAAACTGTCAACCTTATTTATACAAATCAGTTTAAACAGATTTTGTATCTGACAACAATCCTGAGTAGACATTTAATATGTATCAAGTATTATTGGTTTGGTTGAAAATTTATCTGTATTCATTTAAATATGTATTTTATTTGATAACCAAAATAATTTGCTTGAGCAACTAATTGGCAGAAGTAGTTTGGAGGATAAGTTCATGGAATGCATTTGAGACAGTTTCCTAGAACAGTATGTCGTGGAACCAACCAGGGAAGAGGATATTTTAAATCTTGCCTTGTGTAATGAGACAGGGTTAATTAGTAAGGGATCCTCTGGGGAAGAGTGATCATAATATGATAAAAGTTCACATTGAGTTTGAGAATTACAGACTTAAATCCAAAACTGGAGTATTAAACTTAAATAAAAATAATTACATAGGTATGAGGGGCGAGTTGGCAAAGGTAGACTGGGAAATTAGATTAAAAGATATGATGGTAGATAAGCAATAGAATCATAGATTATAGAATGGTTATAGCACAGAAGGAGCCCATGCTGGCTCTCTGGAAGTGCACTTCAGCTAGTCCCACTCCCCTGCACTTTCTCTGTAGCTCTGCATTTTTTTTTCCTTCAGGTACTTATCCAATTCCCTTTTGAAAGCCGCGATTGACTCTGCCTCCACCTCCTTTCAGGCAGTGCATTCCAGATTCTAACCACTCGCTGTGTAAAAAAGTTTTTCCTCATGTTGTGAAGGAATAGCCATGATTCAGAGAAATACACGATACTATGAACAGATTTCTAATATTATTAATAAAAGACATATTGGGTTTAAAAGACACAAGTCTCAGCACACAGGCTGTAAACAGAAATATAGGCTTCTGAGATAAGATCAGTTGATAACAAAGTTGCAAACAAGCTTTGAAATGGGAATTAGTTAAATATTCTAAAACAATGAACGATTGAAGCAAACCATTGGTGGTTCCGATAGGTCTATGGTTTGCAACGAACTCAATGAGAGACACAGTTTAAAGTATGAAAAACTAACATGATAAAACAGAAATACAAACATTAAAAGAGGCAAGTGCCTTTGAAACATGACATCAAGAAAAGAAACATCTGCTGGTCAAATAGTTTTATGTTAAACTTGGATGACAGGAAACACAATTAAATATGCAACCAATTGAGATAGCTAGAAAACAAGTAAACACATAGTTAAAGTGGTTTTGATTTACATATAGTAAAAACCATACCAACAAGGCTTTGAAGATATAACTTCAATAGATGACACCAAGCAATTGCATTGTGTTTGTATTAAACTTGAAGCAGAACGGAGTCAAAATGTCTGCTAAAAAGCAATTAAGCCAATATTAAGAAATGAATGAAGAATCTTTGGTAAGAATGACATCAAACAAAAACCATAGCTGTCATTGTTTTTATGATGGTTTTTGGAACACCTAAAAGTAGAGAAATAATTATGCATGCAATAGTTGAATTGATAGTAACATAGAAAGCATTCAAAGGAAGCATTCAAACAGAGGTATCAATAAAGACAATTAGCTGACATCAGCAGAGAACATCAAAGAAGAAACCAAAGCCAAAAGGGTATAAAAATAACAGCTTTTTAACAGAACGTCAGAACACGCTGAATGGGCAGGGCGTTTCTCAACCTTCCAGAGGCATCTCTGTAAGTTTTTAACTATGAGTCTCAGGTAAATCAAAGTGATTGATTTTTGGTGGAGGTTCTGGATTTAGAAATAAGAAATGTAAGGATTTAGAAATAAGAAGTAAGAAATATTCTGGATTTAGAAATAAGAAATAAGAAGTGTAACCATGTTCTGGATTTAGAAATAAGAAATAAGAAATATACCGAAGTAAAGATTTGAGAATAAGGATCTCTGAGAACTAAGAAATGTAAGCTAATTGTACCTTGAATTGTTAATGTTGCGACTGATTCAACAAATGTTAACTGAATGCCGGCTCTTAAGTAAAACTATATGGCCTAGAAATTGGGTTTTGGCTTAGCCAGGGCTTTAGCGCCGGAAGTTAGTGCCGGCGCTAAGTCCCCCTGCGCGCGCCAAAAATTCAGTAGCGCCGCGCCCAAACGGCTGCCGGCGCTACTGAAGGGTCTTAGCGCCTGGAAAAGGGCGCTAACTGCCATTTAGCGCCGCAATTCCGGCGCTGCGGCACCCGATGCGGTGCGGCAGGCTGGGGAAGTGCAGGCCTCCTCCTTCCGTTAAGGAGGAGCTGCCTGCACCCGGCCGCGGCCCGCGCAAATCTGTTTAAAAATGAGCCCGGCACCTCGGACAAGTGCCGGGCTTGCATCTGTTCCGGGGGGGGGGGGGGAGAAGTCCGGGGAGGGAGCTGCGGGCAGGCGGCCGGCGGGAAAGCGGCCGGCCGCCGCGGGGCCTTTAATGCGCCGGCGCAAACACATGTTGGACTCTGTTGCCAGAGTCTTAGTTGCGGCTGCCACGGGCGAGGCGGCCGCAACTGAATGTCGGTGCTGGGGCCCGTCGGCATGGCAACCGGGACGCTGCGCACACCGATGACGTCATCGGTGCCGGCGCAGCGCTACCGGTGCAACGCCGCTTTAGGGCCCCAGGGAATTTTTCAACTGGCCATAACTCTGGCGCTAGTCCCTCTAGCGCCTCAAAAGCGGCACTAAGGCTAGTGAATTTCTAGGCCTATATTTCTAGAATTGTCTCAAAGAGTGAATCTGTACAGACTCGCAAACCCACAAATTCTGTACACTCTTTTGTAAGGAGTTGCAGAATTCTGGGGGGTATTCTGGACCCTTATAATATCCAGAAGGTTACAGTCTAGTTCAACTTATTAAAAGTACTATCTGGAGGATGGTAACATCTTTAGTTGTTCCTTTCCTTTAGGGAGAGATAGCCTGAACATTTAGACCCATTTAAGCGACTTATGGAATTTGGCTATCTTTAACTTAAGTTGAGGGTGAACGTCTGGGGAATACGCCTGATCTGGAATAGCCCAAAAGGGCTAGGGCTGTAATTAACCCTTCAATGTCACCTTTGGTTCTTTTGCCAATCACCTTGAATCTGTGTCCTCTGGTTCTCGACCCTTCTGCCAATGGGAACAGTTTCTCTCTATTTACTCTGTCTAGACCCCTCATGATTTTGAACACTTCTATCATATCTGCTCTCAGCCTTCTCTGCTCTAAGGAGAACAACCCCAGTTTCTCCAGTTTACCCACATAACTGAAGTCCCTCATCCCTGAAATCATTCTCGTAAATCTTTTCTGCACCCTCTCTAAGGCCTATACATCCTTCCTGAAGTGCGGTGCCCAGAATTGGACACAATACTTCAGTTGAGTTCAAACCAGTGTTTTATAAAGGTTCATCATAACTTCCTTGTTTTTGTACTCTATGCCTCTATTTATGAAGCCCAGGATCCTGTATGCTTTTTTAACTGCTTTCTCAACCTGCTCTGCCACCTTCAATGATTTGTACACATATACTCCCAGGTCTGGGAGGCTTAAAGCCTCTTTCTTAACCCCATCATAACCAAAGGGCTTCCACTCCCTCAATATGCAGCTGGTCTGAAACCATAGGAAGATTCTCGTGCATGTATGCGCCAAATTTCCTGGCAGCTGCCATGACTCTTTTGTCTTTCGCCAGTCCACCCTCCCTCAGTTCTTCACTCCTCCAAACAGACTTTCCGGCTGGTTGCTTGGAGACAGTGCTATCCACTGAAGACGTGGCTCATGACATCCTTGAGGAGACCAAGTACCAAGGCTGAGGAGAGATATAATGAAAGCCACATTCCCACTAGATGTGTCATAGAGCAGACAATAGGCATGCTGAAAATGTGCTTCAGATGCCTTGACAGTTCTGGAGGAGCTCTTCAGTACGCACCAGCCAGGGTCTCCAGAATCAGCATGGTCTGCTGTGTCCTGCACAACATAGCACAGCAGTGAGGATTAGCACTGCATGAGGAGCAAGGCACTGAGCGCACAACCTCTTCAGAGGAGGTGGGGCATCAGCTGGAAGACAAGGAGGAGCAGGAGCTGGAGGAACCTGCGGGCCCGATCCCACCAGCACTTGAGCACATTGCTGCCCAGGAGGCCAGGGATGGCCTCATTATGGCCAGATTTGCTTAACTTTACGCAGTGCATCCAAATGGCTGCCACATGCTGCACCAGGTTGGCAACACCATAAAGCATCCCTATAATGACCAAGCCATTCCTTTCACACTGACCACTATTGCTGGATGTACGGTTATGTCTTACCATTCACTCCATAATGCACATGATGACCACTCAGTGGCTGCTGACAACAGTCCTCATATGAGTGACTGATGTATGCCATGGAGCTGTATGATATGTAATTCTGTCTACCAGGTTGCTGAGATGTCCCCCTCTCTTCATCTCCCTCCTCCAGTTGTTTGGCCACTCCCGATACTTCCAACTCTGTTGTGAGGGTGGCAAATGATGGAGGCCCACCTCCAGTTCTCTCCCTCTTATTGTGCACTCATTTTTCCTGCAAGGAGGGAAAGAAGAGAAGGTTGAGTGAGAGTGATGGAATGAGTTTAAGGAACGGATGGGTTACATCTTTAAAGGTAGGCTATGATGGATTGGGGTGACAGTGCCAAGTGGCATCCTGCGTGTTGTTTGTTGCTATGATTGCATTAGGATGAGGGTGCGTGTGAGGGGTGGCTAGTAAGATGGGAATGTGATAATGTAGATAGAGAGAGAGGGATGGGTGGATGTGCAAGGTATGTTGGTGTAAGTAAGGATGTGCAGGAGTAAGATTGGGAAGGCAGAGTGATGGGGATGTGATGAGAGGCACAGCAGGATGAAGTTGAGTGTGACTTTGCACTCACCTTTCCTGATCTAATGAGATAATTGAAATGTTTGCGGCACTGCACCCAGGTCCTCCTGACCACATCCCTGCTGTTCACCTCCTCTGCAATTTGGAGCCAGGCTCTTTTTGTCTCCTGGGGAGGTCTCTTCCGCCCATTCGAAGGGAAGAGGACCTCCCTGTGTGCTCTGACTCCCTCCACAAACATATGGAGGGAGTCATCGTAGAACCTGGGTGCAGCCCTCTGCCTCTGTGCAGTCATGTCTCCAAGTCTTTGGAGCAATCAAAGCCTTCAAATGCAGTGACTGGACACTCCTAGATGAACCTTCAAATGCAATGTGGCCATGGCTCCTTTAAAGATCCTGACTGAAAATGCGTCATCGATGCGTCATCAGACTCGCACCTATTAAATGGACCGGGTAACGTGCAGGGCGGGCTTAATAGGCCCCATTAGCGCAAAGTCGATTTCTGCAACGGGATGGAAGGAAGAACAGGGTTACGACCCGCCATGCTGACCGCCCGCACATGACCTGCCCAGGTAAAGAAAATTCCGGCCTCTATTAGGTGAAATGGTTCGTGCTAGGTGGAAATATGCTGGCATTTATTAAAATATGTAAATTACTTGAGTGAGATGGCAGCATTCTTAGTGGCCATTTTGCTGACGACACCATAAATAGTGTAGATGAGAACCAAAAGTCGCAAAGGCACGTTGATAGATTTAGTGAGTGGGCAAATCTGTGGCAGATAGAGTTCAAGGTGGGGAAATGTGAGGTCATCCAATTTGGACCTAAGAAAGAGAGATCAACCTATTTTCTAAATGGTGAGAAGCTAGGAACTGGAGGAGCAGAGAGATTTAGGGATCTGAGTACAGAGATCACTAAAGGCTAGTGGACAGGTACAAAAAATAATTTAAAATGTTAATGGAATGTTGGCCTTTTTCTCAAGGGGGTGCTGGAATACAAAGGGGTGGAAGTTATATTACATATTATAAAGCTCTGCATAGACCCCATTTAGAGTGCTGTGTTCCGTTCTGGGCACCGCACCTTTAGAAGGATATATTAGCCTTGGAGGGGGTGCAACGCGGATTCACCAGAATGATACCGGCGCTAAAAGGGTTAAATTATGAGGACAGGTTGCATAGACAAGGCTTATATTCCTTGAGTATGGAAGATTAAGGGGTGATCTAACAGTAGTGCTTAAGATGATTAAAGGAGTTGATAGAGTAGATAGAGAGAAACCATTTCCTCTGGTGGGGGAGTCCAGAGCAAGGGGACATAAGCTTAAAATTAGAGCTAGGCCATCCAGGGGTGATGTCAGGAAGCATGTCACGCAAAGTGTAGTGGAAATTTGGAACACTCTCCCCCAAAATGTTGTTGCGGATAGGTCAATTGAAAATTTAAAAACTGAAATTGATAGATTTTGGTTAGGCAAGGTTATTAAGAGTTTTGGCAAGGTGGGTAGATAGAATTAAGTTACAGATCAGCCATGATTTAATTGAATGGCGGAACAGGCTAGAGGGGCTGAATGGTCTACTCCTGTTCCTATGTCTACTTTCTTGTTAACAGCAAGAGTTGCTGCTGATCAACAGCTACAGCTGCTTTGTAAGAATTGCTCTGTAGTGAGTCAGAGGACCAATGTCCGGAAATTATCATTGGCGGTATTTTTTGATGAATGCTCCTTGCTCCATGTATGACATTTCTCCATTCACTCTTTTAATATAGATGTTAATTTATACAAATACATGAGCACTTGTTTGTTGATTTTAAAAGGATTAAAAATAATTTTTGTGGATAGATAAAATCTGGATGATGTCAATAAAAAAACTACAATTGTTCAGAGCTGGCAAAGGAAAATAGCAACTTTGGCTATAATAATATAATCTGTTTGGAAATAGGGATAGGTTGTCAAAGATGTAGTAACCCCATGTTGAAATGACATCATGCATTCTCAAACAGTTCTGTTATGTTGCTACCAAATCTAGTTTTGATACAGGTAGACTATCCTTTATCCGAAAACCTCGGGACCAGCCGTGTTTCGGTTTTCGGAAAATTTCGGATTTCAGAAGGTATTTTATAAGACTGGGAAATTTGTCGGGGGTGGGGGCCGGCAGGGGGTCGGGGTCGGCAGGGGGGTCGGCGGGGGGTTGGGGTGGGGGTCGGCGGGGGTCGGGGTCGGCGGGGGGGTCGGCGGGGGGTCGGGGGTGGGGGTCGGCGGGGGTCGGGGTCGGTGGGGGGGTCGGCGGGGGGTCGGGGGTCGGGGTCAGCGGGGGGTCGGCGGGGGGTCGGGGTGGGGGTCGGCGGGGGTCGGGGCCGGCGGGGGGGTCGGCGGGGGGTCGGGGGTGGGGGTCGGCGGGGGTCGGGGTCGTGCGCACGACTTACGCTGAACGAAAAAACTTTCGGTTTTTAGAGGTTTTCGGTTTTCGGAAGTTCGGATAAAGGATAGTCTACCTGTATTGGGTTTGGTGAATTGACCTCAGATGAGATCAAATCATCAAACGTTGCCCAGCTTAGGTATCATTTATTAAACAGTACAAGTGTTTTATTCATCACCCAAGTGCTCCTATTAAAGAATGAACAACTGCTCAGGTCATTTTATAACCCATTCTCCTCTAATTTGTGGCTTTCACTGTGGAATTTTTAGAACTAAAATATATCTTTCTTATCTTTAAACAGGAATGGCGGTGGCCTGTGGTCACTTGTCTACTGCTCTGCACATTGAGAATGGGCAGGGTGATGATCCCACTGATTATACTGTAACAAAGTAAGGGAAGGACTGAGATTGTCTGTTATAAATCATACTTGCATCAATATAGTGATGTTTATTCACAATTTGCAGGCAGCATAGGGGCTGAAACTTGACTTTGGCAAGGATGCAAAACTTGCAGTAATGGATCGGCTGCCCGTTATACACCCCACCTGATTTTCCTTTCCATTGCCTTCAATTGGGAAAGGTGTAAAATGGGCGTTCAATCCACTACCACCCGGTTTGTGTCCCTGCCGAAGTTAAAATTCACCCACAAAATCTCAGGTGTTCATTTAAGCTATTGAAGTACTTTCAGCTTTCCAAGACAATATTAGTCACACAGCCTTTATGAGAACAGGGTTAACATTTGTAATGTCAATAAGAGTAAGTAAAAGAAATAAAAGACACAGTACAAATAATGTGGTGAAAATATTCAGTGTTAAATATTTGAGCCAGCATCAGTGTTTGATCTTAAATTAAACAGATTTTTGTCTCAAGATGCAATTTCCCTTTTTAATCTTCTCGCAGAATTTGCTTCCAGTTTTCAAAAGCTTTAGATACCTTGAAGGTAACATAACTTCAAAGAACAATGATGAGGTCGCTTGTGGCACAAAACAGTGCTACGCTGAGGTTGTTAGAGAATGGAGAAGGATGCTGCAACAAATGAAATACACCCAAACTGATCGTAACCTCACTAAAGCCAAGATTTAAATCTGGTGCCAACAATGCCTTGACATACCAGTATGGTGATATCCAGTGATTGATGAGCTTGCTTGGAGCCACTGAAATTCCAGGACTGAGCTGGAAGTAACTGGTCAGAATGGAAGATCTTGCACTTGAACTCACCGTTAGTGTTAGACTATTCTGGATGCTGACTGTCATACAGTTCCATGACCTATAGGCTCCAGCTCCAAGAAATTACATTATGAAAGTGACCTAGTTTTTTTTTAAATGACTTTAATTCTGCCAACTACCTATTTTTCTGTTTCAATTTCTTCTGATTTCAGCCCAATCAGAGTTGCCTATCATGCAACACCTTCTCTACCAGGACAATTCTCATTCATCCCTTGCAGTAAGCTCTCTGGGATTGTCCACGTGTCACCTCGTAGCACCTTTGACTCCCCTGCGATCAGCTCCAGTTGTAGTGGCGTTTGATTCATGTCTTATTAATTGCTGTGCCTGTGAACACAGCTGTCATTGCAGAACTAAAAGACCGTCTTTCCAGCAATTTCTGTATTAATCTGATCTCATTTCAGAAGGGGATGTGAGAACACCATTGGGAGAAGATTGTGATAACTTAGATGCCAACACATCTTTTTAGGAAAGGAGTTAAAGAAATAATCAATAGACTTTTTAAAAAATTCACTATAATTCTGCACTTTGTATAACAAAAATTATTATCCTCCATGTTGTAAATTTAAAATGTTATATTTTAATGAAAGCACACAAATAACTAATAGCATAAGTTGATTTGTTGTAATATATTAGATTCTCATTCCCTCGTGTCAGTCAGCAGAGTAAATTCTGAGATTGCGAATTGTCAAATTTTGTAGTTCACGTACTGGTGCCTACTATCTGTCACTGTCTGCATAACATGCCTGCCAGCAGAGCAGTAAAGCAGCTCTCTGAACTGTATTCCAAGATGATAACAACTCTGGCTGGAAATGACATTAATAAACCGCTCAAGTTTTGCTCTCACGGTTCATATCA
Source organism: Somniosus microcephalus (assembly GCF_052327205.1). Taxonomy (NCBI): domain Eukaryota; kingdom Metazoa; phylum Chordata; class Chondrichthyes; order Squaliformes; family Somniosidae; genus Somniosus; species Somniosus microcephalus. The sequence continues at coordinate 164,362,879 of NC_140997.1, read as the reverse complement.
TCACAATTCCTTGTTGTGCCACTGTCTCGTCATGCACTACCTCACTTGTGCTTTTCTATAAGTTACAGACATAAAGCTGTTTAATTTTTAATAATACACACTTAAATCTTATGTTTTATGACTAAACACGAGCTAGTTACTTAAGTCACCGTGTATTTTTTTAATAGAAGAATTTTGAATTTATGGCAGCCAATGATATTAATACACTGGGCTCTCCTCTGGAATTCTATTCCTGTTTTCAGGATGCTGAGAAAGTGAGCAAAGGCTGTAGACCTAAGGTAAAATTGTACTGATTGTAAAATTAGTTTCCCAAATAGTTTCTATTTGTCTCCATGTCAAAGGAAGCTTTCCATTGCTTAAACTATTTTAATTAATGCCCATGAGCCATTTAGTTCATTTATTACAAACAGTAAACAATACAAATAGTGTTAAAGAGCATATTTTTTCTTTAAGAAGATTAAAATAATGGGTGCCCTCTCTCTTAGCATTTAAGTTTCCCATTGTTTGAAATAGTCTTTTTTCATGTTCCATGCTTTTTACTATGGAATACATTTGCTTCTGTGTAAGAAGGTTAGGGTATAAGCCCCATTTCAGGATGTGAGCACATAATCTAGACTGCAGCACTGAGGGAATGTTGCATGGTTGAGATATTACACAGATGTCTCCATTCAAGTGAATGTAAAAAGTCCCATGGCACGATTTGAAGAGCAAGGGAGTTCTCCTGGTGTCCTGGCCAACATTTACCCCTAACAAAACACCAGTAAAAACAGAATAACTGATCATTTCTCTCATTTACTGCTCATGGGACCTTGCTGTGTGCAAATTTCCTGTCACATTGGCTTACAAAACAATGGAGCCTACACTTAAAAAAACAGTGGCCTGGAAATTGTGGTCGGAGGCTTGCCACCCGTGTACGCCTCAGAACCACAAGAAAACTCTGTACTAACCTGCTGCCTCCAGAGCTATGGACTCTTGCAGTCCTGAGCCTGCAGGCGTACGCCTGCGTAAAAGCCCACATATCCCAGGGGCGCATGCGGTTCGCAAGCATCCCTGGGATCACGTGGGCCAGGCCAACCAATGACAAAGGGGGATTCCTGTTACGTATGGAATCCCCATGAACTTAATATAAATCACCTAAAAAAATACAATTTTACAATACTGAAATAAAAATAAATGATCACAGGTTCAAAATTAATTAAAATGCCATTTATTTAAACATTTAAGATAAAAATAGAATATTTTGAAAAATAAATTTAAACATTTTTAACTGGGACAAAATTGATCTAAACTAATTTTAAATGTGAGTGAATGTTTAAATCATTTAAAAACATTTTTTAACATTTATTTAAACATTTACGCTGTAAGTGGTTTTGATCCTAGCCCAATTGCTAGATGGATGGTTCGAATTGCCCCTGCCTTACGAAAGATCTATACCCGGGAATTATTATTCCGAGTGTAAATGGAATATGTCACGGACAGGAATACTTCGGTGAAAAATCATACTTATATTTATTTGGTCTAACATACACTGGCTAAAACATGCACTACTAAATAAAATCACTGTCTCGGTGGAGAATAAGATCCAGGTTAGAAACAACATACATACAGTACACAACTGGGGACTATAACATGCATGTAATTCCCTTGTTGCTATGGTGGACTCTAACTCCACCCCTACCAATGAATTACCCAGTCGCATAAACCCCTTCGCCTGGCTGAACCAAATGAAGCTTCCACCCCGGAATAGCCCAAAAAAACTTCACTCCTGAGAAAAACCCTGAGCCCTTACACCTCACCCAGCTCGCCTGGGATATCTGGTTACCGGCTTGGGACACTCGAGACCATGCTTACCACCACACACAGTCGGTCTCGATCGCTCCGCTCAGTTGTGGGCAGTCACTGCCCGGAGGCCGTTCCCTGTGAGGGGTATGTGGTTCTCAGTCTCAGCGGCTTCTTCCTCTGGTACTTCTTCTTGTTAGGACGATCTTGGTGGAGCGAGAGCGAGAGAGAGAGAGAATGGTGGAAAAGGATCTATCTTTATAGGAGTATAATAGCAAAATACTGCGGATGCTGGAAATCTGAAATAACAACAGAAAGTGCTGGAAATACTCAGCAGGCCAGGCAGCATCCGTGGAGATAGAAACAGGGTTAATGTTTCAGGTCTGGGACCCTTCATCAGAACTGGAAAAAGCTGGAGATGTAACAGATATTAAGCAGGTGCAGAGACAGGGGGGGGGCGGTTAGGAGGGGAGGAATGAATTGAAATCACTCAACAAGAGAGCAAAAGTCAAAGTCTCCCACAAGTGAAGCTGTTGCCATGATTTTACGTTTTAAACCCCAGAATTGTACCCCTTACTGCATGTCATAGTTCCCTTCTACCGAGTCAAAACATCAGCGAAACGGCTTCTTAACACATTCAAATGCTGGGTTCCAATTCCCACCGACAAACTTCAAGTCAAAATACAGACTATTAATAAGATCCACAGGATGTTACCAAAAAATCACCGCGCACATCACACAGTACAGCATTGAAAGGTGGTAACACATTACAAAAATGCAACACCACACATCGCGCAATACAGAGTGTAAAACTCTACCCAGAATACAATACACTTGCTTATAGAACTTTGGTACATTACAAGTTTTGGCAGGGAGAAACCATCATCAACATAAATCAATTACACCTTTCCGGATCGATCTAACCCCCCTTGCCACCGGGCTCGGAGCATCTGGCTCCGTCGCCTGCAGCTGGTGTAAAACAAATAGCTTACAAGCAACAATTGTATGATAACTGTAATTATCAATAACATGTCATTCTAGAATAGTACACTAGGTGGAGCTATAGAGCTGTAGAGCTGTATACTGCTGTGTGTTTAGTTGAATGTGTTTAAGACTACACTACCCACGATGCACTAGGCTACCCAAAAAGCAGTAGTCAAGATGGCTGCCTCTACAGGATGCTGTACAAGTCCACATGGCATGAATAAATGTCTAGCTCTAAGCTAGCTGTTCATAATAAGAATGTCTAGTTATTAATGAACATAACATGGTACCAAGATTGGTGAAGATCTGCTCAAAATTCTGAAACGCGACATGGAGAATTTGAAGCCACCGGAGTTTTTGAATCTCACGGGAAATGTCGACTACAATTGGCGGACTTTCAAACAACAATTCAAACTCTACATTGCTGCCATTGGATTCGGTACGAAGCCAGATGCAAGGAAAATAGCGTTGCTGCTTATGGTTACAGGCCCACAGGTGATAGAGGTATTTAATACATTTGTATTTAATCCACAGGAGAACAGAGAAAAATTAGAAGATGTGCTAAAGAAATTTGATACACATTGTTCTCCCAAAAAGAATGAGACCTATGAAAGGTACGTGTTCTGTTCTCGGACACAGCAGCAAAATGAGACTTTTGATAGCTTTGTGACTGATCTGAAACTGAAAACACAGACATGTAATTTTTCTGAGCTCAAAGCATCCATGATTCGTGACCAGATTGTGTTTGGTATTCAGGATAAAAAAGTCAGGGAACGTCTGTTGAGAGAAACCAAACTGACATTGGAAAAAGCTGTGAAAATATGCCAAGCCAGCGAGCTAGCTCAAAAGCATGCGAAGACTTTCAGTGAAATCAATAATGATGCGATTGTAGTAAGTGCTGCTGTCAGTGCTGTGTCCTACAAGGGGAAGAAACATGGGCAGAACAGAAATGAAAAGCAATCGGAGGAAGGAAATTTTAATTGTAAATGCTGTGGTTACAAACACCAGTTAAGACAATGCCCAGCATTTGGAAAAATGTGCACAAAATGTCATGGAAAGAATCACTTTGCCAAACAATGCTTTTCAAAAGTAACAACAAAGAAAGGGCAACAAGTCAATATGATTGAGGACACTGATTTAAGTGAGACATTTTTTGTAGGTGTAAGGATTTCGGGGGCTTCGTTTAAACTGGTTTAAGGTAATCTACCTGGCCAGCAGTCCTTTTTGCTGCTGCACTATAAACCAATTTTAAAACAGCGGTTTCGAATCACTACCCCTCCTTTAGTTCTGAGTGGAGGAACTTATAATTAATGATATTAACGGAACACGTGGTTTGGATGAGAGAAAAAAATATCAATCTTTATTAACTAAAAGAAACTACAATCACAATATCAAACTATCCCACACGAACACAGTAAAATTGTAAAACTATATATCAAGGGGGTACACACGGCAAAAACGAGGGGTACAATGGCTACAATGTATTTAAACAATCTTAGCAATTCCCTTAAATCACCACCCCCCCCCTTAACTCCTGCTAGGTTGCCTTGTTGAGAGTCAGAAAATCTCTGCTCACATGGTCCAGCGAAGAGAGAGAGAGAGAGAGAGAGAGCTCACCTTATCGTCCCAGGAAGTCAAGAGAAAGAGCTGGCTTCAGCATCTATCTTTATACCTGGTGAGCCCCTCATATCCTGCCTTGCAGGCTGTGTGCAAAATTTCCCTGTGATAGGCTAACTCAAAGTGGTTAGATTGAGTTAATGTGTTTTCAGAGCTCCCTTTGCTGAAACAAAAGGGAGATACATCTGCTCTATAGTCCAGTACTGGGTGATTGGAAACCCATTTAAAGTTAACGCTTCCCATTCAAGGTGCAAACGTCTCTTCTGCAGTTTCAGGTATATCTAAACAAATGCTGATAGCATTCAGTTGCTTTGTAAACAGAGCATTGTCCTTTGTCTTCATTGAACCTTACTTCCACACAGAAAGCTGCATTCCAAACCTCTTTTGTCCTTCAGCCATGTGGTGTGACAGCCATTTTATCCTTGGAAATTTAAAAAGCACATTGCCCAGGGATACTTTAATCAAAAACATGAATCTTCAGAACTGTAAATTATTGCGAATTCTTACATAGGAATGGTGTCATGTGACAATATAGAAAAGGATACAGAAAATGTGCAGCCCTCAGGAATAAACAATGCTGAACATAAAGTTAATGCAGTAAAAGAGGACAAATGGATGATCCCACTGCAGGTAAATGGAGCATTAGTTACATTGAAACTAGACACTGGGGCAAAATCAAACTTAATCAGTATGAGTGACATTAAAAATAGGAAAGAAAAGCCCAAAATACAGAAAACATCAGTCCTACTGAAGGACTATAATGGACAGAAAATAGATAGCTTAGCTGTATGCAGACTTAAAGTGACAGTCAAAGACAATGCATCATCTCATGTTTTCTGTTGTGGCTGAAGGACTTGATTCACTACTAGGTGACAAAGCTTGTGAAGACTTAGAACTGGTCAAGAGAGTCTACCGTATAAACTGTGCCATAAGCAGACCAGATGACTCAGTGGATTCTGTAGTGAGTAATTTCCAGGATGTGTTCAAAGGATTTGGACTTCTACCATTCACTTACAAGATCCAGCTAAAGGAGGATGCTCAGCCAGTGGTACATGCTCCACGAAGAGTTCCAGCACCCCTGCGTGACCGGCTAAAGAAAGAACTGGACAGAATGACCACACTAGGAGTCATCAGGAAAGTTGAAGAGCCAACAGACTGGGTTAACTCCATGGTATGTGTAAAGAAAAAGAACAATGATCTAAGAATATGCATGGATCCAAAGGACTTAAATGCAAACATAAAACGTGAACAGTACCAGATTCCCAAGCGAGAAGAAATCACCAGTGAAATGTCAGGTGCCAGATACTTTACAAAGCTCGATGCCTCACAAGGATTTTGGCAACTAAAACTGGATGAAGAGAGCACCAAATACTGTACCTTCAACACACCATTTGGCAGGTATTGTTTCCTCAGAATGCCTTTCGGGATAATATCTGCATCTGAAATCTTTCATAGAGTGATGGAACACATAATTGAAGGTCTGGAAGGAGTCCGGGTCTATGTTGATGACATCATCATCTGGGGCTCCACACTGAAGAACACAATGAGAGACTGACTAAAGTGCTACAGAGCATACGCCGGAATGGACTGAAGCTCAACAAAGCCAAGTGTCAGTTTGGCGTCCAGGAAGTCACTTTCCTAGGAGATAATCTATCTGGTAAAGGAATAGAGCCAGATATGGAAAAAGTAAATGCCATACTCAACATGCCCCGACCCACTGACAAAAAAGGAGTGCTACGCATCATGGGGATGATAAGCTTCATTGGAAAGTTCATTCCTAACTTGTCAGCCAAGACAGCCTGTCTGCGAGAATTGCTACATAAAACAAAAATGAGTTTGCATGGACAGAAAGACATGAACAAGAGTGGATGAACCTCAAAACAGTGCTGACAACCACACCTGTACTCCCTGTCTTTGACCCGACAAAGAGAATCAAAGTGTCAACGGATGCATCAAAGGGTGGCCTAGGCGCGGTCTTGCTACAAGCAGATGGTGAAGATTGGAAGCCTGTTGCCTATGCCTCCAGGTCTATGACTGATACTGAGTGTCGATACGCCCAGATTGAAAAGGAATGTCTAGGCTTGGTAGTTGGACTAGAAAAGTTTCATGGCTACATATATGGACTTCCCACCTTCACAGTTGAGACAGACCACAGCCCAGTGGCTGCCATCATAAAAAAAAATCTGAATGAGATGTCTCCAAGGATTCAACTACTCATGATGAAGCTGCAAAGATATGACTTTGAACTGATCTACACACCAGGCAAATACATAGTGTTAGCAGATGCACTATCCTGAGCACTCAGAATGAGTCATGTGAGCTCTACTGAGGAAGACGTGGATGTTCATGTGCGTATGGTCACTGCTGTGCTGCCTGTGTCAGACACAAAATCAAAGCAAATAGCAGAAGAAACAGTAAAAGATACAGTGTTACAAACAGTAATAGAGAACATTCATCATGTTTGGCCAAAAGGTTCCTGTCCAAAATACTTTCACATAAGGTCAGAATTGAGTGTCGCAATTGGACTATTACTAAAACAGAACAGAATAGTCATTCCACAGGCTCTACGTCAAGACATGCTCAAAAGGATTCATGAGGGACACCTCGGAATTGAAAAATGCAAAAGTAGAGCAAGAGACACTGTTTATTGGCCTGGTATAAATAAGGACATTGAGAACATGATAGGCAAATGTGAGACATGTCAGAAACACCAAAACAAACAAGCAAAGGATCCAATGATAGTAGCTGACTTACCAACAGCACCATGGCAAAAGTTTGGTATGGACCTCTTTCATTTGAATGGTAAAGAATATCGAATAGTGATTGACTACTATTCTAACTATCCTGAGATGGCACTGCTCTCAAGCACCACAGCAAGCAGTGTCATAATGCATGTGAAATCCATCTTCGCCAGACATGGAATTCCCAGGATTGCCATTAGCGACAATGGTCCATGCTTCAACTGTAAGGAGTGGTAACAGTTTGCAGCACAGTATGACTTTCAGCACATCACATCCAGTCCTCTGTATGCTCAGTCAAATGGTAAGGCAGAGAAAGGTGTTCAAGTTCTCAAGCAGCTACTGAAGAAAGCGACAGAAAGCAAGTCTGATCCTTATCTCGCCCTGCTGAGCTACCGAGCCTTACCTTTAGACTGTGGTTCTTCACCTGCTGAACTACTAATGGGTCGCAAGTTGTGCACCACGCTACCCTGTTGTGCAAAAGAACAGCAAAGTAAGGAACTGAGGCAGAGACTTCAACTGTTAAAGCTGAAACAGAAATCATACTATGACAAGTCATCCAAAACTCTAAAACCATTGACAAGGGATGATGTTGTCAGGATTGAGGATCCAGATGCATGGAACAGGAAAGCTACAGTTCTTGAGGAAGTACGACCAAGGTCATACACTGTTAGAACTGAGGAAGGACAGATTCTCAGGAGGAACCGCCGTTCCCTCCTGAAAACACAAGAAACTCTCCAAGAGCAGATTGATGACAATGCCGCAATTGAATCTTGTCATTCACCACCAGAACAATCTCATGAAAACACATCAGACTTACTTGTGTTAAGAAGATCCACACGTGAAGTAAAAAAGCCTGATAGACTTAATCTTTGAGTATAAAGTAAAGCTTTGAAAATGTTTATGTTTATAGAGCACTAGTAAAAGTGTTACTATATCATTTTTATCGTTTTTCTTGAAAGTTAATTGAGGTTGATTGATATGATTTTGTTTAACCTCAAAGAAAGGGGATGTAATTATCAATAACATGTCATTCTAGGATAGTACACTAGGTGGAGCTATAGAGCTGTATACTGCTGTGTGTTTAGTTGAATGTGTTTAAGACTACACTACCCACGATGCACTAGGCTACCCAAAAAGCAGTAGTCAAGATGGCTGCCTCTACAGGATGCTGTACAAGTCCACATGGCATGAATAAATGTCTAGCTCTAAGCTAGCTGTTCATAATAACAATGCCTAGTTATTAATGAACATAACAATAACTAATGCATGGGAACAGATGCGGATCCAGGGAGAAATCTCTACACTCAGACCGATGTCCCACCATGGTGGTGAGACAATCCCCTTGATCTCCTCCCCCACCTCTACTGTCTTTTGCTCTAAAGTGTAAAAATGTTTCCGGGAGAGCTCAACGGTCTTTATTAACTTAGTGAAGTGCTCCGGCAGAAAAGGAATTGGGTACCCGAAATGCTCCACATAGTCCTGAAGACGCGTAAAGGTGTTGTTCACAGTGAGGTGAATGGTCGAGGGTTCGGGGATGGGAGTAATTCGCTCTTGTGCCACTTGAACCTCAGCCTTGGGTTTGAAGCAAAAACTGCTCTTGCTCACTGGACACCACATGTCCTGGTCGTACCGGTAGCGGAGCGCACTTGTGGTGACACAGTATGTCCCACTCCCTACGTATGCTACCTGTGGAGGTACATGATCAGGTGCCATCACTTCCATGGTGCAATTGATAGGTTCCGCGCCTGCAGAAGCAAACCCACATTCTGGTCGCGCAAAAGCATTCAAGTGCTGGGGACACAGTATTACATGTGCACCCCAGCTCTGGCATCCGGAGAGGTCAGTGCCTGTCATAGCATGCTCCCACTTCTGTGACATACGGTGGGACCGCTTTAAAACGAACATGTACTCCTCCACGAATGACCCTGATATTCTCAATCTTGTATAGCGGTGCCAGCTGGGATGACCCGCCCATTACCTGCACCCCACTACAATTCCCACCACTCTATGGTTGGACCACCCACAATCTACAGGGACAGGGTAGGCTTCAGAGGCTAAACGAAGCTGGCACGGGCTCAACGAATTGTTATACGGGCGCAGCGCGGCGAGATGCTTGTTGCTTAACCATGAAAGGACGCGACCTCGCCTCAGGTCCTCCAGGTTACTGCGGCCCTCACCCAGCAACCATGCTCCATACAACACTGTAGGGGGGACATCTATTTCCTGGTTTATGGTAACATACCTGGCCAGCAGCCTTTTTGCCTGCTGCACTGTAAACCAATTTTAACAGTGGTTCCGAATCGCTACCCCACCTTTCAGTTCTGACTGGAGGACTTACAATTAATGATGTTAAAGCGGACAATTTGTTTGGATATGAGCAAAGTCAAAATTTATTAAACTAAAGAACCATAATCAAATATAAACTATACCACACGAACATAGTAAATGCAACAAAAGTATATAACAAGGGGGTACACACGGCAAAAACGAGGGATACAATGGCTACAATGTTATTTAAACAATCTGAGCAATTCCCTTAAATCACCACCCCAAAGTCCTTGCTAGGTTGTCTTGTTGAGGAGTCAGAACACTCTGCTCACCTGTGATCCAGCGAAGTAAAAAGAGAAGAGACCTGATAGCTTCTCAGTAGCTATCTTTTACACTTGTTGCTGCTGCCGCTCTGTCTGGAAAAATTTCCGCCTAAAGTTCCAGTACACAAACAAAAGGACTGTGATTGGCTGCTGAATTGCTTGTTTAAACATAGCCAGCCATAATCGACCTCGGGTCAAGTAGGTAACTCCTGACCTCCCTGGTTTGATTGACAGGTCTTTCATTCTGGTGCTGCTCCGTCTGACCAGTACACAAAAAAAGGACTGTGATTGGCTGTTGAATCATAGCCAGCCATAATCAACCTCGGGTCAGGTAGGCAACTCCTGACCTCCCTGGTTTGATTGACAGGTCTTTCACACAAACACATTACAAGCTGTAAACCTCTGTGTTTGACCGGGCTCCAAAGCACAAGCCTTAAAAGATGTTCCTTCTCAATGTGTGTGAATACTTCCCCAAATTTCCTTGACTCTGTTGTAGTCTAGTCCAGCAGTCTTTCATGGCTCTGAACATGCTTCAAAACATTGATCTGACCCAGAGGCAATTCAAAAACACATAAATCTTCATCCACGATGTGGACCAATGTTTCTCTTGTTTTCAGGGGAATTTTGCGAAACCCTTACATTCCCCCCTTTTGATACTTCAAACTTGATTGTAGTATCGACTCAAAGGAGTGAGCAAAATTCTCTGACCCCCTCACAAACAACCATCCCCTATATTTACCTAATAGCTATCTGCCACTGATCCCCGTCCCGTCTATTCCCCTCAAAATTTGAGAAAACCAAAACCGTGGTACGGTAGGCATCTTACATATACATCAATTTTCAATAAGGGGTCTCATACCCCTATACGCTTGTAAAATTATACAATGTAATCCAAATTTACAAACACCTTTTTTTTTACATCATAAGTTATTACAAAATGTTGCAATCTTAGTTACACAATGTACTCAAATTATCGCAAGCACGGAGAGGGTCCTACGCCTCTGCTCAACTTGGAGTTGTCACAAACTGGTCCCAAGCACAGAGAGGATCCGACGCCTCTGCTCAACTTGGGCTGCAACACAAAATACAAAAAATCATTAAACAACATGCTTAAATGAACCCCGATCATCACGTGCCGATGATGGGTCGCGAAATTCGAGTGGGTATTGCTCCTCCCACTCGGGCAGTAAAAGTACCTTCCACCCCCCTTTGATCAGCTTAAACTTTAAAACAGGCAGAATGGATTTAGCGACCAGCCTGCTCCGCCAGCCCCGAACCGTTCCCTTGTCCCTTTGTGGAGGCGGGGTACCCCTCACGTTTAAAATTACCTTGGTACAGACCGAGACCGGGGAGTATGGGATCTCATGACTCCCAGTCCCTCCCCCTCCCGTCTTCCCTCGACTGACTGCAGAAAATGATGGGTGCCTGTGTGGCGGCACTCCCTGGCCCCACACTGATCCGGCCACCCACTCATCCTTCCCAGCCACACTTATCCTCTTTGCCCGTGGGCCCCCGGGTGAGTTCCTCCCTCTCCCGACCGCACCCACGCGACTCTTGGGTCTCCCCCTCCTCTATACAATCATTCCCGGGCCATCACCACCCACCCCCGGGGAACGCGTCCCTATCACCAGGCGCCCGCGTTTCCCCATCGTGACTCCTCGACAGCAAGGTCTCCCGCAAGTGAACTTCAGTCAGGATAGTGCTGGGTTGGGGGCCGTGCCCCACCCAGCTGGGGCCATCTCCTCCCCGTAGGAGGAGTAGGCAAGTACCTCCGGACCCTGTCCGGTTTTTCCCGAAGATCGCTGCGGGGTCTCCTGGATTCGTCCAGTGGCGAGGTGATCCCCAACATTCCGTATCTTCATTCGATGTCCAGCTCGGGCTGGGCGAACATGGCTGCTTCATTTTCCAATCTCCTGTAAAAACTTAAAAGGGACATGCAGCCAGGTCTCACTGACCTGCTGCCTTAGGTGGAGACATGGTCGGGTCCCTCGACCTCGGACCAAAATACAAACATTTGGCACACTTGTAAACTTAAACTTACACTTAAACTCAAAACATTTGAAAACATTCTAAACTTAAAATACATCTTAAAAGCACGCTACGATCAAAACGCAATCAATACAAAGCTATAATACAAATGCCGCCCGTCTCCGGGCGGCCAGGCTAATCTCTGGCCCCGTCGCAGATTGCTGCTGGCTGCAGCAAAGCTGGATTGCCTCCTGCTGCTGGTCCCTCACAGCTTCTGGCTGTTGAGTGGGGACCCCTGCTCTTTGGCTTCTCCCTGGCTCGGGTGACCGCCTTACTCCACTGTAAAGTGGGTGACCATGCTTTCTTGGGCTGGGGCACCCGAAGAGACCTTCTGAGGGGTGTCTCTGTGGGGGAAACTTTGGCTGGCGGACCCTGAGCTTGGGTCACAGCCCTAGCTGGCTGGGAACCTTCTCCCCCCTGTCCAAATAGCCCGCATTGTATGATATATCTGGAAGCCTGCTGGTACAAATCTCTCTCTCCTGATCCAAAACCTGGTGTCAGCTCCCTCCCTATGTCTCCTGCAAGAGGGATTGCTATCCCTGCCCCCCCAGGGTCCCACATCATGGGGGGAACCATTCTAGAGGCTGGCTGGGAAGCTGGTCCCTTTAAACAGGCGAGTGCGCCTGCGTGAATCTCCTCCCCTGAGTCCTGAGGCAGAGGCTGTGAAGCCTCTGTATTCAAACAGGCGGCCGCGCCTGCGCAAACCTCCTTTTGGCAAAACTCTCCCCTCAGGCGCGCGACCGCGCCTGCGCGAACAGTTTCAGTAGATGGAGTGGCAGCAGCCTGCAGATTTCTGATCCCAGGCTGCTGTTTCTCTGCTCCTAAGCCAACTAACCATTTCAAATTCGAACTTTTGCCAAAATTTAGGTCCCACTGGGGTAGGGAAGTGTCCCAATTTGTGGACTGGACAACTTTACCCTGAAAACAAGCCACAGCACCTGTCTTTACAGGCTGTGAACTTGAACTTGACTGGTGGGCAAACTCATGTTCCCTTCCCCGAGTGGCTTTAAATGGGGAATTTTGGACTTGGACCTGCCTTTGGTCTGGGGCCAAAACTATTCCCTGTGTGCCTCCCTTGTCCAGGATTTCTGCTACTGGACCTGCTCTACAGGGGTCCCAGAACTCTCCTTCCCTGTTCCCTGGCTTAAACAGCTTACTCTGCCCAGGGATGGCTCCTCCCCCCACACAAGCCACAGTGCTTGCCTGTGAACTTGTGCCTGCTGTGGGCTGAGGATTCCTATTCTCAGGCTCACTCCCAGCTGCCTGTTTGGGGTTGACTTTAAACCCCTTTCTTTCCAGTCCTTGTGGGGAGGCAGAGGTGGGCGAGGGGGCTGCAGCACCACTGATGGCTGCTCCCTTTCCCTGATTGGCCCTCATGAGAGATTTTAACATCTGCAGGGCAGACTCGATTGTGTCTGTCTCTGCCTTCTGAGTTAGGGCTGCGGGGTTCCTGGCTGTATCTCTCCCAGGCTTTTTACAATCCCTGCACCAGTGGCCCTCCTCCCCGCACTTGTAACAAGTGACCTTGTTCTGGGAGGGATGGCTCCCCTCCTGGCGCCACTCTTTCTGATAGGGAGCCCCAGGTTTATCTAATTCCCTATCCAGCACCGTTCTGGGTGCTGCCTGTGGGATGGTTCTACTTGGGCTGCCAGTAAAATCCGGCTGACCTGCCTTCGGGCTGATCAGGCAAATCATTCCCCTTGCTGCTTTTAAAGCCATGTTAAGGCTTTCTATCTCTGCCCTACAGGGACCATGATCTGTTTCACTAAACCGGGCATTCTCTTCCCGCAGTCTCATCTCATTTTCCCTGGCCTCAGCGATTCCCTGCACAAGGCGTTCTATAAATGCCTGGCATTTTGTGACCTCTAGTGTGAGGCGTGCATTCTCTTCCCGCATCCTCATCCCACTAGCTCTGGCCTCATTCACCTCTCTCATGAGGCGTTCTACCCCCGCCTGGCATTTCTCAAACTGGGACTCCTGATTCTTGGCCTCCTTAACCTCCTCCTGCTCTCTCCTCTCACCCTTCCTAACCCAGCCACCTATACCCCGATAGGTCAGCCTACACGCTGCCACTACCTTCCAAAGGACTGCCCACAGACTGAAAGCAAGAAAGAGAAGAGCTGATGTTTGCTGCAGATCCAAATCCCTCATCAAATCAAGAACTGCCTCCAGTCCCATCTGGGTCGCCATTTGTAGGGGGGACATCTATTTCCTGGTTTATGGTAACATACCTGGCCAGCAGCCTTTTTGCCTGCTGCACTGTAAACCAATTTTAACAGCGGTTCCGAATCGCTACCCCACCTTTCAGTTCTGACTGGAGGACTTACAATTAATGATGTTAAAGCGGACAATTTGTTTGGATATGAGCAAAGTCAAAATTTATTAAACTAAAGAACCATAATCAAATATAAACTATACCACACGAACATAGTAAATGCAACAAAAGTATATAACAAGGGGGTACACACGGCAAAAACGAGGGATACAATGGCTACAATGTTATTTAAACAATCTGAGCAATTCCCTTAAATCACCACCCCAAAGTCCTTGCTAGGTTGTCTTGTTGAGGAGTCAGAACACTCTGCTCACCTGTGATCCAGCGAAGTAAAAAGAGAAGAGACCTGATAGCTTCTCAGTAGCTATCTTTTATACTTGTTGCTGCTGCTGCTCTGTCTGGAAAAATTTCCGCCTAAAGTTCCAGTACACAAACAAAAGGACTGTGATTGGCTGCTGAATTGCTTGTTTAAACATAGCCAGCCATAATCGACCTCGGGTCAAGTAGGTAACTCCTGACCTCCCTGGTTTGATTGACAGGTCTTTCATTCTGGTGCCGCTCCGTCTGACCAGTACACAAAAAAAGGACTGTGATTGGCTGTTGAATCATAGCCAGCCATAATCGACCTCGGGTCAGGTAGGCAACTCCTGACCTCCCTGGTTTGATTGACAGGTCTTTCACACAAACACATTACAAGCTGTAAACCTTTGTGTTTGACCGGGCTCCAAAGCACAAGCCTTAAAAGATGTTCCTTCTCAATGTGTGTGAATACTTCCCCAAATTTCCTTGACTCTGTTGTAGTCTAGTCCAGCAGTCTTTCGTGGCTCTGAACATGCTTCAAAACATTGATCTGACCCAGAGGCAATTCAAAAACACATAAATCTTCATCCACGATGTGGACCAATGTTTCTCTTGTTTTCAGGGGAATTTTGCGAAACCCTTACAACACGCACACCTCATTCCGTGCAGCTTGCTCCGAGGCGTTCCTGTCCTCCCGTATCAAATCATTAACAGTTTTTGCGTGCCTCCTTTAAATGAACGGTCATTGCCTGGTCCTCATGAAGCTCTGAACCCACCACTGTATTCTTTTCCTCTAGAAACTTACGCAGTTGGTTCTTTAACCCAGTGATCTGCATCTGGTGTTGTGCATCTTTCATACGATTAACTGTACTGAACGCTGTGGCTATATCATTCCAGGTCCCTCTTCTCTGCCTCCCGGACCCCACACTATCCCCAGCATTCAGATTATAAAGCTGTTCTTTCTCTACATTTCCATAGTCCAGTTCACAAAATTCCTGAAACATCGCTTTTATCAGAGCTTCATAAAGCTTCTCCGTCTTCCTTGGACACCACACAGGCAGATGGACTTCAGTCAGGTTCAGGATCACGGATGCCATGGCATAGTGCACATTCTGAAACAACACTTTGTCAGTAGGGATTAATACCAACCCATTCCCTGGACCCCTGGCGGTGGTGGGACACCCATCTACAGTCATCTGTACCATCGGGGCTCTGGGCAGGGGCTTCCTGGTGTATGAGATGAGCTCTGTGGCGTTGATGGTGTTCAGGGGTTTTGGAATCACACAGGAGTCCACACTCCGATCCGAACCGATCCCACCCCTGGCGTCCTGCCATCACCTGCTAAACACGATTGACACACCTGCTGGGCAGATCTTTTCCGACACCCACATACACACATAAATCCCTTCGGCGGATTCCCACCACTTATCCCAACACACATTCACTCCTCCCTGAGAACCCGTGATCGTCCGGTGCGTGTCATTACTTAGTCTTTCCCAGTCAGCTGTCTGGTCCCCTGTATCCACGCTCAGTTTCCTGAGCCACCACCACCTTCCCAGTGGAATGTGTCCCCTACAGCTAAAGCACACCCGTTTACCCTCTGTTACCCTAACCCGGAAGGTGGTAAACCCCTATTCTCGGGCATGAGAAGGACGCTTCACCATAGGTGAACTTGTCATGGCTGGAATACTGGGTGGAATTCGACCCCAGCCATCCAGGCTATCTTCCCTCGTGGAGATAGACGCTCGCCCCATCCTTCGAGCCACCTCCAGTGGTCACGGTCAGTCCGTCTCCGCCGGTGCAGCCTGTAGGGGGTGGCGGGTGTGGCGCATGCGCCCAGTCAGTTATGCCCCTGACTGTTTGTGAGCAGTTCGAATCGCTCCCACACCCCTGGGTTCTAGACACCGGACTTAGGTACAGGCGGCGATACAGAAAACTCGAGTAGACAAGTGGTTTGGATGTAAGAAAACCAAGATTTTATTAAAACAGAAATTAAAACAGTCTTATCAGAAGTCACTAGTATAAATTACAGGCAAAATACAAAATCACTGTACTTATACAGGGAATGGGGAACACACGGCACATCGAGGGAAAACAAACTACATTAACAATCCCCTTATCCTTAGCCCACCCCCTATACCTAACTAGATTAAGCTATGAGGGGCCAGAATTCATGCTCACCAATCCAAAACAAAGCCAACCGTTTAACGGATGCAGGTTTTGGGGTTTGGTTTTCTGTCCTCTTAGGTACCCCGTCACCACGTGGTCTTCAGGAGCGCGGTGCTGGAGCTGCTGCTGCGACACACCTTCTTCTCCTCCGCTATCGTCGTCGTCTCGTCGCGATGGGTTCTCCTCTTCTCCTCTCTCGGGCGGTCGTCGGCGGTAACGTTGTGCCTACAGGGCAGTTGGCAGTTTTCACTGCCTAGATTTTCCTACCCAAGTGTAAGAACGCCAGTATACTCGTCGTGACATGGACACCTGCGTTTTCGCAGTGCTCAACAGGAATGTTTGTCTCACCAAGCACCAGCTTATAACGAGACGCTTGGCCTCATCAATACGTTTTTCACTGCCCTGCTCTGCTCTTATTGAGTTGTTACCGTCTTCTTCGTCTCCTTTCGTCTCATCTCGTTCGGTTACTATACAAGTCCTGGACTGCCTACTCACTTTCGTTTCGCCCCTTATTGCGGCCTGGGCGTCCTGGATGGCTATGGACTCGGGTCTCGTTCCCCTCCCCCGCAATTGGTATGGTGTCCTTAGTTGCTGAAATTCTGCTACGGGGAGCGAGGAGAGAACCCGCCATGAGGCCAGGGCACGAGTACGGGCGGCCGCAGCCCAAGACCAGATGAGAGGTCAGAGTCAAGAGCACAAGAGTCAAGAGCAAGAGCAAGAGAGCGATTGCTACTGAGGGCCTACAGTTATACTCCTTCCGAATGGCCCTTTTCTGCGCGCCAAATCAGGTTAGTTCATTGTTTCAATTTTGGCGGGCTGTTTTAAAATGATTATAGCAATCTACACTAACTGTTTTTAAATGGCTGTTTATCGCACCTAATGGCCTGATGTCTGGGCTGTCTTGTCATTAATGCATTCTAATCGGCCTGTACAGCCTTGACGGCTCCCATAAGCTGTTTCCGATTATTTATGCAAACAACTCAATGGCCTCAAGTATAGGCCTAACTGGTTTTGATCTGTCTATGATCTGACTTAATGCATATTCAATGTTTGCTGTCTGTTTTCCAAAGTACAAAGTCCTTTTCCACAGAAACTGCATTTTAGGTTTCGATTTCCCCAAAAGCTGCTTGTGCTGCCACAGAGTCCAAGCTTTTAAAATCTTGTAGGCTTTTGGTCAAGGGGTGCGGATGCCATCTTTTGGGTACCCTTTTTAAAATGTCCATGCAGGGTCCCTTTTATTAATAACTTTGGATAATGTGGGAATTTTGCAAATCTTACACTCCCCCCTCTGATACTAAAACTTGCTTGAAGTATCACCCTTACAAGGTGAGCAAAATTGTCTGACCCTCCATAGTCAACCTTCCTCTGGAATTACCTATCTAATATACCAGCAACACATGCACTTCCCATTCTGCAAAAATGTAGTGTACATAAGCATACATAGGATAAATTACAGACTTTTACACGCATCCAAGCATGGAGGGGGTCCAACACCACTGCACCACTTGGTACACATACATCTTTATTAAACGCGTCGCAAAAAATCCCAAAAAAACTTTATTACAAACAACAAACACAAAAAAACAACAATCTTTATTCAAAAATACAAGGAAAAGACTCAAACAGGCGTATCTCCCTCCACCTTCACATAATGTTCCTTCCAGATTTTCTGGTTTCGGAATTCTAACCACTGACCTTTTCCCTTGCACTGAATGCAAACTAGATACAACACTATCCCTAACTGGCAGACCACGAGAATGTGGGAAGCCAGTCTGATCCACGAAGGGACCTCTATGTTATTGAGAATGTCCCACCAGGGTGGAATCACAATATCCAATATCTTAGCCCCTATCTCTACTCTTTTCTGCTCTAGAGTGTAAAAATGTTTCTGCGAAACTATACTGGCTTTGAGTATTTTGGTAAGGTGTTCAGGGAGAGGGGGAATTTCATAGCCGAAGTGCGCTACGTACTTTTGCAAATTCGTGAAATTCTCCTTCACAGTGAGGTGAACAGTGGAGGGTTCAGGAATGGGGACAATTCGCTCCTGGGCCACTTGAACTTCTGCCTCGGGTTTGAAACAGAAACTGCTGTCACTAACCGGACACCAGCTATGCTGTCCATGCTGGTAGTGGGACGTGCCAGTGGTGACACAATATGTCCCACCTCCTATATATGCTATCTGCGGGGGAACATGGCCTTGTGCCATTGCCTCCATGGTACAATTTATAGGTTTTGCGCCAGCAGCTCTGAATCCACACTGCGGTTTTGAATAGGCATTCAAGTGCTGGGGACACAGGATAATGTGTGCTCCCTGGCTCCAGCACCCTGAGAGGTCAGTACCTTTCATAGCGTGCTCCCACTTTATGATGTAAGGTGGGACCACTGTGAAACGAATGTGCGCACCCCCTTGAATGACTCCAATGTTCTCAACCCTGTATATCGGCGTGGGTCAGGCTGTCCTACCCATGACCAGCATCCTAACTACTACTCCCATGATTGTGTGGTTGGACTGTCCACAATCCACAGGGACTGGGTAGGCTTCGGAAGCTAGCCGGAGTTGGCACGGGCTTAATGTGTTCTCAAACGGGTGGAGGGCTGCGAGGTGTTTGTTACTGATCCAGGAGGGGACTAAACCCTGTTTTAAATCCTCCAGATTATTGCAGCCCTCACCCAGCAACCATGCCCCGTATAGCACGCACACCTCAGTCTGCGCAGCCTGGTCAGAAGCATTTCTGTCCTCCCTTATGAGGGCATTTACTGTCTTTGCGTGCTTTTCCAACTCGGCTATAATTTCCTTTAAATGGACCATCATGGCCTGGTCCTCATGCAACTCTGAGCCCACTACCTTGTTCTCATCCATTAATATCTTCCTTAACTGTGTTTTTAAACCGTTTATTTGAGTCTGCAGCTCTGTCATCCAAACTGTTGATGACAGAGGACCCAGTATTAAACGCAGTAAAAACATCATATTATACTCCCCTTCTTTGCCTCCCTGCATTACCCAAAAACTCTCGGTGTGTGGTGCACAGTTTGGTTTTGTCCACATTGGCAAATTGAACTCATAAAACTTCCTGAACATGTCCTTCAATAGGGCCTGGTATAGCTGCTCTGTTTCCTTGGGGCACCACTCCGGTAAATGTACCTCTGTGAGATTTAAAATCACGGAGGCTACCGCGTAGTGCACCCCCTGGTACAGTACCTGATCCATAGGCACCAATACCAGCCCATTCCCAGGTCCCTTGGTGTTGGTGGGGCACCCCTCCCGGCGTGTCCTTGCTGCCTGTATTGTGGGCAAGGGCTTCCGGGCGTGCGCCACTAGCTCAGTGGCTTTAACTGGGGCTGGGTACCGTGGGACTATGCATGTGTGTAGGTGGGAATCCCATTCTAGCCCCTTCCCCTTATCCTGCCAGGCTGCAGAGAAGATTATATATACGCCCGTAGGGCAGGCCCTTTTCGACCCCCACATACAGACATAGATCCCCTGTTCCGATTCCCACCACTTGTCCCAACATACACTAGTCCCTTGTTGGGTCTCGGTGACCGTTCGGTGGGTGTTGTTTCCCATCCGTTCCCAGTCGGCGGTGTGATCTCCCATGTCTGTGCTCAGCTTCCTGAGCCACCACCATCTTCCTAGGGTAATCTGTCCTGTGCAAGTCAGGCACACGCATTTCCCCTCAGTGACCCCGATCCGTGAGGCCACAACCTGTACGCTGGGGCAGGGGAGGGAGGCCTCCCCGTAGGTGAATCCGGTCTGGCTGGAGTACCGGGTGGAGTTGGATCCCAACCACCCGGGCCATCTTCCCTCATGGGCGTAGACGGCAGGTCCCTCCGTGCCTTGTTCGCTGCTCCCGGCAGTCACCACTGGAGCCTTTTCTCCCGAGCACCCGTAGATGTGGGAGTCTGCCACATCGCCTCACCTTCCGACGCTCATCCCAATCAGGGCGAATAGGATCACGATCCCCTTCATCCTGAAAGTCTTTCTGCAAAAGGATACAAAAAACATGCAGCCAGGTCCCCAAGAGATTCTCTGGCTTGGTGAAGCATACTCAGGTCCCGCGACCTCGACTCAAATATATACACTCTTAGCAGATTCCTTACTTAATTAACACTACCCATCACCTTATTTAACTTAAGCTAAAACACCCAAACTTAAGCTAAATACCTAAACTTAACAATAACCAAAACTTAAATTACCTAAACTATGTACCTCCGCCGCCCGTCTCCGGGCGGCCAGGCTAATCCCTTGTTGGACTGCCGCTCACCGCAACCACCGGCGTGACCGCTCCATCTTTCACTGTTGGTCCCTCGCAGCCCGTGGCTGCTGGCTGAGGACCTCTGTCCTTGGACCTCCCCCTGACTCTTGGTAACTGGAGAGCTGGTGACCATGGCTTTCTCAGCTGGGGCGTCCGTGGGGACCTTCTGGGGGCCTTGGCGGGTGGGGCTTTCTTGGCTGATGGGCCTTTAACCCGAATCGCTGCTCCCTCAGGCTTGACCTCTCCCGAACCTGGGCTGGGGGCAGGTAACTCTTCGCAGTCTGCTGCTGCGAGCTGAGAGTCTCCACCCCCAGGTCCCATGGCTGGGTCCGGGGCGGGGTTTTCGACCTCAGGTCCCTTCCCCTCTACACCTGGGTTAGGGGCGGGGTTCTTGCCCTTAGGTCCCTCCCCCTCATCTGGATCCCAGAAGAGTGGGGAGTGTCCCAATCGATGGGCAGGATGGCCCCTCCCTTTAAGCAAGCCACAGCGCCTGTCTGTGCAGTCTGTGAACTCGCTCCTGCTGCAGGCTGAGGATCTCTATCCTCAGACCTTACCCCAACTGGCTGTTTTCCCCTTTCCGGTTTAAACAGCTTGCACTTCAATGGTACTCCCTTCTGCAAAAGAGCGTTCAGCGGGTGCAGCACCGTGGATAAATTTGGCAGAAACTTATGGTAATAGTTAATCAACCCTAGGAACGACCTCAACTGGGATACATTATCCGGAGCGGGAGCCTTCACAACAGCTTCGATCTTGTCAGGAGACTTATGAAGCCCCTCCTGGTCAATGACATGACCACAGTACGAGATCCGCTTCTGAAAGAACTCACATTTCTGGCGATTAACTCGAAGTCCATATTCTTTCAATCTGGTGAGCACCAGTTCCAAATTTGCAAGATGTTCCTCATCATCATCTCCTGTAATCAGAATATCGTCCAGGTAACATTGTGTGCCTGGAATTCCCTGTAATACCTGCTCCATGGCCCTCTGCCAAATTGCTGGAGCCGATGCCACTCCAAAAACCAGTCTATTATACCGATACAAGCCTCTATGCGTGTTGATCGTGAGATACTGGCGTGACTCTTCCTCAACTTCCATCTGTAAGTACGCCTGCGCCAGGTCTATCTTGGTGAAGTGTTTCCCGCCAGACAACGAAGCGAAGATATCCTCAATCCGCAGAAGCGGATATTGCACCGTGTGAAGCACCGGATTAACAGTGATCTTGAAATCTCCACAGATGTGAACCTTCCCCAGTTCCCCCGGCTTGTTGCTCAATGAACGCTTCATGACAGGAATAATGGGCGTGGCCCACTCACTCCAGTCCACCTTAGACAGTACTCCTGAACGTTCTAGCCCTTCCAGCTCAGCTTCCACAGCAGGTCGTATCGCATAAGGTACCGGTCTGGCTTTGAAAAATTTCGGGTTTGCATGTTCTTCAACCTTGATGGTTGCCGTAATTCCTCTCAGTGTTCCCAGTCCCTGTTGGAACACCTCTTTAGCATCGTCCAATATTCTGGACAATCGTTTAGGTTTGACATCTTTTTTACCGGAATCTACCGTTAGTGCTTTTAAGGAATGCCAGTCCATATTTATTCTCCTGATCCACTCCCGTCCCAGTAGTGGTGGACCTCCCTTAGGTAGCACATATAAGTCCATTCCTCAGCTTTCTTTGCCCTTGTGGACCACCTTTACCTTTATCTTTCCGATGGGGTATACTCTTTGCCCCGTGTATGTTTTCAATACAATCTCCGTATCCCGTAGGGGAATATGTGGGAATAACCTTTTGTAATCTTGCTTATTCATGACCGTCAATGCCGATCCAGTGTCCAATTCCATCTTCACTTGGACTCCTGCTATCTGAAGTGTGACCCAGATAGTTTGGAGGTCTGCTTCATTACCCACATTGTGTACTCTTAGACAACCCAGTTCCTTACTGCTGGAGTCTGAATCTGACTTCTGTTCATCCGAACTGTTCTCTGTCACCTTGTGTACCTTTCTGCACTTTTCCTGCGGTGACTTTTTGTTGCTGGTCTTCTTTCCTGACCGGCATACTTTAGCTATGTGACCAAGCCTGCCACATTTTCTGCATTCCTGATTTTTGAACCAGCACTGGTTCTGATCGTGCGTTGTCTTTCCACAACGATAACACTTTACTGCACCCAAGGCCATTTGATTGGTGCTGAGTTCCGATGACCTTAGCTGCATTTCCACAGTGCCTCTCGCTGCGGCTTCGTGCGATGCTGCAATAGTGATAGCTTTATCAAGCGTAAGATCATTCTCCTCTAGCAGTTGCTTTTGTGTTCCTTCTTTTAACAATCCACACACAAATTTATCTCTCAGCGCATCTGCTAGTCCTGTTCCAAACTGACAGTACTTTGATAGCTTACGCAGTTCAATTAAGAATTCAGCGTTGCTTTCTTCTTTCAGCTACGTTCTTCTGTAAAATTTAAATCGTTCCGCTATCAGCAGCGGCGTGGGGTTTAAATGATTTTTCAGGACGGTAACAATATTCGCGAAAGTCTGATCCGCCGGTTTATCTGGTGATACAAGGTGCTTCAATAGCCCGTACGTCCTCGCACCCATTGAGTTTAATAAGGTTAGTGCTTCCTTATCATCTGGTACCTCATTTGCTTTACAATAAACTTCCATGCGTTCTACATACGTGGCCCAATCTTCAACATCGCTATCAAAAGCATTGATGTTACCATGTTTAGGCATCCTTGCAAGTTTCTTTAAATTTTCTTTTTCCCAAAATGGCGGCTTCCCGCGCTTGTCTTCTTCCCCCGCCTACTAAAATGGCGGCTTCCCGCGCTTGGCGGTTTTTCCCGCGCTCGCCTTCTTCCCCCGCCGACTACAATGGCGGCTTCCCGCGTTTGCCTTCTTCCCCCGCTGGCTCCAATGGCGATTGCCGTGCTGCTGCCGTTCTCGCCTCCCCAGTGGTTCTCAATTCCCCGACACTGCTTTTTGCTCCCCCGCGGTTCCCGTGGGCATTCACGCTTCCCCTGCTGTTGCGCCTCTCAGCCCCACTTGCAGGCCGGTCCTTTACACCGGCTGCGGTTGAGTTCTCCGTGGTTCTCGTGGCCTTAACGCTGCCCCAGTTGCTGCGCCTCTCGGCCCCGATTGCAGCCCGGCCCTTTTCACCGGCCGCGGTTGAGTTCTCCGCCCTTTTTCCTCCGTTTTCCCTCCCCTACTCCACAGCCAACACGGACGACTTTCTGCTCGTGTCGCTGATCGGCTTACCCACCACCGTGGTAGAAGGGATGATCACTGCCTGTCGCTGATGGAGGGCTTCGTGGTCAGAATTTTTCTTTTTAACCCGGGTTCTCGATGCCTCCCATGCGATGTGGTGCTCAGCATGATGATGAGGGTGGATGCCTCTTCTCGACTCCCGTTCTGAGGACGAAGCTGCCTTGGATGTAAAACTGCCGCAGGGTAAGATTGGACTCATCGCCACTGTTGAGTCTGCGTGTCCCAGTTATGTTTATTATAAATCACTGGACACAGACAACAAGAGTAACTTTAACAGGTCTTTACTATTCGGAGGTCAGGGCTGAACTGCCCAGCAAATTACTACACAACGTTTATATACCGGTGTGGTCACCACCGGTATTACAGTATACAGCAGCCAAGAGAAAGTGGTACATCTCTTAAGGTAGTTCTCTTAAGGTGGAACAGGTTACATACACCACAGAAACCATTTTGTACGCCAGGGCATTTTAACGGCATATACCATGGGGCTGGCTTTATCTACAATGCTGCAGGGCCCCATGTACAATGGTTCCAAACTTCCTACTCGGGCATAGTTTCTCACCATGACCTGATCTCCTACCTCCCACTCGTGGTGCTTTCTTGGTTCGAGCAGCAATCGGTTACTCCGATGCTGCCTTCCCATGTTCCCAGCCGCCTGCTTGTGGACCTGCTTCAGGTGCTCAAAGAATTTTCGGGCGAACCTGTCCTGGTTTACCTCTCTGAGCTGACCCTCCGTGAGCACTGGGGCTAGTACATGGGTGGGGGTCTGCATAACCCTGCCGGTCATTAGCTTGTACGGGGAGTATCCCGTGCTTTTAGACTGGCTGGCCCGGATCCCCATCAAAACCAACGGTAGGACCTTGGCCCATTTACGGGGCGCGTCCACCGTTTCCTTCCTCAACCTTTCCTTTCCTTTCTGGTTCATACGTTCCACAATCCCCGATGACTGCGGGTTGTGGGCCACGTGCCATTTCCCCTCAATGCCTAACAGCATAAGGGCTTTCTGCATCACCTGTCCGGTGAAGTGACTCCCTTGGTCGGACTCCACAAACTGTGGTATTCCCCACTGCGAGAACACTTCCCGGACCAGGATCCTGGCAGTACCCAGAGCTGTGGCTGTTCTGCAGGGAAAGGCCTCTACCCATTTGGTGAACACGTCCACCAGGACTAGGCAGTACTTAAAGCCTCCCTGGGTGGTGGGCAGGGGCCCGATGTAGTCGACTTGTATCGACTGCCATGGTCCCTCTACCCTCCGGACATGTCCCATAGGTACCCTCCTTTTGTGGGGGTTGGGGTTATTTGAAGCGCACACAAGTCAGCCTGCACAGAACTCGAGGACATCGTCCCTGAGTCCCGGCCACCATCCCACCTGTTCCACCCACTGTCAGGTAGTTTCAGGCCTGGGGTGTACCGCTCCTGGGCCCTCATGGGCCAGTTGAAAGAATTCCCTCCAGTGCTGCTGCGTCACAACCCACTGTTCCCCCCAGAACAGCATACCCTCTTTGACGGAGAGGGTTGCTGTGCCGTACGGACTCTCTACCCTTTTTCCCTCGGTTACTGCACTGAGGACGGCTTTGAGGACGGGGTCTTGGGCTTGGACCGTCTTAAGGTCTGGGGCTAACACTACCCCTACACTCCCTTGGGTCCCGTCCCTACCTCTGACCACCGCCATGGACCTGGACCCAAATGGGTCCCAGAAAGTGCCTGTGCGGGCACCCTCCTTGGCGAGCAAGTCAGCCTGCTGGTTGCCCTGGCCGTGGGGTTCTGTGGAGAAATGGGCTTTCACCTTGTGGATGAAAACCTCCCCTTCCTCCCCCACTGCTGCCAGGATCTTTTCCAGCAGGGGTTTTATTGTGAGGGGTCTCCCGTCGGCGGAGGTGTATCCGCGGTGGGACCAGATGGCCAGGTACTCTGTACATGAATTGCACGTGAACATGCTGTCCGAGCAAATCGTGTAGGGGGTGGGGAAGATTTCGGGGTGTGTAACGACGTACACTACCGCAGACAGTTCAGCCTGCTGGGTGCTCATGGTGCTGGGGAGCTTAATCGCCAGGGCAATGTTTGCCACTGGGTCGTAAACTCCACACCCCGTGAGACGCTCGCCAGCAGATACTGTGCTGGAACCATCTACATAGATCTCATGGCCTGTGGGATGTATCCCGGCCCGTAAACCTATGTTCACTTCCCAAACCCCTTCAATGGAACACTGGTGGGCTGTTCCAGGATATACCAGGTTGGCTGCGAGCTTTGGCTCGCAGAGACCCTTCACTCTAAGATCCATCTGCGAGAGGAGCAAGGTCCAGCAGGCAATGCGGGCACCGCTCACCGTCCCATCCTAGATCCTCCCATCCAGAAGCATCTGGGTGGGTGTGTGATGGGTGAGGAGGGTGATGGGAGAGGTGCCTGTGAAGATCAATGATGTTTTCACAGCCCAATGTGTGGCCAAGAGGTGCCGCTCACAGTTGGAGTAGCTCCTCTCCACATCCGAGAGTATCCTGGAGGAGTAGACCACCGGCCGCAGCCGGCCGTGCCGCTCTTGGAGCAGCACAGCACTCAGGCTGTCCCCGCTGGCTGCTACCTCCAGGAAAAACTCCTTCCCCCCATCTATACCCCCTAGAGCTGGTGTGGTCTGCAAGTCTTTCTTGAGCCTGACAAATGCTGCCTGGCAACCCTCATCCCAAAGCCACTCCACTCCCTTGTGTAGGAGTCGGAGCAGAGGGCCTGCTCTGGCTGCATAGTCCTCAATAAAGTCTCTACAGTACCCGGTTAGCCCTAGAAATGACCTCACACCCGTTACTGTGTTAGGGACTGGTAACTCTTGTACCGCTTCTCTCCTAGCCTTATCTATGGCCCTTTCTCCAGCGCGCACGGTCAGACCGAGGAATTTCACTTCCTGCTGGCCGATCTGCGCTTTCTTGGGGTTTACTTTGAAACCCTTCTGCCCTAGCAGCTCCAGCAGTTCGGCCAATAGTGGGCCATGCTCCTCTCTCGAATCGGTGAACAGGAGTAGGTCATCCACATATTGAACCAACTGTCGGGGCTGGCTAAAATCCTTCAAACTGTTGGCCATGCACTGATGGAAAATGCTGGGGCTGTTGTGGGAGCCCTGAGGCAAGCAGTTCCACGTGTACTGTTGCCCTTTAAACGTAAAGGCAAACTTGTACTGATCCTCCCTCCTTACAGGGATGGACCAAAACCCGTTGGAAATATCCAGCACCGTGAACGTGGTCGCGGATGCTGGAATACTTCCTATCAGGTCGGCAACTGCTGCTACTGTGGGTGCACAGGCTGGGTTGTTACTATTGAGCACTCAATAGTACACCGTGGTACTCCAGGAATTGTCCGGCTTTCTAACCGGCCACAACGGAGAGTTCACGTGGGTAGCTATCGGCCTCAGAACTCCCTGCTGTACTAACGAGGACATGGCTGCTTCCATGTCTGGCTCTGCTTCCCTGGGGAAGTTATACTGTTTCTGTGGTCGGGCCATGGGGTCCCCATCTACGCTGATCTCAAACCTTGTGACCCTCCCGCAGTCGTGTTTGTGAGTGGCAAATGTGGCCAGGTGGGCCTGCACAAATGCCTGGAACTCCTGTGGGGTGTTGCTGACCATAAGCTCGAGGTTATAACCCTCTTTGGGCTTCATGGTGCAGAGGGTCCCCTTCCCTTCCTTTCCTGGGATCATTACTACCTCTCCGTTCTTCACTTTACCTGCCCCCCAAAGGCAATGATTCCTCAAATCCACTAGGATCCCGTGGCCTACAATAAAGTCGCCTCCCAGGACCCCTCTTCCACCCTCCACTTCCCATTTCATCAGGGCACATGTCCACTTGGAACGGAGCTGTCCTAACCGAAAGGCGAGCAGGATGGCAAACGAGCCAGCCTGTTCTTTGCCTGTGAACCCCGACAGACTGTATGGGACCCCGTTAGATAGAGGCGAGGTGGTGGGGTTAGTTGAGTAGACCACAGTGCATGATGCCCCCGTGTCTAACAGGTAGGTCCCCGTCACCTTTTCTACTTCCATCTCCAAAAGGGGTCTTTTCCATTCATCATACCAGAGAGAACACAGGTAAACAGGCTGCGCTGGCTCTAGTCAGGGCTGTGGGTTGGATGGGGCTGATGGGGTCAGAGCACCGGTGGCGGCTGCTACTCTCCCCTGGCCAGTCAATAAGGACCTCATGGTGTCCAAAAGTGACTCGACCTCTGCGGAAGGGATTCCTGCCCCCACCTTTTGGGCTGGGGCTGTGGAATTTTTTCCCTTGTTGTCTTTCCAAGGGTTTTTGCACTCCTTCCGCCAGTGACCATCCTTCCCACACCCATAACAATTTGTCTTGGTTTTGGGGGGGCTACTCCCTTCCTGGTGCCACTCTTTCCTACCCGGTCCGGGTTTTATCTCATGCACCTTCCCCTTGGGTGGGTGTGCATCGGTTCTGTACTGTTTTTATAGGCTAGAGTTAGCTGCCTGATCACCGCAAGTTCGGTGGTCTGGGGGTTTTTGGGGTCGAACCAGACTTTTGCCTTGGCCCGGACCTGTGGCAAGCTGTTCGCCAGCAGGCAACGGAGCCAATGGGACAGGAGATCCCCATTCAGGAACCCCCAGTTCGGCATCCCCGGACAGGCCCCCCTGTACACCGGTCACAGCAGATCCGCGAATGCCTGCGGGGTTTCCCCTGGGAGCTGGACCGTCTTCTCCACACGGGAGAAAGGACTTCCCTCATTCATCCCCATGGCATCCAGAACTGCATCGCTAAGCTCCTCGTACCCGCTCTGCCCCCTTTTACACTCATCAGAGAGGGATTGGAGGAGACTACTCTCCAGGGAGAATAGCAGCATCTTGGCCTGTTCAGCACCATCGCAGTCGTTGACACTGGCTGCCTGCTCTATGTCCCTGAAGTGGATCGAGGGGTCTCCTTTTTCGGAGAGCTTTGGGATATGGTTGACCATAGCCCTAAGCTGTTGGGTGTTAAAGGGTAATACAAACTGGTTTTGGAGGGGTCCCTCATTGTCGCCATCGACGGGTGGGCTGAGCCTCCGATGTCGTGCTGGGCACATCGGTCCCGGCTCCAACTTCACTGGCGGGGGTTGCTCTACCTCCGCCTCCACCCCTGGCTCCACCCCTCTTTGCTGCCAAACCTCGCTGAAACTTGGCGCTATGGGTGGTAGTCGTGAGATCTCTCTCTCAACCGGGTCATCCCTGGGCACTACCGGTGACGTTGGAACTGTCCTCCCCTCGTTCCCCATAAAATCCGCCTGACCTGCCTTTGGGCTTATGAGGCATACCATGCCTTTTGCCTTCCGGAGGGCCCGGCTCAGATTTTCTATCCGCTCTTTACAGGGGCCGTGGTCTGCCTCCTCAAACCCCTGCTCGCTCGCTAGCTTGTAGGCTGCCTTTACCTCCTGTACTTTCTCTTCCTGTTCCCTAACCTGCCTTGCCAAGCAGGCGTTCTTCTCCCGCAACCTTAACTCATTTCCCTTGGTCTCGGTGACTTGACACCGTAGGTATTCCAACTGGGCCTTGTGTTCTCCCATTAAATGCACTCTCTCCTGATTCAGGGCCTGCAAAGCTACTAATAACTTCTCCCCTGCTAGAGCCTTATCCTGGATCTCCAGGGCTGTCTCCCTTAACTCGACTGCCTGTGCTGCAACGAGCCTGTCCAAAAGCTGGACCTGCTTTTTGAAACACATCAGCCAGACTGCCTTCTCTAAGGACTTCTTGTGTTCCTTTCCCTCTGTCCACTTAGCTGCTGCATCTACCAGATGCCCAGCCCTTAACAGAGTGGTGATCCACTTCTTTGTGAGATTCACCTTGCTAAATACATAATCAGAAATCCTTTCCTCCATCATGGTTTGCTCATCTGAACCATTGTCTACTGTATTGCAACCCTGTTGCCGGTGTCCTGCCGCGGTTGCCATTTTCTGTAGGGGTGGCAGGTGTGGCACGTGCGCCCAGTTAGTTATGCCCCTGACTGTTTGTGAGCGGTTCGAATCGCTCCCACGCCCCTGGGTTCTAGACACCGAACTTAGGTACAGGCGGTGATACAGAAAACTCGAGCAGACAGGTGGTTTGGATGTAAGAAAACCAAGATTTTATGAAAACAGAAATTAAAACAGTCTTATGAAAAGTCACTAGTATAAATTACAGGCAAAATACAAAATCATTATACTTATACAGGGAATGGGGAACACACGGCACATCGAGGGAAAACAAACTACATTAACAATCCCCTTATCCTTATCCCACCCACTATACCTAACTAGATTAAGCTATGAGGGGCCAGAATTCATGCTCACCAATCCAAAACAAAGCCAACTGTTTAATGGATGCAGGTTTTGAGGTTTGGTTTCCTGTCCTCTTAGGTACCCCGTCGCCACGTGGTCTTCAGGGGCGTTGTGCTGGAGCTGCTGCTGCGACACACCTTCTTCTCCTCCGTTATCGTCATCGTCTCATCGTGATGGGCTCTCCTCTTCTTCTCCCTTGGGTGGTCGTCGGCGGTAACGTTGTGCCTATAGGGCAGTTGGCAGCTTTTACTGCCTAGATTTTCCTACCCAAGTGTAAGAACGCCAGTATACTCGTCGTGACGTGGACACCTGCGTTTTCGCAGTGCTCAACAGGAATGTTTGTCTCACCAAGCACCAGCTTATAACTAGATGCTTGGCCTCATCAATACGTTTTTCGCTGCCCTGCTCTGCTCTTATTGAGTTGTTACCGTCTTCTTCGTCTCCCTTCATCTCGTCTCGTTCGGTTACTATACAAGTCCTGGACTGCCTACTCACTTTCGTCTCGCCCCTTATTGTGGCCTGGGCGTCCTGGATGGCTATGGACTCGGGTCTCATTCCCCTCCCCCGCAATTGGTATGGTGTCCTTAGTTGCTGAAACTCTGCTACGGGGAGCGAGGAGAGAACCCGCTACGAGGCCAGGGCACGAGTACGGGCGGCGGCAGCCCAAGACCAGATGAGAGGTCAGAGTCAAGAGCGCAAGAGTCAAGAGCAAGAGCAAGAGAGCGATTGCTACTGAGGGCCTACAGTTATACTCCTTCCGAATGGCCCTTATCTGCGCGCCAAATCAGGTTAGTTCATTGTTTCAATTTTGGCGGGCTGTTTTAAATGATTATAGCAATCTAAACTAACTGTTTTTAGATGGCTGTTTATCGCACCTAATGGCCTGATGTCTGGGCTGTATTGTCATTAATGCATTCTAATTGGCCTGTACAGCCTTGACGGCTCCCATAAGCTGTTTCCGATTATTTATGCAAACAACTCAATGGCCTCAAGTATAGGCCTAACTGGTTTTGATCTGGCTACGATTTGACTTAATGCATATTCAATATTTGCTGTCTGTTTTCCAAAATACAAAGTCCTTTTCCACAGAAACTGCATTTTAGGTTTCGATTTCCCCAAAAACTGCTTGTGCTGCCACAGAGTCCAAGCTTTTAAAATCTTGCAGGCTTTTGGTCACGGGGTGCGGACGCCATCTTTTGGGTACCCTTTTTAAAATGTCCATGCAGGGTCCCTTTTATTAATAACTTTGGGGAATGTGGGAATTTTGCAAATCTTACAAGCCGAAGACAACCGATTCCTCAGTGTCGCCCCTGTGACTTGTGCTGGCTTCAATCATGATGATCAGGACTACCATGGCTGACTTCATCTTGTTATTAGGCGTTCCCTGAAAACACTCAGAATGCAACGTTGTCCTTGGGTGATGCCTCACCTTTCCAGACACAGCTACACACGATTACATTTGGTATCCACAGCATACAGGTAAATCCAAACTATGCAGACAAGCTAAGGCAACAGACAGGAGAGAAAGATGTTATGTACAGCGCCACCTGTCTCCGGGTGGCCACACTAAGTCTCCTCAACCCTGGGCCTCTTATGACCCCGGCTTCCTTCGTTCACCGGTGTGTAAGGAGGCGCCACGGCACCCTCGGCCGTGGGATCCTGGCACTCCTTCTCACTCCTGCCCCCACAGGCGGAACGACTGGTCCCACTGTGGGCTCCTCACAGTCCCAGATTAGGGGCTGGAGACCCACATCTGTAGCGCAACTCACCACACCCTGCTGTTTCCTCCTCTTATCAGCTCTTTCCCCAGGGTTGAAAAGCTTGCACCGATTGACATGGATCTACTTAGTGCGTTGGTGTATTTTGACCGCATATACCATCGGACTTGCCCTATCCACGATACTGTACGGTCCCATGTATAGCGGTTCAAAAGTCCCTACCGTGGCGAAGTTTCTAACCATTACTTGATCTCCAACCTTCCGCTCGTGGTGCCTCTGAGGCTCAAGCAATAAACGATTTCTACGATGTTGCTTCCCCATGTTACTGGCAGCCTGCCAATGGATCTGTCTGAGATGCTCAAGCAAATTCTTAACAAACCTGTCCCGGTTAACCTCTCTCAACTGACCTTCCGTGAGAACCGGGGCCAGTACATGGCTGGGCATTCACATGACCCTGCCAGTCACGAGCTCATGCGGGGAATACCCTGTGCTTCTAGATGGGCTGGCTCGGACCCCCATCAGAACTAACAGTAAGACCTCCACCCATTTTCTAGGCGAGTCTCCCATCTCATTCCATAAACTTTCCTTGATAGTCCTATTCATCCGCTCCACAATCCCCGATGACTGTGGGTTGTGTGCGACATGCCATTTACCCTCTACACCTAGCACCTTCAGAGTCGCCTGCATGACTGCCCCTGTGAAGTGACTCCCCTGATCGGACTCCACATACTGTGGTAGCCCCCACCTAGAGAACACTTCTCTCACTAGAATCCTTGCGGTCCCCAAAGCTGTGGCTATTCAGCATGGGAAGGCTTCTACCCATTTAGAGAACACATCCACCAGGACCAGGCAGTACTTGTAAGCCCCCTGTGCGGTGGGTAGCGGTCCGATGTAATCGACCTGTATGGACTGGCATGGTCCCTCCACTCTCCTAGTGTGTCCCATGGATACCTTCCTTTTCTGGGGGTCAGGGTTGTTTGCAGCACACACCAAGCGATCCGCGCAGAAGTCGCGGACGTCCTCCCTCAGTTGCGGCCACCACCCTACCTGTTCCACCCATTGCCAGGTGGTCTCCGGCCCGGGGTGCCCCGCTCCTGGACCCTCATGGGCCAACTGAAGGAATTCTCTTCGGTGCTGCTGTGGAACTACCCACTGATCCCCTCTGAAAACCATCCCTTCCTTTACCGTAATGCCTGCCACTCCGTACGGACCCTCTACCTTATCTCCCTTAGCCAGTATCTCCAGAACAGTCTTTAGGGTGGGGTCCCGTGCCAGGACCATCTTTAGATCCGGGGCCAATGCTACCCCTGCACTTCCTTGGGTCCCACCTCTGTCTCTGATTGCTGCTACCAGACTCGACCCATATGGACCCCAAAACATGCCCATTCGAGCACCCTCTTTGGCCAGCACATTGGCCTGCTGATTGCCCTCCGCACGGGGTTCTGTCTTAAGATGGGCCTTGACTTTGTGGATATAGAAGTCCCCCTGAGTTCCTATCGATGTTATGATCTGTTGCAACAATGTCTTGGTTGCTAGGGGTTTCCCGTCTGCAGATGTGAACCCGCGATGAGACCAAATGGCTAAATATTCTGTACATGAATTGCAAGTAAACATGCTGTCCGAGCAAATCATGTAGGGTGTAGGGAACTCTTCGGAGTGGGTAACCACATACACCACCGCCGACAGTTCAGCGTGCTGGGCGCTCATGGTGCTCGGGAGTTTAATGGCCTTGGCAATTGTCATGAATCTTATCATTCATGGAGAAATGACTCATGAAATAACACTGTGCGGCCAGCTGGTGGCGCCGTCCAAGGAGTATAAATACTCGGGCGTGGGCCCAGCCTGTTCGGGATGTTTTTGTAACCAGGAATTAGTGATGTAACTAGAATCTCATGGTTGTGAAACAGTTGATTAAAGCCTTGTTTTTTACTCAAACCAAGTGCTCAGTAGTCTTTTTACATCAGCAATACCTGCCTTTGGGTCAAAAATCTCGCATCCAGTGAGTCGCTCCCCAGCCACCACTGTACGGGACCCGTCCACATAGATCTCATGGCCCGTGGGATGGATCCCAGCCCGAAACCCTATGTCTACGTCCCATACCCCTTCAACAGAACATTTGTGGGCCACCCCTGGGTAAATCAAATTTGCGGCGAGCTTGGGCTCACAGAGGCCTTTCACACTCAAATTCGTCTGAGAGAGCAATAAAGTCCAGTGAGCAATGCGTGCACTGCTCACCATGCTGTCCTTTATCCTCCCATCCAGGAGCATCTGAGTGGGCGTATGATGGGTTAAGAGAGTTATCGGGGACGTTCCTGTGAAGATTTGTGATCTCCTCACAGCCCAATGTGTGGCAAGAAGAGTACCCTCTCTCTACATCTGTGAGGATTCTGGATGAGTATACCACAGGCCTCAGCTTGCCATGCCGCTCCTGGAGCAGCACTGCGCTCAAACTGTCCCCTGTGGCAGCTATCTCTGTTGTGTATGTACCTTTAAGAGAAGAACTGATTCTATACTGCAGTACTGGCAGTGACCACCCCTGTATATAAAGCCATAGCAGGCTTCTGTACTTCAGTCTTAAGTTACCCTCTGTTCAGTAAATACCTGTTATTATTGTTCTCCTGCAGTCCGTGTAATATTTATACTCGGACACTACATTGGCGACGAACAGGTTCGAACTCACCTGTAGTACTGCATCACCTCATGGGGATCTTTCCCTGAGAAGAAGCTTCTTGGAGGTCGAAGTCAGAACAACAGGCGTCGACCGCGGGCAACCGCCCAAGGATCCATCGGAGTTCGGAGAGTTGCAGGAGAGGCTGTGGAGAGCTGGGCTTGGCTCCCCAGTCAAGGTGTTCCAGCAAATCGTGCTGGTAGCAGGTAGTGCGCTGACTCTTCCAGACAGCGGCGGGCTCGAGCTCGATCGAGCGGCTCTGCAAAGGGGCCGTGCAGCGTCGTCGGGAGGAAAAAAGAGAGAGAGAGGGTGGAGCGCACAGGGCGCGGTCGGTGCTCAAGAATCGGGCAGCGTAGCGAAAATAAAACAAGGGGAAGGAAAAGTGAGACGCGCCAAAGCCGCGGGTCACCGCCATTACCCTGCAGAACGCTAGGAGCAGCGTGGCAGCAAGGGGAAGAAGGAAAAGCGCGGGAGGCGTCATTTTATTCCATTGGGGAAGAAGGAAAAGCGTGGGAGGCACCATTTTAATCCATTGGTGAAGAAGAAAAAGCGTGGGAGGCGCCATTTTAAAAGTGGCAGTATCACTGCTTTCGACAACGAGGTAGAAGACTGGACCACGTATGTGGAAAGAATTGAAGTGTACTGCGAGGCAAACGAGGTGGCCGATGGAAAGAAGGCGTCGGTATTATTAAATTTGATGGGCGCGAGAACGTACGGCCTATTGTGGAATTTAATTACCCCAGCTAAACCAATGGAGAAAAGTTTTGAAGAGACTGTTAATATCTTACAGGAACACCTAAACCCTACACCGCTGCTGATAGCAGAAAGATTCAAGTTCCATAAAAGAAACCAGCACAAAGATGAGAGCAATGCTGACTATCTTACGGAACTACGCAAGTTATCGACGGAGCAGGACTGGCAGACACTTTACGGGATAAGTTTGTCTGCGGGCTCCAGAGTGAAGGAACACAGAAACGACTACTTTCGGAAAAGGACCTGACACTAGAAAAGGCTTTCAGCGTGGCAGTATCCTACGCAGCAGCAGCATGGGGAGCTGCGGAAATACAACAGAAACCACAAGAATACAGCGCTAACGAAATGGCGTATGGAGCAGAAAAGTGCTATCGCTGCGGCAGAACAACCCATGATCAGAAGGACTGCTGGTTTAAGGACAACGTATGCAGGCAATGTGGGAAAATGGGACATATAGCAAGAGTCTGCAGGTCGGGAAAGAAAACCAACACGACAAGAACTATTAAGGAAAAGTACAAGAAAGTAAAGGAATTGACAAACAGTAGTTCGGAAGATCAGGAGAGTGATAAGGACTCCGGGAGCAGGAGACTAAGTTGTCTAAAGTTACACAACGTGATCGCAAAGGAGGATCACCGAACCATTTGGGTCACCCTCATGATAGCAGGGTCCCCAGTAAAGATGGAATTGGACACAGGATCAGCCCTAACTGTCATGAATCGATGAGACTATGAGCGGCTATTCTCACACATACCCTTGAAGGACACGTCCATTGTATTGAAGACATACACGGGGCAAAAAGTCTACCCCAGAGGAAAAATAAGGGTGCCAGTTGAATACAACGGCAAGGAAACACAGAAACTGTACCTATATATACTACCAGATGGAGGACCACCATTATTGGGACGTGAATGGATCCGAAAAATACAATTGGATTGGCATTCCATTCAGGCGCTAACTGTGACTGATAAAACGGATGATGACGTCACACCTGGACGACTGTCAAAAATTCTAACTGACGCGAAAGAGGTGTTCCAACAAGGACTTGGGACTCTAAAAGGAGTAACGGCAATGATAAAAATTGAAGATAACGCAACCGCAAAATTTTTTAAGGCCAGACTGGTACCTTACGCGATCCGCCCAGCCGTTGAAGCAGAGCTGGAGAGTCTGGAGCATTCGGGTGTGCTGTCCAAGGTGGACTGGAGCGAGTGGGCCACACCCATCGTTCCTGTAATGAAGAATTCATTGAGCAGCACGCCTGGGGAACCGAAGAAGGTTCGCATCTGTGGGGACTTCAAGGTAATTGTGAACCCAGTCCTGCACACAGTACAATATCCACTTCCACGGATAGAAGATATTTTCGCCTCACTATCTGGATTGAAACGCTTTACAAAGATTGATCTGGCCCAAGTGTATCTACAAATGGAGGTGGAAGAAGCATCTAGGAAATACCTGACGATAAACACTCACAAAACCCTTTACCAGTACAATCGACTGGTATTCGGGGTAGCATCAGCCCCGGCTATTTGGCAGAGGGCAATGGAACAAGTCCTGCAAGGGATCCCGGGGACCCAGTGTTATTTGGACGACATCCTGGTTACGGGCGAAAATGACAGTGAACACCTTGCCAACCTGGAGCAGGTGCTCACGAGATTACAGGAATATGGGCTACGAGCCAACCGCTCCAAATGCGAGTTCTTCAGGAGACAAATCTCGTATTGTGGCCACATGATTGATGAGGAAGGGTTGCATAAGTCGCCGGACAAGATTGAGGCAGTAGTCAAGGTTTCTGAGGAATAATGGGGTGAAACATTACACATCTGCCCCATATCATCCAGCCACAAATGGATTGGCCGAGAGGTTTGTTCAGACCTTTAAAAAGGCAATAAAGGCAATGCATAATGACGACATACCACTACAACACAAGGTGGATAATTTCTTGTTTGCTTACCAGAATGCGACACATGTAGTCACCAACCAAGCTCCAGCCATAATGTTCTTCAACCGAAGGCTAAGATGTTGCCTAGATTTGCTCAAACCAAACATAAGACGAGATGTTGAGGATAAGCACATCCAGCACATAAATGAGAAGCCAACCAGGAGCTACAAGATAGGGCAACCAGTCTTGGCCCGTGACTACCGAACAGAAAAATGGCAGCCAGGAACGATATGCACACAGCAGGGACCACTAATGTACACAGTGGACGTTGGAGAGAGCATCGTGAGATGCCATGCTGACCAGATTCTAGAGTCACAGGACCAAGCCAAACCCATACCACGAGCAGGTGCACCTGGTAATCAACCCGAAGTACAGATTGCGACTACCTCAGAAGCAATGGTATTGGAAGCTGACGAACCAACCAACGACAATGAGCCAGAATCAACTCCGCCGCAAGAACAGGATACTCGAGAAAGGCGCTATCCAGTCAGGATCAGGAAGCCTCCTCAAAGACTGAACTTATAAATGATTATTTCAGTTGATGTATATAGTACAGAGAAAATTGTAATTGTAATTAGTTATTATTTAGTTGTTAAATGAGTGTTATGTACGGTTTATCTAAAAGGGGAGGAATTGTTGTGTATGTACCTTTAAGAGAAGAACTGATTCTATACTGCAGTACCGGCAGTGACCACCCCTGTATATAAAGCCATAGCAGGCTTCTGTACTTCAGTCTTAAGTTTCCCTCTGTTCAGTAAATACCTGTTATTATTGTTCTCCTGCAGCCCGTGTATTATTTATACTCGGACACTACAATCTCCAAAAAGAACTCCTTTCTCCCATCAATCGCTCCTAAAGCCGGTGCAGTCTGCAGATCTCTCTTCAGATGACTAAAAGCTGCCATGCAGTCCTCATCCCACTCCCAGCCCACTCCCTTGTGGAGGAGCCGGAGTAGAGGAGCTGCCGTAGCGGCATAGTCCTCTATGAAAGCCCTGCAGTACCCTGTGAGTCCCAGGAAGGATTACCCCCATTACCGTGGTTGGGGCAGGTAGCTCCTGTACCACCTTCTTCCTCACCTCATCGATGGCCCTCTCCCCAGCACGCACGGTCAGCCCAAGGAATTTTACTTCCTGCTGGCAGATCTGTGCTTTCTTGGGATTAACCTTGACCCCAGCTTCCTTTAACAGACTCAGCAGCTCAGCCAGCAGGGGCCATGCTCCTCCCCCTCATTGGAGAACAAAAGCAGGTCGTCCATGTACTGCACAAGCTGCTGCGGTCTGCTGAACCCTTTTAAACAGTTGGCCATACATCGGTGGAAAATAGAAGGACTGTTATGAAACCCTTGGGGAAGACAGGTCCATGTATACTGCTGACCCTTGAAAGTGAATGCGAACTTATACTGGTCCTCTCTTTTGAGAGGGATAGACCAGAATCCGTTTGAAATGTCCAGCACCGTGAATGTTTTCGCGGATGCTGGGATACTCCCGATCAGGTCAGCTACGGCTGCGACGGTGGGGGCACAGGCTGGGATATACTTGTTAAGAACCCGATAGTCCACAGTGGCTCTCCACGAATTGTTTGGTTTCCTAACCAGCCAAATCGGAGAGTTCACATGGGTCGCTATGGGTCTCAACACACCCTGCTCAACCAGTGATCCCAATGCCATCTCTAAATCCGCCTCTGCCTCTCTGGAGAAGTTGTACTTTTTCTGTGGTCGGGCCATGGGAGCTCCTTCTACTCTGACCTTGACCCCTATTACCCTCCCACAGTCGTGCTTGTGTGTAGCGAATGCCGCGAGTTTGGCTCGCACATCCGCTATGTACACCGCCGGGGTAGAAGTGACCAAAAGTTCAAGGTCATAACTACCTTTGGGCTTCATCGTACACACGGTTCCCTTGCCTTGCTTCCCTGGTATAACTATTACCTCCTTCTCCTTTCCCGTGCATACTGCCCCCCAAAGACAGTGATTCCGGAAATCCACCAATATCTTGTGGGCCAGTATGAAGTCTGCCCCCAAAATGCCTATTCCCTCCCGCTCCCACCGCATCAGGACACATTTCCACTCCGTATGGAGTGTAGCCAGATTGATGGCTAGCGGGATGGAGAAAGACCCAGACTGTTCGTTCCCGGTGAACCCTACTAAGTTATATGTGACCCCGCTCGATAGAGGTGATGTGGTCGGGTTATCCGCATAGACAATGGTGCTTGAAGCTCCAGTGTCCAGCAGATAGGTCCCTTGCACCTTCTCCACCCCTATCTTCACGCACGGTCTCTTCCAATCATCATAACTTAGTGGGCACAGACAAACGGGCTGAGATGCCCCTAGTCATGGGTAGGGATTGTTCAGGGCGGATGGGAGTACGCTGCCCGCTGCTGCGTCCACCCTACCCTGCCCTGCCGGAAAGGCTGCGCGAAGAGCAGCCACTAATACCGCAAATGGATCAGTGCTGCTTCCTGCCACAGCTGCGGCTTTCTGCACTGGCGCTGGAGGATCCCCTTTCCCGCTCCTTT
This sequence comes from Somniosus microcephalus, assembly GCF_052327205.1. Classification (NCBI taxonomy): domain Eukaryota; kingdom Metazoa; phylum Chordata; class Chondrichthyes; order Squaliformes; family Somniosidae; genus Somniosus; species Somniosus microcephalus. The sequence goes on along the minus strand of NC_140997.1, from coordinate 164,323,035 downwards.
TGTCAGAGATTGGGCAGTCTTTCCTCCAGTGCCCTTTACTCCCACACCCATAACAACCCTGCTTATTCTCTGAGCTACCCCCTTCCTGGCGTCACTCTCTTCTAACGTTGCCTCCACTAGGCTTTAACTCGTGTACTCTGCCCTTTGGTTTGTCATCCTCAACCCTATCATTGTTAAAAGAGAGAGTTAACTGCTGGATCACACTCTCTTCTGTGGTCTGGTGATCCCTGGAATCGAACCACCCCTCTGCTTTGGCCTTGATCCTGGGCAGGCTGTTCGCCACCAGGGTCCTCAGCCAATGAGCCCTAGGCGCCCCCTGCAGCTGCGCCCGGTCGGGCACCCCCACACAGGCACTCCGGTAGACGGGCCAAAGCCTGTCCGCGAAAGCCTGCGGTGCCTCCCCAGCTGACTGCAGTGTCCTTTCCACTCGGGATAAGGGACTTCCATCATTGAGGCCCACAGCCTCTAGGATGTCATCCTTTATCCGCTCTAACGTACCCTGCCCCCTCTTGCTACCTGCTGAGAGCGACTGGTACAAACTGTAATGATATCAGCAAATAGTGATGGTATTTGCCTGTTTGATTATTATGCCTTACCAGCATATTTGCCTGTTTGATTATTTATGCCTGACCAGCAGAGGGCATGTGAGAGAGGCAGTTTAGTTTTAGTTTAGTTTTAGATGGATCTCTAAGATGGTGTCTCCTGTAATGCTGTTAACTGAGTTGAACATACTTTAGATTAAAAGACATTGGGCTGAAAATTCAGTAGGGTTAGCGCCCCATTTGAGGCGCTAGAGGGCCTAGCGCCGGAGTTATGGCCGGTTTGTAAATTCAGTGGGGCCTTGCCATCGGCGTTAGACCGGTTGCGCTGCGCCGGCACCGATGACGTCATCGGTGTGCGCAGCGTCCCGGTTGCCGTGGTGACGGGCCCCAACGCCAAAATTGAGTTGCGGCCGCCTCGCCCGTGGCAGCCGCAACTAACGATGTTTCAGCAGAGTCATACGCGAGTTAGCGCCGGCGCATTAAGGTCGCGCGGCGGCCGGCCGCATTCCCGCCGGCCGCCTGCCCGCACCTCCCTCCCCGGACTCCTCCACCACCCCCCCCGCAGAACAGATGCGTCTGGCCTGCGAGCCCGGCACTTCTCCAAGGTGCCGGGCTCATTTTTTTCACGATTTCAATGGCCAGCGGGCGGGTGCAGGCAGTTCCTCCTTAACTGAAGGAGGAGGCCTGCACTTCCCCAGCCTGCCGCACCGCATCGGGTGCCGCAGCGCCGGAATTGCGCCGCAATGCGGCAGTCAGCGCCCATTTCAAGGCGCTGACACCCTCCTGTAGCGCCGGCAGCCGTTTGGGCGCGGCGCTACTGAATTTTTGGCACGCACAGGGGGACTTAGCGCCAGCGCTAAATTTCCGGTGCTAAAGCCCTGGCGCGGCGCCAACTGAATTTCTAGGCCATTCTCTTTCATCAATGTGTCGTCATTGAACCCACATAGAAAGCAATACATGGTGTCAGAAGTGGGATGTGATTGAAAGAGATGAAGAGGAAAAATCTGAAGTTAAATCAGCTCTCCACATATTAGCAAGCCAAAAGAGAACATCGTTACTTACCTTTGGAGAATAGCTAACGAAGTGAAAAATGGAAGGTTTGCACCCACCGGTGAAGCTTCAGTTGACAGGTAATGTGGCTGAAAATTGGAGGAGGTTCAAACAACGTTTGGAGTTGTATTTAGCAGCAATCGGAGCTGACGAGAAAAGTGATAAAATGAAAGCATCAGTGTTCTTACATGTCGTGGGTGATGAAGCGCTGGAGGTGTATAATAACTTCACATTCGCTGCTGGTGGAGACAAAATGAAGTTGGATAAAATAATTGAACAGTTTGAGGCCTACTGCATACCTAAACGTAACGTGACGTTTGAGAGGCACAGATTTTTCACATGTGTACAGAATATGGGAGAGACTATTGATCAGTATGTGACTGAACTGAGAAACAGAAGCAAAACGTGTGAATTTGGGGGACTGACAGACTCGCTGATAAAAGACAGACTGGTGTGTGGTATTCCAGATAATGTTCTAAGGGAAAGACTGCTAAGAGAGCAAAATCTAGACCTGGGAAAAGCCATAGCACTGTGTAGGGCTACAGAGACTGTGAAGTCACAGGCAAAGGAGCTGTTCAGTGACAGTAGCTGCAACGTGGATGCAGTGAGAAAGAACGGACACAAACCGTTTAACAAAAAGAGCGCCAATGTGAAAAAAGAGGCGTGGCCAGCGAACAAAAATGAAAGGGGCAATCGAAAGTCATGTAGTCGATGCGGTACACAGTATACACCAAAAAAGTGTCCAGCATATGGTAAAACATGCAATAGTTGCAACAAAAACAACCATTATGCCCGTTGCTGTAAGAACCAAACACAACAAAGCAAGGTCCATGCAGTAGATGAAAGTGAGATAGAGGAGTTCTATGTGGATGTTGTGTCTGAAAACAAAGAAGAAAAAAGAGACTGGATGTTGACATTAAAAGTGAATGACATACACATTCCATTTAAATTGGATACTGGAGCACAAGTTAATGTGATATCAGAGACTGATTTTAAGAAAATTAGACCCAGACCAAAGATACATGGAATAAAAGTGAAAGTGACAGGATACTCAGGTACTAATATACCAGTGAAAGGAAGATGCATTGTCAAAGTGACACACAAGGACAGAGAGCACACGCTAGCATTAATCGTGGTGCCAAAGGATGTGCAAGCCATACTAGGTTTAATAGCCTGTGAGAGACTGAACCTGGTAAAGAGAGTCCTCGTAGTGGAAAGCAAAGGAGAGACAGTCTATGATGAACTCATGAAAGAGTACAACGACCTATTTCAGGGTCTAGGCTGCCTTCCAGGAGAACACACGATCAGAGTAGATGAAAGTATGCCAACGGTCATACATCCATGCAGAAAAGTTCTGTTTGCTCTTCAAAAGCAACTGAAGGCAGAGTTGGACAGGATGGAAAGCCTGAACGTGATTCAGAAGATAGATGAGCCAACTGAGTGGGTGAGTTCCCTCGTCGTTGCGGACAAAAAGAATGGAAAGCTCAGAATTTGCCTGGATCCAAGAGATCTAAACAGAGCAATAACGAGAGAGCACTTCAAGCTTCCTACACATGAGGAAATCATGTCACAGTTTGCAAATGCAAAGTATTTCAGCAAGTTAGATGCATCATCAGGATTTTGGCAGATGAAACTGGATGAGGCAAGTTCAAGACTGTGCACGTTCAACAGTCCATTTGGCAGATACAGATTCCTAAGGTTACCATTTGGCATTGCCTCAGCTCCTGAAGTGTATCACAAAACTATCCATATGATCTATGAGCACCTGGAGGGAGTTGATACATCAATGGATGACATCATAGTATGGGGAACCACGAGAACTGAGCATGACGAGAGACTGAAAAATGTGCTGGAAGCAACAAGGAAAACAAACCTGAAGCTGAATAGAGAGAAATGCCAGCTCGGGGTGACAGAACTGACATTCGTGGGAGATATCCTTAGCAGTGAGGGCATCAGACCAGATCCCAGAAAGGTGTCCGCCATTGAGAATATGCCAAAGCCACAATGCAAAAAGGATGTGCAGAGGTTTAATGGAATGATCAACTACATGGGTAAATTCATATCCAACCTCTCAGAAAAGATGGCGCCACTGAGACGACTAACTGAAAAGAACATAGAATGGGAATGGAATCATGAACATGAGAAGTCATGGAGCGATCTAAAGAAACTGCTCACAGAGGAACCAGTTCTGAGGTTTTATGACCCAGCGAGACCCATCAAGATAGCATCAGATGCATCACAGAGTGGGCTCGGTGCCGTTCTTCTGCAAAAATATGACTACTGGCAAACTATTGCATATGCATCGCGCTCAATGACAGACGTGGAGACGCGATATGCTCAAATAGAAAAGGAGCTGCTCAGCATCACATACGCCTGTGAAAGATTTCACCAGTTTGTGTCAGGACAAGCAATCAGTGTAGAGACTGACCATAAGCCCTTGATTGCATTGTTCCAAAAGCCACTAAATGGATGTCCACTTAGAATACAAAGAATGATGATCAGGCTGCAACGCTATACACTGAATGTTGCGTACACACCGGGTAAGCTGATGTATACAGCAGACACGTTGTCCAGAGCTGTTGACCCAAGTGAGCCCGCAAACACCAAAATGGATGAAAAAGTGAACGCCTACATGGACATGATCACAAGTGCACTGCCCATAGCAGATGCAAAAATGGAGCTCATAAAGACTGAGACAAACAAAGATGAAACAATGAGACGACTGAGGAAAAGCATCTCGGATGGATGGCCCAACATGAAGCAAGACTGCTCACCTGACATGGCAGAGTACTGGAACTGCAGGGCGGAACTATTGGTGGTCGAAGACATCATCTACAAAGGAAGTAAAATAGTTATCCCAAAGAGTCTGAGAAAAGAGATGCTAAAAAGGATCCATGGAGGACATCTGGGAATCGAGAAGTGTAAGAAAAGAGCACGAGAGGTGATGTACTGGCCACGAATCAACCAAGATGTGACAAATGAGGTGTCAAACTGCACAATATGCCTGAACTATCGAGCAAGCAATCCGGTAGAACCACTAAAGCCACACCCAGCGCCAGACAGACCTTACCAGAAGGTAGGTGCTGACCTATTTGTATGTCAAGGGAAGGACTATCTTGTAGTCACAGAGTATTACTCCCTGTATCCAGAGGTTTGTAGACTGGACACCACCACTGCAGATGCTGTGATAACATGTATGAAAGCCATATTCTCCAGACATGGCGTGGCAAGCGAGGTCTTCACAGACAACGGACCCCAGTTTTACAATGCAAGTTTCCGACACTTTGCCAAAGAGTGGGACTTTGTCCACACAACGTCAAGTCCTCACTTTCCACAGTCCAATGGACTAGTGGAAAAATCGGTCCAGACAGTGAAAAGACTGATGTACAAGGCAAAAGACAGTGGAACTGACTTCTACCAGAGCATGCTTGTATACCGCACAACGCCGCTCGAGTGTGGTATGTCACCAGCCCAACTCCTTATGGGACGTCTGCTAAGGTCAAACCTACCCATCCCGGAGAACCTCCTGAAAACAAAAGAGGGGGAGAAAGTGAGGAAGTTCAGAGAACAACAGAAAGAAAAGCAAAAGTACTACTATGACAGAGGAACACAAAACCTACCTGAACTCCACACTGGTGACCAAGTAAGGTTCAAAGACAAAACAAACATATGGACTCAGAAGGGAACTGTCCTGAGTGAAGTCCAACCAAGATCATACACCATTCAGACAGATGAGGGTGCTGTTCTGTGAAGAAATCGTCAAGATCTTCTCATGGGACCAGCCACAGCAAGTCAAAAGACTGATACTGTTGAACAACCGGATCACACAGCAGGTCAAAAGACTGATACTGTTGAACAACCTGATCACACAGCTGAGAAATCATCATCTGAGGCAACAACTCAGATTCAAGGACAATCAATCAGAAAATCCTCAAGACGCGTGAAGCCTCCTGAGAGACTCATTGAGCAAATTTAAGGGCCTAGAAATTCAGTGGTGTTAGCGCCCACTTAGCGCCTAAAGAGGTCTTTTGCGCCGGCGCTGCTGGTAGCCTGGAATTCAGTGTAGCGCAAATGGTGGCGTTAGCCGGTAGCGCTACGCCGGCACCGATGACGTCATCGGTGTGCGCAGCGCCCCGGTTCCAACGCGATGCCGGCCCGACGCCCAAATTAAGTTGCCGCCGCCTCTCCCGTAGCGGGCGCAAAGAGCGTTTGTAAAACGGGGCCTTGCAGCTCTGAGAGGCCGGGGCGTAAAGGTGGAGGTGTGGCCGGCCGCTTTCCCGGCGGTCGCTTGGCCGCACCTTCCTCCCCGGACTCCCACACCACCCCCCCCGCGCCATTGGTCTCTGACCCCTGCGAGCCCGGCACTTCTCCGTGGTGCCGGGCTCATTTGCCGGGGGAATCCAGCGGCGATCTCACGGCTGCAGGCAGCTCCTCCTTAAGAGAAGGAGGAGGCCTGCAGTACCCCAGCCTGCCGCACCGCATCGGGTGGCGCTGCGGCAGCTGGACGCCTGAAATTGACTTTCAGCGCCCCAAGCGGAGGCGGCCAAACCCTGCAATAGCGCCCGCCTCCGTCTTGGGGCGCTGCAACTGAATTTCAGGCGGGCGCTACGGGAATCCAGGCGTGCGCTAACTTTCGGGCGCTAAAGACCTGGCGCGGCGATAGCGAATTTCTAGGCCAAGGACTCTTGTTATAGAAGGAAGTGATGTTATCTTATTCTCTCTTCAAGTTCTAGTGTATTTACATATTTCATGTGAACACACAAAACAAGGTTAAAAAACCTTGATAATGATAATGATAATGTAAGTTCATTAATTGTTACAGTTAAAATGCAGAGTAATACAAAGAAAACATGTTGTTAGATAAAAGTAAAATACTTTTGTTTTAAGAAAGGGAGATGTAATGATATCAGCAAATAGTGATGGTATTTGCCTGTTTGATTATTATGCCTTACCAGCATATTTGCCTGTTTGATTATTTATGCCTGACCAGCAGAGGGCATGTGAGAGAGGCAGTTTAGTTTTAGTTTCGTTTTAGATGGATCTCTAAGATGGTGTCTCCTGTAATGCTGTTAACTGAGTTGAACATACTTTAGATTAAAAGACATTCTCTTTCATCAATGTGTCGTCATTGAACCCACATAGAAAGCAATACACAAACTACTATCCAGGGAAAATAAAAGTAATTTGGCTGTCTCAGCTTTGTTACAATTATTGATCCCCCCCCCCACCTGCTCCACATCCGTAAAATGGACAGATGGGTCCCCTTTGCTGGTCAGTTTGGTCAATTTAGAGACCATTGCCTGCAGCTGGGGGGTCGTATACGGAACCACGAAGTCACTCTGCAGTGGTCCTTGCGCTTGACCCTCTACGGGTGCACTGTATTTCCGCTGCCGGACAGGGCACATGGGTCCTGGTCCAGGCACTTCGGGTGGTGGTCGAGCGTCCTCCTCTGACTCACAGTCCTCCTTATCTTCCTCCTGCTCTTCCTCATCTACCCGGGCCATTCCCGGAGCTACCAAGCAAACCATCCCTTTGGCCTTAGATGCAGCATCGGTCAAATTCCGGATCTGCTCCTGGCAAGGACCATGATTACCCGTATCAAACCCTCCAGCACTGGCGACTCTGTATGCCACCTGAATATCCTTCAACTGCTCTCCCAGCAACTTTACCTCACTCGACAAGCAAGTGTTCTCCTCCCTAACCACCCTCTCGTTACCTGGCATTGCAGGAACTCCTTAAGGTTACGGAAGGTTTCCTCCTGGCTTATTCTTCCCTGCTTCTCATCCCTTAGCTCCGTGCATAACCTGCTCCCTACTACAACCCTTGCGCCTGACTGTGCCTCGGACTCCCTGAGCTCTGCCTCTAACTTAGCAACCTGCTTATCTAGCAGTTGGACTTGTCTTTGTAGACAGACGAGCCATATCGCCTTTTCAATGCTGCACCTATGCTCCTTGCCCTCCGTCCATTCTGCTGCTGCGTCCACCGGATGGTCAGCATGCAACAAGCCTAGCACCCACTTCTTAGTGATGTTATCCTTCTTAAACACATATGAAGAAATCCTTTCCTCCATTTGGGATCTTTCGCCAGAAGCGCTGTCCATGACTGATTTACACTCCTTTAACCCAGCGGTCGCCAAGAGATGTAAGCGGTTTTGATCCTAGCCCAATTGCTAGACGGATGGTTCAAATCGCCCCCGCCTTACGAAAGTTCTATACCCGGGAATTATTATTCAGAGTGTAAATGGAATAAGTCACGGACAGGAGTACTTCGGTGAAAAATCATACTTATATTTATTTGGCCTAACATACACTGGCTAAAACATGCACTACTAAACAAAATCACTGTCTCGGTGGAGAATAAGATCCAGGTTACAAACAACATACATACAGTACACAACTGGGGACTATAACATGCATGTAATTCCCTTGTTGCTATGGTGGACTCTAACTCCACCCCTGCCAATGAATTACCCAATTGCATAAACCCCTTTGCCTGGCTGAACCAAATGAAGCTTCCACCCCGGAATAGCCCAAAAAAACTTAACTTCTGAGAAAAACCCTGAGCCCTTATGCCTCACCCAGCTCACCTGGGATATCTGGTTACCGGCTTGGGACACTCGAGACCATGCTTACCACCACACACAGTCAGTCTCGATCGCTCCGCTCAGCTGTGGGCAGTCACTGCCCGGAGGCCGTTCCCCGTGAGGGGTATGTGGTTCTCAGTCTCAGCGGCTTCTTCCTCTGGTACTTCTTCTTGTTAGGTCGATCTTGGTGGAGCGAGACAGAGAGAGAATGGTGGAAAAGGATCTATCTTTATAGGAGTCTTGCTACCCCTATCTTTCCCGCCAATCTTTAAAATCCTTTTGTTTCTAAGCACTCCGGTGCTTAGTCAGTGGTGGGCCATCATCGGACCCATGAGTTTTCCGTGATTGGACTAATGGTCCTAAGTCTGGGACATCTCTTGGTCTTTGTGTTGGGAAAAACTGGCTCCTCTTCAGCTGGCTAGGCTAGTGGGTTCATTGTTCTGCTTCTCTTCTGAGATTGAGGTGAGAAGTGCTTTTGCATATTAGAGTGGCTTTCTAATAGGTTCAAGTGTAACGGGTGCCTCAGAATCCTCAGCCCCTTCGTCAATGGCCCCCCCTTCCTTTTTCCTGGACTGTCGGGTGAACCCATACATTCTGGATGACTGACAGTTCTTTTGTCACAGCCAACTGCCATGCATTCTCTGGAGTTTTAACAAACCAGTTTTTCACGTATCTGCACAGGGCGATCCCATCACAGGGAAAATCCCCTCAGAAAAATCCCATAAAGTCCACAAAATATTCTCGATTGAGTCCATTCTTCAAACAGAGACTTTGCGATCTCTTCAATGCTGCTTTTACCAGGCATAAGGGTTTGGTGGGTATTTGCTGGCCAGTAGTTGGGCAAATAGTCCAACTCTGCACCAGCGAAAGTGAATTTCCAGCGGATGGGTAAGAGCTGTCAAGGAGAAATTTGACAGGTCACAAGTTCCGGGTTTTCGTGCATGCGGAGCGCATGCGGAAACCCGGATCTTGCGAGGCACTTACAACGGCGTATGCACACATAGGCCCCATAAAATCCGGGCCATTAATTCATTGACGGAAGCACTTTGGGATGCAAGGTACTTCTTTGTCTTTGCTCTTTTTATTCCCTCAGTATGTATTATTTTTCTTTAACTTGATTTCATGCTTTATTTATGTCTCATTAATTTCTCATTCTGCTTGATTTAGATTTACATTAATTTCTCAAGTCCTCCTTATAAATTCAAAATGAAAAGTCTCATATTCTGTGAATTTAAACGCTGATAAGCACTCCAGCAATGGCAGGACAGCAAGGGAGCCTCCAGGGAGGAAACTTCCGCTGGTCCTTATGTGTCAGCAACAACGTGAACAGAATGGGAATATTTTCAAAACAGCAAATTACAATATTGATAGAAATAGTGACCAGAAGAAATCTCACCTTCAGGGGGGAAATGTGAACTCAGAAGAAATACTGTGGGGAAGGAGAAACCCAAAGTGAGGCTTAATCAACAATGAGAAGGATAAATGTTGTCACGTAGAATCCATTGAGGAAATTAGAAATTACATAAAATATGTAATAATTTCAAGTAAAATGATCCTTGCACTTAACCTATACCAGGCCTAGGCTGTACAAACATTTATAAGCGCTATTGCTGTACTATTGTGTACTGTCCAAACTCTCCAACATGTCACTTTTGAGTGACGTTCATCACATTCATTTTTTTTTAAAGCCTCTCTAAGCAGTTAGCTTTCCTTATTTTTATGCTGTTGGACATTTCATGCAGAATTCTGAAATGTTGTCTTAAGTAAATATCCATAACATTGCAATGTTGAATTAAATTTAATTAAATTTGGCGTAATAATCTGTAAGAAATTGCAGGCTAGAACAAATACTATTGGCAATATTACTGGACAAATACTTAACACACTCATATGTCATTACTGTGTCTGCCATTTTAATGGAGACATTAACCAATTAAAATAAGGGCTAATACTGGACAGTCTTGTAATTCATTAAGCCTTGCCTACTATTATTACCAGCAGGGATTTGTAGCCTTCTATGTAGTTGTTGCTTGCTTCCTGCAGTAACCTTGTTTTTTATGTCATGAAACTTAAAAGGAAATGCTGTTTAGGAGAACCTGCAAACTGATGGAAGTGTAAAATGCAAATTGAACCTTGGAGAGAGCCAAACTTCAGAAATAGATACCGGTTAGTATTTCTTTGTCTGTTAAAGCACAGATCTTAGAATCTTAACCCATGTGCAAAAGCAGAAGTTAAGCTCTTTGCTTTTTGTTCACTATATAAATTCAAGCTGTGCGGCTGGTTTTTATATAAAAAGGGATGTCTCCTTTATGAAAGAATAATTTGCTTCTTCTTTTAATTTTCTCCAGTAATTAGGTAGTAGTTATTGACAAAATGTGTCTGGTTACAACTGAATGTGCTGCAACTTTTATTCAGTATGGTGCTCATTGCTAGAAAATGTCCACTACTTTTTGTTGAATCACTGCTTAATGGGCCTGAATTTGCAGTTGGAGGTGGATGCCTCTGAATGGCAATAAATCTACGCACCTACCTGATGGCCCTCCATCGACGGAGACTCGCACTTCTGGGCCTCTATGTGTAGACATGCGTAGAGGCCCATGTATCCCAGGGGCGCAGGCGGTTTGCAAGCACCCCTGGGACCACATGGACCAGCCCAACCAATGAAAGAAGGGGATCCCCAATCATGCTTATGGGGATTCCATACGTACGGGATCCCCAAAGCATGAATGGGGATCACATAAAAAAAACATTTACATACCAAATAAAAAAAGTTACATATTTAAAATTAGTTAAAATACAATTTAATTAAACATTAAAACAAAAATTTAATTTTTTGAAAAATAAATTTAAATGTTTTAAAGGGGCTAAAAACAACCTTACCTTATTTTACAGGTGTTTTAATGTTTAAATAATTGAAAAATTAATTTTAATATTCATTTAAACTCTTACGCTGGTAAAAGCAGGTCATTTGCTAGGCAGAAGTTGGGCAAATAGCCCAACTCTCTGCCTGCGGATATCCATTTCCCGGGGATGGCTACGATCTATCAAGAAGATTCTTGACAGATTGCAAGTTCAGGGTTTTTACGCATGCGCTCCGCGCACGAAAACCTGGAACTTGCAGGGCCCTTAAAGGCACGTACGCACCAGAAAATACGAGCCATTGTAACTCTGGAAATTAACATTAGAGAACAGAATGAGGAGCTGCTGCATAAAGTCCACCAGGTTTCAGGACCCAGTGTGGTACTGTTAGTATAGAGCTCCCTGAGATGGTGTAGCTATAGTTCAGTGCTGTTGCAGATTAAAGCTTTCCAAGTACTTGGCTACTACCTGCTGAAGAGCAATGGTCTCCCTTTGTTGGGCCTACAAATACTTTAAAATTAGTGATATTAGAGTACATGGATATGTCAACAATGTGGGAAAGTCAGTAGTTCTGTAGAATTGTGTAGCCCTCTTACACAGCCACTGTTGGTCAGAGGTGAAAGTCATGGTCATATTATCTGCAGCCTCCTTATAAGCTGTGGACAGCAAACTAGCTAGCACTAATACAAAAGAAAAATACTGCGGATGCTGGAAATCTGAAATAAAAATAGAAAATGCTGGAAATATTCAGTGGGTCAAACAGCATTTGTGGAGAGAGAAACAGAGTCATGTCATCGACCTGAAACATCAACTCTGTTTCTCTTTCCACAGATGCTGCCTGACCTGCTGAGTATTTCCAGTATTTTCTGTTTTTAAACTAGATAGCACAGCAGACAACCCCATTGATGTCCCGGAATGACCCCAATGCATAAAATTGAGGTGCATGCTGACTTTGATGGCCACCGGCAGTATGGCAGATATTGCATGTTATCCAGAGATCTTCCTGGAGGAGATGGCACAGTTCTGTTAATGCCTCCTGCTGAACCTCAGACTCCTTAGACACGTCTCCGCTGTTACTATTTAGCTAACTGTACCTGGTAACTCACTGTAGTGGAACAGTTTCCTCATTGCAGCTTTTCCAATGAATAAGTGATTGCTGCTGCAATACGGGCACTTCACTGCTAAATGTCAAATCGGGTTGGTTAATTATGCTGTTGCACTCACATTACAATTCTACTTACAATAGTTTTTAAACAGCCAGCAGGTGAGCGCTATACACCACCCTCGGCATTGTTGGTCACTATCACACATTTGTCACTGGCATTAGGCTCAACACCAACAGCAATTACTCAGCTTCTATGTGACCTTGAGAATTGCAGTAATGTACTGCTTCAGTAGATGGTGCTACATAGGAGTGTATTCACATACGCCGGATGGAGTTTTGAGTTTAAAGAAACTTTAAGGAGATATGCCCATTTACTTTCTTTCAGTGTTTATTTTTTTAACTGTAAATATAATGCATCCCAATTCCCCGTAAGGGTACTGCTTTTTGTTTTAAAAATAGCTTCAAGTTTAGTTTTTACTTTTGATTTTCTCAGTCCGTGTTCTAACTCCCTTCACAGTGAGTCAGGCAGCCGAAGCAGCAAATGTGGTATTGAGGCTATTACATCTGTTACTAAGCCGCGCATAGTGTATGGGAAATTGGGCCAGTCTGCAGGTGGGTGGGTAGGAGCACTCATTGCTGTAGGTGACCTAGAAGGCCAAGGGCAGCAAGTGCATGGGAACATCATCACTTCCAAGTTCCCCTCCCAACTCATATCGCCGTTCCTTCATCGTCACTGGGTCAAAACTCTGGAACTCCCTGCCTAACAGCATTGTGGGAGCATCTTCACCACATGGACTGCAGCGGTTCAAGAAGAAGGCCCACCACCACCTTCTCAAGGGCAACTAGGGATGCCAGCTTTGCCAACGACATCTATATCCCAAGAATAATAATAATAATAAAAGGTCTGCTCAGTCTGTTGCAGTGGATTGTAGTTAGCAGATACTCACCGCCACTTGTGTAATTACAACAAAATCTGTTACATTTTGTTGGCGGATTTGAATCATGGTAATTTGCTGATTCCACTGATCCTCTGCCGAAATGATGGCGGCTGATCAGGAGAACCCAAGAGGAAATTACCAGCATATGTCTTTTCTGTATCCTGGAATTTCCATGCAATTTTCTTGGGTGATCGTAAGCAGTTTTTCCTAAGTGATTTAACAGTAACTTTAGGTTAAACTCACACTCAACACTCACAATGGATTATATTACAGCATGCACTAACTACTTACAGAAAAAACATAGATTTATTGAAATAATAATTTAAAAAATCATTTTTCATAGGCAGAAGAAGCTAAAAAGAATGCTGCAGAACAATTTAATGAGATTTCTGAAATGGCTAGAAAGGAGGTAAGTTATTACTAACTAGGGTTCGGGGTCAGACAGAGAGAATGTGGGGAAAATACGGGGCCATTCCAAAGCACCCCCCCCCCACCACCACCGTAACTTATAGAGGGGTGCGCTGTAAGGGATAGAGGGAGAGAGATACGCTTTGTTATGAGGAGCGGGGAGAGCAAATCTTTGAGGTGGAAACATGGTTGAGAGAGGAAAGAGACCTTGTTGAGCAGAGGGTTGCAGAGAAAAGAGAGGGATAAACGCCATGCTGTCACAGGAGAGGGAGGGGTGGGTGAAGGTGGGACTAGTTCAGTCTCTGTTGGGAGCAGAAGGGACGTTTGCTGTTTGACATGCTTCACAGAACAGCATCTCCCTGACTATTCCGAGCAATACTGCAGGAGATCTACTAGTAATAAGTCTCATACTTGCACAGCACCTGTCACATCCAGATGTCTGAAAGCACTATACACAATGAACTGCCCTTCGAAATGGAGTGACTGCTATTTTGTAGAGAAATGTGGAAATGTTATATTCTGTGTTAATGGCCCAGCATTACAGTTCTAAATGCCACATTATTTACCGGCTGGTTATGTTAGATAAAAAGCAGATTACTTCATAATTTCCAATAGTTTCAATATAAATGAGGTTGTAGATGGGACATTAGTGGATCTGAATGGCTGATGGAAATTACTGTGTTTTGGTAACAGATATTTAACCCTTGATACTTCTTTTTGCTTCAGTTACAGTTTTAAATTAAGATTGAGACACCTTATGCATGTAATGTTAATTAAGCATGAAGAACAATAGACTGTCTGGAGAGAATAATTTATGGCCTTGTAATGTAAAGGTCCATTGTCAGTCTAATCCCATTCTTTATATTCTGCTTACAGAACTATCACTGGGATCTTCTTCTTAGGCAGTCCCTTGAAACCGAGGATGACTTGCTTCCACATTAAAAATGAGTTCGCAGGTGACTGATGAGTCCAAGGCGGGACCTGCAGTCTCTGTCACAGGTGGGGCAGACGGTGGTTGAAGGGGCGTGTGGGTGGGGTGCTTGGGTTGACGTGCGCTCCTTGCGCTGCCTGCGCTTGGCTTCCGCTTGCTCCCGGCTAAGAGACTCGAGGTGTTTGGCGCCTTCCCGGATGCTTCTCCTCCACTTTGTGCAGTCTTGGGCCAGGGATTCCCAGGTGTCGGTGGGGATGTTGCACTTTTTCAAGGAGGCTTTGAGGGTGTCCTTGAAGCGTTTCCTCTGCCCACCTGGGGCTCTCTTGCCGTGCCGGAGCTCCGAGTAGAGCGCTTGTTTTGGGAGTCTCGTATCGGGCATGCGGACAATGTGACCCGTCCATCGGAGCTGATTGAGCGTGGTCAGAGCTTCGATGCTGGGGATGTTGGCCTGAGCAAGAACACTGACGGTGCACCTATCCTGCCAATGGATTTGCAGGATCTTGCGGAGGCAACGTTGGTGGTACCTCTCCAGTGCTTTGAGGTGCCTGCTGTACATGGTCCATGTCTCTGAGGCATATAGAAGGGCAGGTATCACTGCTGCCCTGTAGACCATGAGCTTAGTGCTGGGTTTGAGGTCCTGGTCTTCAAACACTCTCTTCCTCACACGACCGAAGGCTGCACTGGCACACTGAAGGCGGTGTTGGACTTCGTCGTCGACGTCTGCCCTTGTTGACAGTAGGCTCCCGAGGTATGGAAAGTGGTCCACGTTGTCCAAGGCCTTGTCGTGGATTTTGATAATCGGGGGGCAGCACTGTGTGGCGGGGACAGGTTGGTAGAGGACCTTTGTCTTACGGATGTTTAGTGTAAGGCCCATGCTCTCGTATGCTTTGATGAAGGTGTTGACGATGGTTTGGAGTTCGACCTCCGAGTGAGCGCAGACGTAAGCATCATCTGCATACTGTAATTCGATGACAGAGGATGGGACGACCTTGGATCTGGACTGGAGGCGACGGAGGTTGAACAGTTTCCCGTTTGTTCTGTAAATTAGCTCCACTCCAGTGGGGAGCTTACTGGGGGTGAGATGGAGCATTGCAGCAAGGAAGATTGAGAAGAGCGTTGGTGCGATGACACAGCCTTGCTTGACCCCGGTTCGTACGTGAATTGGGTCTGTGGTGGAACCGTTGGTCAGGATCACGGCTTGCATGTCATCGTGAAGCAGGCGGAGGATAGTGACAAACTTTTGAGGGCAGCCGAATTTGAGGAGGACACTCCATAATCCCTCAGGGTTGACAGTGTCGAAGGCCTTTGTGAGATAAAAGAAGGCCATGTACAGTGGTTGGTGCTGTTCCCTGCATTTCTCTTGTAATTGATGTGCGGTGAAGATCATGTCCATTGTGCCCCTTAGTGGGCGGAATCCGCATTGCGACTCTGGGAGGAGCTCTTCGGCCACTGGGAGAAGGCGATTGAGGAGGGTTCTTGCGATGACTTTCCCTGTGGCAGATAGCAGGGAAACTCCTCTGTAATTACCGCAATCGGACTTGTCACCTTTCTTGAAGATGTTCACAATTACGATGTCTCTGAGATCCCCTGGCATGCTCTCCTCCTTCCTAAGAGAAATGAGTTCATGAATTCGCACCAGTAGTGCTTCTCCGCCATGCTTTAGTGCCTCGGCGGGGATTCCATCTGCTCCTGAGGCCTTGTTGTTCTTCAGTTGTCGGATGGCCTTTTCAACATCATGCCGGGCTGGGGTTGTGCTGAGATGGTGGCGGGTAGCATGCTGTGGGATGGAGTTGAGGACACTCGTGTCAAAGACAGAGTCGTGGTTAAGGAGATCTTCGAAGTGCTCCTTCCAGCGGGCACTGACTGCTTCCCTGTCCTTGATGAGTACCTGTCCATTCTTGGCCCGCAGTGGGGAAGGGCCTTGGGTGCTTGGGCCATCGATGGTCTTGACTGCGCTAAAGAATCCACGCACGTCGTGTTTGTCGGCTAGCTGCTGGATCAGGCCCAGGCTAACAAGCAGGCACTTGTGAGCCTAACGAAAGACAGCTAAAAACAGCACGAGAGATGTACACAGTCCTTACAAAGCAACTGGCTGAACTTAATCAGCTATTTCCTGACTAGTCTTTTGCTACATTGAAACTCATACAAAAGATAGCCTGGAACGCTCTCCAAATAAAATCTACGTTCATACTGTGGGTACTTTCCAAAACAGGCTGATTTGCCACAGGAAAATACCTTTTCAGCTATATCAGCATCAATTGTTGCAAAATGAAGGTATTAGTGCAAATAATGAAGTAGGTTTTGAATTGTTCACAATTTATATTTCATAACCTACTGCGCACTATATAAAATACAACCTTTATAACTGCAGATACTACAATACATTGTTTTGGGAAATGTTGTCACCTGAGGTACAGTACATGTAAATGTAAATGTACATCTAAATGTACACTCTCGGGAGCCGCAAGCCTACATTTCGTTGTACTGCACTTGTGCACTAACAATGACAATAAAAGTTGATTTGATTTGATTTGATTTGAGTAATGAATGCAATAAAACACTGTGGATCCAGTGATTGTTACATCTTCAAATGACACAATAACGAGAAGGACACATGACTGAAAATTGATCTGATTATTATATTACAATATTTTGTCAACTGATCAACTGTATTAATAGCTAATGATGGTTGTGCCATATGAATCAACATTATACTATTATATACCTATTGCCTCTAGTTCTATATTTACCTATTGCCACTCTTCTATGTGGTTCAATATAATATATCCTTCGTCAGAGGTCCCTATTTAACTCGGTAACCAATCAGTGCTAAGTAAGTGATTATTTTATTTTATTAACTCTACAATCATTTCTAAAGATAAAAGGCACAAAATTCTCAACTGGATGAGGAAAACTCACTTAATCGTGCAGATGGATCAGCATTCAATGCAAAAATCACTTTATTAAATAATAGCTCCCATACCTCATATAGATGGATCCCTGGTTAGAGCCAAGCGGGTACCAACTGTGCCTCCAGAATGAACTAACTGATCGCTGTGGAGCCAATTAAATTTATTGTTTATCCCAAACAAAATTACCAGCGGGTGGTCTGCTCTTTCACTGTAGTTATTGGAGCTGCAAATTTATGGTGTCTCAATGGAAGAGCTGTCAGGGAGATTGGAATGAGCTGACCGAGAAGCTTTGACTCCAGACCAAACAACTTCGCTGTAGGGATCACGTGATCCTAACTTGGAACCAATCCAGTGGTCCTTTCTTTGGCTCCTGGAAGCAGCACAACGCTTAGCTGAAATCAGGAGTGGCTCCATGGCTACAGTTTAGCTACTTAAGATTTATTAACCCCAATGCCCCATGCAGAAGAGCCAAAGTAAAGCTAAAAGAGACATGGGGCTCAATTTTAATTCCCGAGGCGGGTTGGAGTCGGGTTGCGTGGTGGGCGGGTTCCGGAGCCGCTTCCGGCGGGATTGGCTGCAGCTTTCCGATCTTGATTCAACACAAGCTTGTTAATTTCAAGGAGGCATGCTGGCCGGTCCAATGAGTGGGATCGGGTCGGCTGGCCACCTCTGATGATGTCATAATAGCAGCTGCTATTAAAGCTGCCATCCAGCCTAAGTCTTTCTATTGTGGTTTCTTGCACTTGATTTAAAAGCTATGACTTCTTCGAGAGGCAAGGCAGCTCCTCGTTTTAATGATGAGTCCCTCCAAGTTCTTGTGGATGCTTTCAGAGGGCGCAGGGAGATTCTCTTCCCTCCTGATGGCCGGAGGAAGCCTCCTCAGCAGACCAAGGCAGCCTGGCTGCGCATTGCTCAGGAGGTGAGCACAATTTATGCATGCTCATGGATCCAATGCCGCAAAAGGTTTAATTATCTTGTGCAAACATCAAAAGTGAGTATCCCATCTCACTTGCCTTCACTCTGCTTCCCTTCTCTTCTCATTACCAGCACTCTGTGTTGTAAGCCTCTTCCTTCACATCCCACCTTACTCTTACTTGTCTTGCACCCTTTCCTATCCATCTCTGTCTCTGCACTGAATCATTTCAGCATCCTGCCTATGCACCCCTTAGACCTCACTCTCACTGTCATGCAGTGACAACAACTAACAATGCACAGGGAGCTACCTTCCTCTTGACACCGTACCCCATCTTCGTCTCCCTCAAAGCTTCTATGGTAGGGATTAGTCACACTCACTCCATCACTGTGGCTGAAACACCACTTGTGTCCCTCCTTACAGGAAACGATAGCCCACATTAAGAGGGAGAGAGCAATGACTGGAGGAGGAACACCTACACTAGCAACTTTGACCAGTGCTGAGGAGGCTGCTAACGAGATTGTTAGAGGTGGTGAGGACCTGGAAGTGGGAGATGGAGAGACAGGCACACTAGAGGAAACTGGTGACATAATAGAGTTTCATCCCTCTCAGAAAGCAATGGCATATGATGTTCATAGAGAATCGCATTGTATCATCTGCACAAAAGGATGTGTCTGCTACATCAATATCAGATGTTTAGATCATGCCTTTACTCTCCCACAGGACCATCGAGCACCCCCCTCCCCACGATCCAGGACGAAGACCCGGACAAATCCTCAGAGGAACCTGAAGCATATGAGGGAGCAGCATCACCAGAACTCAGTGCGCCCGGCACCAGCGCAGCAACACTCACCTCGGTGGGGCCATCGTGAGTTAGAGTGTTGCCACCTGGTCTATCACAGCGCACAAGTGAGCATCAGCAGATGGTAGAGACAGCGACAGCAGTGGAGAGTCCTCGGTAGAGGTCGCAGGACTCACCTAGCTCTGCTGAGCTGCATGCAGGCACTGTGCCTCTGGTGCCATCCAGAAAAAGAGCGGTTCGTGAAATACAGGATCAAGTGCAGGTGTCCCTGGAAGGGTTTGCCTCCAGGGTTAGTACGAGTGTGGGGAGAATGGAGGAGTCCATCTCTAACATCAGCATGGCTGTGGTGGAGGCAATGGTGCATGAATGCACCACCATGAATAGGATGGCAACCTCCGTGGAAAGGCTAGCTACCTCAGTGGAAAGGATGGCTATGGCCATGGAGGAAATAAGTTGCCAGAGTGAGGAAAACATGGTGTCTGTTCAAAATAGAATGACATCTCTGGAGGAATGATGGGCAGCTATTGAGCAGAGAGACCAGAGTTTCATGGACGTCCTTTTGAGGAGGACTGCCAGTGCAGATACGGGTCCTCATGGTATCCCTAAAGTGCAGCAAGGTGCTCTCCAGCCACTTGCCAGCACTGAGGTGCAGCTGACCCATGAGAGGGATGTTGTTGGCAGGACAGAAGGAAGTGTGGGCTCCTCTCAAAGCACTCACATGACCATGCCACTGCGGAGCCCTCGGTCAGAGACCCACTTTACAGAGACAACTGAGATGGCCATTTCAGCCCCTGCACAGCCGCAGGAAGAGCAGACTGTTGAAGAGTCCTCCCAGGCTCCCAAACCCATAGGATGCCCGCCAAAGGCATCTAAGCAGGCGCAGCATCCTAGTCAGCAAGGTACCTCTACATCTGCTGAAGCCACAGGGGAAGAACCACGTAGAAGCACATGTAAGAGAAAGATTAAGCACCTAGAGTAGTCACTTGGGTGATGTTTCTTTTTTTTCTGACTCTTGCTGGTTTATTATCCTTTTGTCATGTGTTAAAGATAAATTATGTGAAACAGTTGAATGTGTGGCCTATGTGTTATGGGAAATGGCAAAAGTGCATTGAGGGCTCAGGGCAACTTGCTGTTGTAATGCTGATGGTAAAAGTGATAGGAAATAACAGGGTATAGCAGAGATGATGTATGACATTGGAAAAGTGTCGCCTGCAATTACAGAGCCATATCGTAGCCACCTGTGGTTGAAGAGTAAGCTTATGCTAATGTGGCATGGAAGTGTGCATACCCTGCTTGATGGGCAGCTGTGAACTGGAGGGATGCTGCATTAGTCACAACAGGGCATGCAAGGCGCCCCTCATCCGCCTCCTACTCCTTTTCCCAGGAAGATCTGCGCTGAGCCATGCGGCTGATATTCCTCCGGTTATAAGGACCAGGATGAGAGGGCATAAATGTTTCCCATCACCTTGCTATAGATTTCATTTGAGGCAACAATCTTGCAAGCACACAGTCGAAGTGGTCTGAAATTATTCCATTCAAGTCACACTGCAGATGGGTGTCAGCTTGAACAGTCAGAAGATCAGCAGATCTGCAAAATCTTATCCCATACCTACAACAGCAAAGTTGTTGCATTTGAATGTCAGCCATGTTTCAGGGGTGCTTTTAAAGTGCTCCACCAATGACTACAAATCATGTCCTCCAGCAACTCGTCTCCTTAAACCTGGCCTGTTTCAGACAAGTCGGAAAACAGGAGCCAGAAGCACGAAAATGGGAAACCACTTGTTATAAATCTTATCATCATAAAGAAACTACTCATGAAATAACACTGGACGGCCAGCTGGTGGCACCGTCCAAGGAGTATAAATACTCAGGCGTGGGCCCAGCTTGCCCAGCGACATTTTGTAAGACAGGAACTAGACCTCCATGTTCTGAAACAAGTTGATTAAGCCTTGCTTTATACTCAAACCAAGTGCGTAGTGAGTTTTATTACGTCAATTTAATCAACTTGATATCGACTCCACGCTCAGTGATTTCGGGAACAGCCAGCTACGACTTCAACTGCAGAAGGGAACTCTGGCATAGAAATCAATCCATCATGGACAAACTACTCAGACCCGCCCGTCTTGACCTGGACCCAAATTCACCTACAACTGCTAAGGTATGGAAACACTGGTATTGTACCTTTAGCAACTGCCTCAGGGTGTGTGGTGAGAATGTTCCTGATAAATTAGAGATACTTGCCAATTAGGTATCT
The DNA here is from genome assembly GCF_052327205.1 of Somniosus microcephalus. NCBI lineage: Eukaryota > Metazoa > Chordata > Chondrichthyes > Squaliformes > Somniosidae > Somniosus > Somniosus microcephalus. The sequence goes on along the minus strand of NC_140997.1, from coordinate 164,301,738 downwards.
CCTCATGTGTTTGACTATATCGAAGACTGAGTAAACTATGACTCCGCTATCCTAATATTACAGCGACTATATGTTAAGGCCCCAAATGAAATTTTTGCTCGGCATCTACTGGCCACAACTCGACAACAACCCGGGAATCACTTGACAAGTTCCTACAGAAACTTTGCAGGCTCAGCAAGGATTGTAACCTTAAAGCTGTCACAGCTGAGCAGTACCAGGAGGAGTTAATTCATGATTCCTTTATTAATGGGATTGCATCTCCCTTCATACGCCAGTGTCTGTTGGAGAATAAAACCCTCGAGTTACAGGCTGCCCATGACCAGGCATGTTCCCTGGACTTAGCAAAGAGGAATGCAGATACCTATCTTTTACCTCATGCATGGGCTGCTGCTATCACATTTAATGACTTCTTCGATAGGTCTCGGGCGGAAGCCCTCACTGATGATGACTCTAACCTAGCGGATGACAACCCTACCCTAGAAGCCTTCACTGATGATGACCCTGCCCTAGCGGCATCTTGGCAATCTGGAAGGAAGTGTTTCTTCTGTGGAGGTGCATTCCATTATAGGAAATTTTGTCCTGCTCATAACGCAACCTGCAATCATTGCAGCAAGAAAGGTCACTTTTCTAAGGTATGCCAGTCAAGAGCCTCTGTTAGTAAGAAAGGCCACTTTTCTAAGGTATACTGGTCGAGAGCTCCTGTTAGTTTTGCAGCTATCTATAAAACTGTTCCTCCCCCAAGAACCACTACTAAGGTTACAGCTGCTATCTATGAAACTGCTCCTCCCCCAAGAACCACTACTAAGGTTACAGCTGTCAAGGGTAAAACTGCCTCTCCTCCCATCACAGCTGTTTTTCCCCAAAGTCTGTCCCATGCAGCCACAAAGGTTTCGGTAAATGGACACATTTTGAGCACACTAATCGACTCATGCAGCACTGACAGCTTCATTAATGAGCGGGCTGTCAGTAAGTTAAAACTGCGTATTTACCCCTTGGACAGGGAAATTGTAATGGCTCTGACGACACTGACCACCAATTCTTCCAGCTTTTGTCTTGTCAACCTTATTCTCAATGGCCGCACTTATTTCTCCACCCGGCTCGGGGTGCTCAAAAACCTATGCAGTGATGTGCTCCTGGGACAGGATTTCCAGAAACAACACAAAAGACTCACTTTCGAGTTTGGAGGGTCAAAGCCGGAGCTTACTATTTCCAAAGTACCGTTTTGTGCGCTTTCGGTGGCTTCGCTCGACGAGCCCTCCTTGTTTGCCAATCTTTCCCCCCGATGTAAGCCCATAGTCACTAAATCACAACGTTTCAGCCAAGATGATTGATCCTTTATCGAGGCAGAAATCTCTCACCTTCTAGCTGATGGTATCATTGAGCCATATTCATCTTCCTGGCGGGCTCAAGTCGTCGTTGTTAAAAATCCTCTGAAGCAACACAAGAAATGTCTTTGCATTGATTACTCGCAAACTATTAACCAGTATACCAACCTGGATGCCTACCCACTAACACGCATCGATGACATGGTCAACAACCTTGCCAACTACAAGGTATTTTCAACTTTTGATTTAAAGAGCGCATATCATCAAGTATCATTAAAGGACTCTGACAAAAAGTATACAGCGTTTGAGGCCAATGGTCGGCTTTACCAGTTTTGTCGCCTTCCATTTGGGGTCACCAATGGGGTGGCCGTCTTTCAACGGGCAATGGATAGTCTAGTCAAACAGGAGAACATAACGGGCACTTTTCCATATCTAGATAATATCACCATTGCTGGTCATGACCAGAGGAGCATGATACCAATCTCCAGAAATGTTTTGCCGTTCTCCGTCATCGCAACTTAACCTTAAGTGAGTCCAAATCTGTGAAATCAGTACCATCAGTCAACATCCTTGGCTGCTGGGTGGGCAAGGGTGTCATCAAACTTGATCCGGAGCAACTTTGTCTGCTTCAGGAGCTCCCTCCCCCTACGAATCTCGGCTCTCTTCGTCGGGCACTCAGCATGTTCGCCTATTATGCAAAATGGATACCCCACTTCTCTGACAAGATCCAGCCCCTGCTTCACCCAAAGTCATTTCCATTGGAGGCAACGGCTATTTCAGCTTTCAACCCCCTCAAGCGACAACTGGAAAAAGCCACGCTTCGTTCCATTGATGAAAATCTTCCTTTTGTGGTCGAGTGCGATGCATCGGATGTGGCCATCTCTGCTACCTTGAATCAAGGTGGTCGACCCGTTGCATTTCTGTCCAGAACTTTGTAGGGTAGCGAGTTCCATTATCCTCCTGTCGAGAAGGAGGCTACGGCCATCATCGAAGCTGTATGTTAATGGAGTCATTTTCTCGCTCGTCGCCATTTCACACTTATAACCAATCAGCGCTCCGTGGCCTTTATGCTGGATAACTGGAAACGCACTAAGAGCAAGAATAACAAAATACAACTCTGGAGGATGGAATTGGCTGCCTTTGGCTACACCATACAGTATCAACCCGGCAAAGAGAATGTGGCCCCGGATACCCTCACACGGACATTCTGCTCTTCTATGTCAACTTCGACTCTTGCGGATCTTCATACTGACTTATGCCATACTGGCGTTACCCGTATGTTGCACTTTCTGTGATCTAAAAATCTCCCATTTTCTACGGAAGATGTGAAAAGAACATGCTCCTCCTGTAGAATTTGTGCGGAATTAAAACCGCAATTCTTCCATCCATCGGATGGCTCGCTCATACACGCTATGCAGCCTATGCAGCGACTCAGCATTGACTTTAAAGGGCCATTGCCTTCCTCAATGCGAAACACCTACTTACTTACTATGGTGGACGAATATTCACGCTTTCCCTTTGCTTTCCCCTGTCCCAATATGCTTACTTCCACAGTGATCAAATGCCTTGATCAAGTCTTTTCCCTTTGCGGTACGGCCAATTTCATCCACTCTGATCGGGGTCCCTCCTTCATGTCAAGTGAACTCAAAAGTTATCTTTCCCAATGGGGAATCGCCACAAGTAAAATGACACTGTACCATCCCATCGGTAACGGACAGGCTGAGAGATACAACGCTATTATTTGGAATGCTGTTCATCTTGCACTAAGGTCACGCAACCTACCAGACCAGCAGTGGGAAACTATGCTCCCTGACGTGTTGCATTCCATCAGGTCTCTTCTTTCTATGTCCACCAATGTCACGCCTCAGGAGCGATTCTTCAGCTTCCAGCGTCGCTCCACTCATGGGACGTCCCTACCATCTTGGTTGGCAGCTCCCGGCCCCGTGCTGCTCCGAAGATTTGTTCAATCTTCTAAAAATGATCCCCTCGTCGACGAGGTAGAACTCATGGACGTTAATCCCACGTACGCGCACGTGCGGTACCCTGATGGCTGGGAGTCCACCGCTTCGCTCTGGGACCTGGCTCCCTGTCCAGCCAATCCCACGGACCCAACTGATAGAGGGACCCATGGTGATGATGCTGACACTCTGCGCTCCATCGAAGATGACGCCCTACCTGGGACATCGAGAGATCTGCCGGCTGCCCCACCGGATCCACTCGGGGAGCCGAGCGCTCCCCATGGGATGGCCACCCAAGGCCAGAATGCCGGTCAATCCCTGGCTATCAAACAGGATGAAGCCAGCTCTGCGCCTGTGGGGACCCGCATCCAGAGTCACGATCTCCCCAGCCTCCCTCGCGTCGATCAGGGCAACACGGGCCCTGTCGATCTACCGGTACGGATCAAGCGGCCCAGAGACCAAGACATGGTCTGGGGAGATGTGTCTTCTAGCCATAAACAAAGATCTAAAAGACTGCAGCTATTCGTGGTCCGCCTAATCTGTTAGGAGGAAGTCGTCGGACTTCCAAATCTTTTAGGCAGGAAGAATGTTATAAATCTCATCATCATAAAGAAGCTAATCATGAAATAACGCTGGACGGCCAGCTGGTGGTGCCATCCAAGGAGTATAAATACTCAGGCGTGGGCCCAGCTTGCCCAGGGACATTTTGTAAGACAGGAACTAGTGAAGTACAACTAGACCTCCATGTTCTGAAACAAGTTGATTAAAGCCTTGCTTTATACTCAAACCAAATGCATAGTGGGTTTTATTACATCACCACTATCAAAATAGGATCAGCAAGGCAGTTAACAGGCTGTTAACTGCCTTAACTATCTGTCCCATCGGTTCCAGACGGGTCAGTTTGGGAGCGGCTAAACAGACACTCATGAAAATCGGGTGGAGGCGGGATGGAGGTGGGTTGGGTGTCTGAAGCCATTTTTTCTGAGTTTCCCAACAGACCTGCCTCCAAACCCACCTCCTCAGGGCTATTAAAATCGAGCCCATGACCTCTGCAGTCCGACAATTTATCAAAAAACAGAAGTTTACAATGTAAATGTATTGCATAAACAAAAAAAGAGTTTACTTGGAAAACTCAAGAGGAAGTTGGCTTAAGCATAGGAAACAGATAATGCAGGTGAGAGGTGTTTTATTAGACTTGGGGGAAGTGCTGAGTGGTATCCTATCTCTGACCAGTGTTCCCTTCGATTGCCGCACATGATCAGTGAAGTTATCCATCTGTGCACTGGTCAGGCCACACTTGGAGTACTCGGGTAAATTCACTGGTCTCATGCTCCCAGCGGGGGAGATGCACTTGAAGGCTTAGAGAATTGGCAGTACAGTGTTGTAGTTCTACACACTCACTGGGGTAGATCCTGACTTTGCGTGACAGTGTAAAACAGGTGGTAGCGAATTGGAAGTTTTTTTACATCTCTCCCAATTTTTATTTCCATTGGAGTCAACCGAAATAAAAATCGGGAGTGATGTAAAACGGGCTGCCGACTCGCTATCACCCATTTTACACTATCGTACAAAGTCAAGATCCACCCCATTGAGTGCAGCTCCCGGCTGGTTTCACGTGATCAATGAATTTACCCGACTGTGCTCAGTTCTAGTCACCATTCTATAAAAGAGATGAAAAAGCCCTAGAGAGGGTGCAGAGAAGAGTAACAAGAATGAATCAAATTATAAGGGGGATGACATCAGGTTAAAAAAGTTCAATCGCTACAGCTTGGAGTAAAGGCCATTAAGGAAAGACCTTGTTGAAGTATATGAAATATTATATGGCTTAGATATGGTAACTCCTGAATATTGTTTTAAAATAAGCCAAAATAATAGGACCAGGAGTCATAGAATGAATGAATGGAAAATCAGCTGGGCTCCCTTATACAGATGTAATGCTCCTTGTCTGATTTTCCTGTGTACTGTGCCCATTTGATCCAATCTGCCCAGAAACAAAAGGAAAATCTGCACCTTTGTGATGATATTGCAGTCAATTTTAGATTTCTACTCAAATCTTCATCCTTTACTCGAAGTATCGCAGTTGAAATGATACTTTATTTGTGCTTGTTTACTTTACAGTTTGATAATATATAATTACGACATTTTGCTTTGTTTATCTTTTTGTATTTCTCCACATAAACCGATCATCATTAACAGCTGTAAAAACTTATTACCCGGTTATTACAGGTAAAGGTGGTACACAACACTTAGAAAATCAGTGGGGAAGTGTATGAACTAGGCTTGGGCTTCATAACAGTTGCACAGTTAAGATGGACAGCTCAGTGGGCACGGATTTATGTCCCCTCCATGGCAAAGCATGTCATAGCTCCAATGCACTGCACACGCTCACTATTGCTGATTAGAAAGATGTCTTGCCAGGCTTCTCCATCTGTGTTTTGAATAACTGTAACATTAGCTGTGCATTTATATGCCTTCAAAACTGTGAAGCCTCAGCTTTGTGTGGCACGTTGTAATCCTTTCTCATTGAGCAAATGACATTCAGGAGCACGTAATTATTGAATACCAGCTATTGCCTCTTCCAGTTGCGCCTTAGGGAAGTAATCAAAAACTGCATATTCTTTCAAAAACATTTCACTATTACAAAATCTAGCCTGATTGCATCGAAGGAAAGTGATAATGTGATACTGAGGAGCTGATTATAACCAAGCCTTCCTCATATGAATGTACTGTCCTTCTGTTTTTATTTCATTTCTGATGAAAGATTATCAACCTGAATTGTTGACTTTGTTTCTCCACAGATGCTGCCTGACCTGCTGTGTATTTCCAGCATTTTCTGTTTTTATTTCAGATTTCCTGAATCCGCAGTATTTTCCTTTTGTACCGAGCTTCTATTAGCCCAGTCAATGAGATTCTCTCACAGTCCACTGACTTGCAAAATAATCTCTCTATGGGTCCTTAGTCTTTCCTTAACAAATCCCATTAATAGTCATCAAACTTCAGAACACGTTGAGGGCTGGACTTCTAATACGTTTTTTACATCCTGAGAAACTAATTAAATACTGGAACTGCCTCCTCCCCCACAGATCTTCTCAGCCAGTTAAATGCAAGACTAATAATTCCAAATCTATGAATGGAAGACTGCAACATGGGTCCTGCTTTCTGCCGGTGACTCCATTCACACATTCATATTAAAACCAACATCCAACCTATTTGCAGGCACTCCAACACTTGCCTGCAGTTTTTCCGTTTACATTTTGCAGTTCCTTTGTCTCTCTAGTTTTTGTTTAGTCTTTATCTTTCCAGTCATTTAACTGAGGGAACCTGAATTTTAACATCTAATAACTTTAAGGCTTCACCACTGCTACAGCAGCTAGACTCTAGTCCCTCACTGTGTTAGTTTAATGCTATTATTTCCATCAGAAGAACAAATCCCAGCTATTAGAATTGTTTTGTTGAGCACATTAATTCATCTTAATGGGGGTCTACACAAGAATCTTACGTTGAGTGGTATGAGGGCACCCTGCCAGTATAACCTCCAATATACTGATGTTAATCAACAGAATTAAAAGGCTTCAGCTTGCAGGATGCAGGAAGGGGGTATGATGGGGGTGTAGTAGCATACAGGGTATGAAAGCATAGTGGTTATGTTACTGGGCTAGTAATCCAGAGGCCTGAACTAATGATTTGGAGATATGAGTTCAAATTCCACCATGGCAGCTGGGGAATTTAAATTAAGTTAATTAATTAAATCTGAAATTAAAAGCTAGTATCAATAATGATGACCATGAAACTGATTGTTGTAAAAAACCATTTGGTTCACTAATGTCCTTTAGGGAAGGAAATCGGCCGTCCTTACTCGGTCTGGCCTATATGTGGCCCCAGACCGACATCAATGTGGTTGACTCTTAACTGCCCACTTAAATGGCCTAGCAAGCCACTCAGTTGTACGAAAACCACGATGAGAAACAATAATAAGAATAAAATCGAATCCCCCACCATCAACATCCTGGGGGTCAGCATTGACCATTACCTTAACTGGACCAGCCACATAAATACTGTGGCTAGAAGAGCAGGTCAGAGGTTGGGTACTCTACACCTCCTGACTTCTCAAAGCCTTTCCACCATCTACAAGGCACTAATCAGAAGTGTAATGGAATACTCTCCACTTGCCTGGACGAGTGCTGCTCCAACAACACTTAAGAAGCTCGACACCATCCAGGACAAAGCAACCCGCTTGATCGGCACTCCGTCCACCACCTTAAACATTCACTCCCTCTACCACTGGCATACCGTGGCTGCAGTGTGTACCATCTACAAGATGCAGTGCAGCAACTCGCCAAGGCTTCTTCGGCAGCACCTCCCAAACCTGCGGCCTCTGACATTTAGAAGGGCAGCAAGTGCCTCCAGGTTCCCCTCCAAGTCACACACCATCCTGACTTGGAAGTATATCGCCAATCCTTCATCGTCGCTGGATCAAAATCCTGGAACACCCTCCCTAACAGGGAGTACCTTCACTACATGGACTGCAGTGGTTCAAGAAGGTGGCTCACCACCACCTTCTCAAGGGCAATTAGGGATGGGCAATAAATGCTGGCTTTATCAGCGACGCCCAGATCCCATGAATGAATTTTAAAAAGGTAGAATCTGCTGACTTGATAAACTGTCTTCATAAAATTGTCCCTCTCGGTGAAGTCCATTTCAATATCTGCTGTGATGATAATTAACAGATTTCAATGGCAGAGTTTTCAAAACTATTTTTTTTAATTTCCCGATGCCAGAAAGTCTTCAAAATGCAAGTTCCAATTTGATTCTTATGATGTTCTACCAATTTGCCAGATCCCATTTGTATTGGTGATAGTGAAATGGTACAGCATGAATAGTCTCAATATATATATATATATTTATATTTATATATATATTATATTATATTATATTATTATTATCTATATATATAAAGCGGTTCTTCTGTCTGTCATTCCGTCTGTCTGTCTGTATTGAATAAACTCAAAAGTTATAGAGCGTACCTACACGTGTGTTACATCGAAAGAAAGCTTACGATTCCAGAACCGTCATAAGCATATTTACTTTTCGGTCGGACAAAAATTGTTCACGCGTTATGCAAAAAACCTTCAAAATTAAACTCATTATCTGCTAATTAGCATTGATTGACTGACGTCAAGGTCGACCAATCCTGTGCCGTCACGATTGACCAATCCTACAGTTCAGTCGCCTGATGGTTGGCCAATCGCTGCGTCTGTGGGCGGGACTAATGCTTTTCAACTCAGGCATCGGGCAGCCATTGCTTCACTACTTCCAGCTCAAAATCTGCTAATCCAGCTTCGAAAAAGTTAGTATCTCTTTTAAAAATAACATAAGGTTTACCAAAAACATTTTATAAGTACTTTCACTTTCATCTTTGAAGGTATTAAAAGGTAGAAATGTTGCCCGGCAGCAGATTCACAGAGGGACACAGAGACAGGCCCGAAAGCCTGGGACTCGATTTAAAATGTTGCCCGGCAGCAGATTCACAGAGGGACACAGAGACAGGCCCGAAAGCCTGGGACTCGATTTAAACCGCCCGGCCCAAAACAGCCCTGGCAACGCGGGGCCCCCCCAGCTAGTATATATATACAGCCATGTACACAAACACAAGACTGTGTGGAATTTGCCTGTGGAGACCTGTCAGGATTTGCAAGTAATCGGTATGCCATGAAAGATGGTTTGAACACATGGGGGAGAAATTTAACTTGTGATGAAAATGGGCTCACAATGGACATAATGACTGCTCTGCTCCCCAATGACATCAGTGAGAGGCACGAGTGAATCTGGTGCTTGTTGTGTATGTACCTTTAAGAGAGAACTGCTTTTATACTGTAGTACCGGCAGTGACCACACCTGTATATAAAGCCGTGGCAGGCTTCTATACTTTCAGTTCCAGCATGCCCTCTGTTCAGTAAACACCTGTTATTATCGTTTTCCTGCAGTCCGTGTGTTATTGATACGTGGACACTACACTGGCGACGAGCAGGTTCGAACTCACCTGCAGTACTGCATCACCTCACGGGGATCCATCCCTGAAAAGAAGCTTCTTGGAGGTCGAAGTCAGAGCAACGGGTGTCAACCGCAGGCAACTGCCCAGTGATCCATCGGAGTTCAGGGAATCGCAGGGGAGGCTGTGGAGAGGTGGGCTTGGCTCCCCAGTCAAGGTGCTCCAGCAAATCGTGCTGGTAGCAGGTAGTGCGCTGACCCTTCCGGACTGCGGCGGGCTTGAGCTCGATCGAGCGGCTCTGCAAAGGGGCTGTGCAGTGTCGTCGGGAAGGAAAAGAGAGAGAGAGGGTGGAGCGCACAGGGCGCGGTCGGTGCTCAAGAGCCGGGCAGCGTTGAAAAAATAAAATGAGGGGAAGGAAAAGAGAGACGCGCCGAAGCCGCGGGGCGCCGCCATTACTCTTTAGAGCGCTAGGAGCAGCGTTGGCAGCAAGGGGAAGAAGGAAAAGTGCAGGAGGTGCCATTTTATTCCATTGGGGAAGAAGGAAAAGCGCGGGAGGCACCATTTTAATCCACTGGGGAAGAAGGAAAAGCGTGGGAGGCGCCATTTTAAACCACCCAAGATGCCGAAGAATGGCAGTATCACTGCTTTCAACAACGAAATAGAAGACTGGACCACGTATGTAGAAAGAATTGAAGTGTACTGCAAGGCAAATGAGGTGGCCGATGGAAAGAAGGTGTCGGAATTATTAAATTTGATGGGCGCGAGAACGTACGGCCTATTGCGTAATTTAATTACCCCAACTAAACAAATGGAGAAAAGCTTTGAAGAGATTGTCAATATCTTACAGGAACACCTAAACCCTACACCGCTGCTGATAGCAGAAAGATTCAAGTTCCATAAAAGAAACCAGCACAAAGATGAGAGCAATGCTGACTATCGTACGGAACTACGCAAGTTATCGAAGCACTGCCAGTTCGGAGCAGGACTGGCAGATACCTTAAGGGATGAGTTTGTCTGCGGGCTCCAGAGTGAAGGAACCCAGAAATGACTACTTTCGGAAAAGGACCTGACGCTAGAAAAGGCTTTCAGCGTGGCAGTATCCTATGAAGCAGCAGCACGGGGAGCTGCGGAAATACAACAGAAACCACAAGAATATAGCACCAACGAAATGGCATATGGAGCAGAAAAGTGCTATCGCTGCGGCAGAACAACCCATGATCAGATGGACTGCTGGTTTAAGGACAAAGTATGCAGGCAATGTGGAAAAGTGGGACACATAGCAAGAGTCTGCAGGTCGGGAAAGAAAACCAACACTAAAAGAACTACTAAGGAAAAGTACAAGAAAGTAAACAAAAATTACAGACAGTAGTTCAGAAGATCAGGAGAGTGATAATGACTCTGGGAGCAGGAGACTAAGTTGTCTAAAGTTACACAACGTGATCGCAAAGGAGGATCACCGAACCATTTGGGTCACCCTCATGATAGCAGGGTCCCCAGTAAAGATGGAATTGGACACAGGATCAGCCCTAACTGTCATGAAACGATGAGACTATGAGCGGCTATTCTCACACATACCCTTGAAGGACACGTCCATTGTATTGAAGACATATACGGGGCAAAAAGTCTACCCCAGAGGAAAAATAAGGGTGCCTGTTAAATACAACGGCAAGGAAACACAGAAACTGTATCTATATATACTACAAGATGGAGGACCACCATTATTGGGACGTGAATGGATCCGAAAAATACAATTGGATTGGCATTCCATTCAGGCGCTAACTGTGGCTGACAAAAAGGATGACGACGTCACACCTGGACGACTGTCAAAAATTCTAACTGACGCGAAAGAGGTGTTCCAACAAGGAATTGGAACTCTAAAAGGAGTAACGGCAATGATAAAAATTGAAGATAACGCAAACCCAAAATTTTTTAAGGCCAGACCGGTACCGTACGCGATCCGCCCAGCCGTTGAAGCAGAGATGGAGAGTCTGGAGCGTTCGGGTGTGCTGTCCAAGGTGGACTGGAGCGAGTGGGCCACACCCATCGTTCCTGTAATGAAGAAATCATTGAGCAGCGTGCCTGGGGTGCCGAAGAAGGTTCACATCTGTGGGGACTTTAAGGTAACTGTGAACCCAGTCCTGCACACAGTAGAATATCCACTTCCACGGATAGAAGATATTTTCGCCTCACTATCTGGAGGGAAACGCTTTACGAAGATTGATCTGGCCCAAGCGTATCTACAAATGGAGGTGGAAGAAGCATCTAGGAAATACCTCACGATAAACACTCACAAAGGTCTTTACCAGTATAACCGACTGGTATTCGGGGTAGCATCAGCCCCGGCTATTTGGCAGAGGGCGATGGAACAAGTCCTGCAAGGGATCCCGGGGACCCAGTGTTATTTGGACGACATCCTGGCTATGGGCGTAAATGACAGTGAACACCTTACCAACCTGGAGCAGGTGCTCACTAGATTACAAGAATATGGGCTACGAGCCAACCACCCCAAATGCGAGTTTTTCAGGAGACAAATCTCGTATTGTGGCCACATGATTGATGAGGAGGGGTTACATAAGTCCCCAGACAAGATTGAGGCAGTAGTCAAGGCTCCAGCACCGGAAAATGTGTCGCAACTGAGGTTGTTCCTCAGGTTGGTGAACTACTACCATAAGTTCTTGCCGAATTTATCTACAATTCTGCACCCACTGAATGCCCTGCTGCAAACTGGAGTAGCATGGAAATGGAGTGATGAGTGTAAGCGTGCCTTTCAGAAATGTAAATGCCTAATCACTTCAAAAGAAGTATTGGCCCACTACAATCCAACACTACCGATTTGGTTGGCATGTGATGCGTCTCCCTACGGCATTGGAGTGGTGCTGTCACACAAATTCCTTGATGGTTCAGAGAGGCCAATAGCCTTTGCGTCGCGCTCGTTAACCTCAGCCGAGCGTAACTACGCCCAGATTGACAGGGAGGCCCTCAGCCTGGTGTGGGGGGTGAAGAAGTTCAATCACTATCTGCACAGGCAGAAATTCACCCTACTGACTGATCATCAGCCTCTGGTCTCCATTTTTAACCCAAAGAAGGGCGTTCCGGTGATGACGGCGCAATGGCTGCAAAGATGGTCCCTTTTTCTAGGGGCACATCAATACGACATAGACTACAATGGTACAAAACAGCATGGAAACGCTGATGGGCTGTCGCGCCTACCGTTGCCTACAGTGGAGGAAGCACCTGCAGTGGACCCTGTTGTGATATTCCATTCGACCATAGTCGAATGTCTACCTGTTACAAACTCAAGTTTAGAGAAGGAAAGCCGAAATGACCTGACACACTCTCGGGTCTATGATTTGACGGTGCAGGGATGGCCAGCACATGGCGACTCACTGTTGCCAGCATTCTCGCCAAGGAGAGAACAGCTGTCAGTGTGCCGGGGGACCTTGATGTGTGGATCCCGAGTGGTAATTCCACCCAAGTTGAGAGATAGAGTGCTCAATGAGCTTCATGAGGGTCATCTGGGAGGGGTAAAAATGAAAAGCCTAGCCAGGGCGTTTGTGTGGTGGCCGGGAATCGATAAAGAAATCGAGGATATGACCAAGAGATGCACAGGATGCCAGAAAGTCCAAAACGCTCCACCACAGGCCCCGCTACACCCATGGGAGTGGCCCTCATCTCCATGGCAACGGTTACACATTGATTTTGCTGGTCCATTTATGGACTCAATGTTTCTAATCACCGTGGACATCCATTCGAAATGGCCAGAGGTCATCAAAATGTCCTCCACCACCACGGAGAAAACTATTGCAGTCCTACGGACCATCTTTGCCAGGAATGGCTTGCCAGAACAGATTTGCTCCGACAATGGACCACAGTTTGTGTCCGAGGATTTCCGGAGGTTTTTGAGGAATAATGGGGTAAAACATTACACATCTGCCCCATATCATCCAGCCACAAATGGATTGGCTGAGAGGTTTGTTCAGACCTTTAAAAAAGCAATAAAGGCGATGTATAACGACGACATGCCACTACAACACAAGGTGGATAATTTCTTGTTTGCTTACCGGAATGCGACCCATGCAGTCACCAACCAAGCTCCAGCTATAATGTTCTTTAACCGACGGTTAAGATGTCGCCTGGATATGCTCAAACCAAACATAAGACGAGATGGTGAGGATAAGCATTTCCAGCACATCAATGAGAAGCCAACTAGGAACTTCAAGATAGGGCAACCAGTCTTGGCCCGCGACTACCGAACAGAAAAATGGCAGCCAGGAATGATATGCACACAGCAGGGACCACTAATGTACACAGTGGACGTTGGAGAGAGCATCATGAGATGCCATGCTGACCAGATTCTAGAGTCACAGGAACAAGTCAAACCCATACCACGAGCAGGCGCACCTGGTGATGAACCCGAAGTACAGATTGCATCTACCTCAGAATCAGTGGTATTGGAAGCTGACGAACCAACCAATGACAATGAGCCAGAATCGACTCCGCCGCAAGAACAGGATACTCGAGAAAGGCGCTATCCAGCCAGGATCAGGAAGCCTCCTCAAAGACTGAATTTATAAATGATTACTTCAGTTGATGTATATAGTGCAGAGAAAATTGTAATTGTAATTAGTTATTATTTAATTGTTAAATGAATGTCATGTACTGTTTATCTGAAAGGGGAGGAATTGTTGTGCATGTACCTTTAAGAGAGAACTGCTTTTATACTGTAGTACCGGCAGTGACCACACCTGTATATAAAGCCGTGGCAGGCTTCTGTACTTTCAGTTCCAGCATACCCTCTGTTCAGTAAACACCTGTTATTATCGTTCTCCTGCAGTCCGTGTGTTATTGATACGCGGACACTACAGTGCTAGTGTCGCATTTGATTGGCGTGTTGTTGATTGACAGCTCGCTGATTGGAGGGTGAGAAATTGGGCATCAGTTTTGTCATTTAAAGACAGCTGCACCCCTTAAAGGGGAGGTGCACTTTGGCTGTTTTGAATCATTGCTATAAAGTGAAGAAGGCTGTCAGAACAAGTTCTACAAAGGCACCCCAATTTTCAGATGCTTCTCTGGAAGAAGTGACCAGGAGGTGTGAGCTACTCTTTCCAGCTGGCGGGAGAAGAGTGCAAAGGCAAATAGCCTGGCAGCAGTAGTCGGAAGTGGCAGAGAAATGTTAATGAAAGGAGCACTGTGTCTAGGACCTGGCTGCAATTCCATAAGAAGTTCAACGATCTGACCAGAACTGCTAAGGTAAGACTCCTACTCACATCTCTCTTACTCTTTGGTTAGCCCTGCACCACCTGTAGCCCCAGCCCTCACAAGCCTACTCCCACCCTTCCCATCACTCTGCTCCAATCACAGCAGCACATTTCACTGAACCTCCTTCTGCTGCTACTTGCATATCCTGTACCTTCTGCTGTCCTTACAATTAGTCCCCTGCTGAGTTCAAATGAATAGGATTGTCAGTGCAGGAATGAATAATGGTCACTGGAATGTCAAACTATCTCCACAGTCAGCAAGATATTGGTTTCAAACACCCCATCCAGAACTCAATACAAACCTGCCAGCCCTGATGTCCTGTGAATTTAACCCCTTTAAAGTAAACTTTAACTTAAAACATCTTTTAAAATAACCCATATCTGGATTGTTTTCATGGAAAAATGGTGAAAGAATCCTGAAATGTGATACTTAGATAATTGTGAAGGAACAGCATTCTGGGTTTCCAATGTCCAAACCGTCATATGCTCTATAATTAGGCATCAAATGTCATTAATACTGTTAAGTGCTATAATATCCAAAATCAACTGAATTAGTTAGAAAAATTTGACCTCATGGTGTTGTTAATTTGGGCATCTTCTTCCTCCAAGGGAAACTATTTATTCTGAAAGAGGGATGACAATGGCTCTTCTGACTCCTTCTGCACCATTTGAGAAATTACTTCCCCATTTCCAGCAGTCACTAGCATAACATTCAGTCACATTCATCATCCTTATCATCCCCATTTCTTAATTTCATCATCCTCACAACCTCCTACCTGGTGCCATAAGATGAAATTGCTTCAGGTTAATTAATTCCCTGGCTCCTGAATTATCTTTCTGCCTTTCTGTGCCGAGACCATCATCTTATCATCTCACTGTTCTAAACTATAACAGCGCATGATGCTGTTTTTAACAGTTTGGCGCCTAGTAACAAACTTAAGTTCGTCCCAGTGGTCAAGATTGTGATGCTTTGAAATTCACTGCTAATTGTGCAACAACCATACTCGGGGTCCAAAGTGACAGTATTGGAGGTAGGTGGTGCAGCTGCAAGGGTAACAGTGCAGGCATGGAGCTAGTATTTCAGATAGGGTGCTCAGTTGCAGTAAAAGCTGCCTCAGCAATGGCAAATAATAGCAAGAGGAAGAGTGAATCATACAGCACAGAAGGAAGCAGTTGGCCCATCGTGCCTGTGTCAGCTCTCAGCTACCAATTAGTCCCACTCCCTTGCTCTTTCCCCACAGCCCTGCAAATGTTTCCTTTTTAACTATTTATCCAATTCCCTTTTGAAATTTATTACTGAATCTGCTTCCACCATCCTTTCAGGTTGTGCACTCCAGATCATAACAACTCACTGAGTAAAAACATTTCTTCTCAGCACCCCTTGGCTTTTTTGCCAATTATCTGAAATCTGTGTCATCTGATTACCGACCCTCCTGCAAGTGGAATCAGTTTCTCCCTATCTCCTTTCCGAAAATCCCTGTTGTCAAAAGATTTTCTTTCATTTTCTGCTCTGGATTACTGGACTCAAGATCATCAACAATGATTTGTTTGGGTTCTGATGAAGGGTCATAGACCTGAGACATTAACCCTCCATCTTCTCTTCAAAATGACAGGTAAGACTCAACGTGAGTAAAGCACCTTTTACAGAAATAGCGATAGATCTACTGGTGAATAAAGCTTTAAAACAGTTTCAATCCAGGAAAAATGCATTTATATCTAATGTACACTATGTTGTAACTGCCAAAAGAAATGATGCCTCAAACTTCTAATGATGTGGGCTGAAGACAGTTGAGAGTGAAAGGGTTCAGCAGGAAAAGTAATTTCCTGCAAAGGCGATATTGGCGGCAGAATGCCATGACTTGGACCACTGTGCTCCCCGATGTTCCAGGGGCGAACTTATGCCAAAATTCACTGGAAAACTGATTTGAATACGGATTCAAGATGGCTCCTGGGCTGGCAGCTCCTTTTGAGCTGCTTTTCTCTTCAACTCTAGCCATGGTCATCCATTGCCATCCTTTGCCCTTTCTTCCCCCAATCTCCTTTATTCCATGGCTTAAGATACCCTGGCTCTGATAGTGAAGGCATTTCAGCCCAAACTACAAGTTCAAACTACAAGTTTAAAGCTCCCCCCGCAGAGGCCACTGCCCATCCCCCGGAGTGTCTTTGTTCTCACTGAGCTCCTTCAACTGCCGGAACTCTGCTGAAACTTGACCTCCATCACTGGATTCCTCGTGGGCAGTGTTGTGTCTGTGTATAATAAGACACAGACTGCAGGAGAATGGTATAACAGGTGTTTACTCAACGTGGCTCACACAGGAACTGATCTGTACAGATTACTGCTCAGTGCTATATACAGGTGTGGTCACTGCCGGTACTGCAGTATACATGAGCTGTAAAAGATAGTTCCCCCCTTAAAGGTATATACACTACAATTCCTCCCCTTTTAGATTAACAGTGCCATAACACTCATTTAACAATTAAATATCAAACTAATTACAATTAACACTTTAAAGAAAATAGTCTATTTATATATTCAGTCTTTGGGGAGGCTTCCTGATCCTTTCTGGATAGCGCCTTTCCCGAGTGTCTTGCTCTTAGTGCGGAGGTGATTCTGGCCTCCTGTCGTCGGTTGGTTCATCAGCTTCCGATGCAACTGTTTCTGGGGTAGATGCGACCTGTACGTCGGGTTCATCACCAGGTACGTATGGGCGAGGCATGGGGTTGAATTGTTCCTGTGACTCTAGGATCTGGTCAGCATGGCGTCTCACGATGCTCTCCCCAACGTCCACTGTGTACACTAGTGGGCCCTGCCGTGTGCATATCGTTCCTGGCTGCCATTTTTCTGTTCGGTAGTCGCGGGCCAAGACTGGTTGCCCTACATTGAAGCTCCTTGTTGGCTTCTCATGGATGTGCTAGAATTGCTTACTCTCAACATCTCTTCGTACGTTTGGTCTGAGCAAATCCAGGCAAGATCTTAACCTTCGGTTAAAGAACATCATGGCTGGGGCCTGGTTGGTGAGTGCATGTGTCGCATTCCGGTAGGCGAACAGGAAATTGTCCACCTTTTGCTGCAGCGGAATGTTGTCATTGTACATAGCCTTTATTGCCTTCTTAAAGGTTTGTACGAACCTCTCAGCCAATCCATTTGTGGCTGGATGATACGGGGCGGATGTGTAATGGCTTACCCCATTCTTTTTCAAGAACCTCCGGAACTCTTCGGACACAAACTGTGGTCCGTTGTCGGAGCAAATCTGTTCTGGCAAGCCATTCCTGGCAAAAACGGCCCGTAGGACTGCAATAGTTTTCTCCGTGGTGGTGGAGGACATTTTGATGACCTCAGGCCATTTTGAGTGCGCATCCACGGCTATTAAAAACATTGAGTCCATGAATGGACCAGCAAAATCAATATGCATCCGTTGCCATGGAGATGAGGGCCACTCCCATGGGTGTAGAGGGGCCTGTGGTGGTGCATTTTGGACTTTCTGGCAACCTGAGCAGCTCTTGGACAGGTCCATGATTTGTTTATCGTTTCCCGGCCACCACACTTAAGCCCTGGCTAGGCTTTTCATTTTTACCCCTCCCAGATGACCCTCATGAAGCTCATTGAGCACTCTACCCCTTAACTTGGGTGGAATTACCACTCGGGATCCACACATCAAGGTCCCCCGGCACACTGACAGCTGTTCTCTCCTTGTCGAGAATGCTGGCAACAGTGAGTCGCCATGTGCTGGCCATCCCTTCACCGTCAAATCATATACCCGAGACAGTGTCGGGTCATTTCGGGTTTCCTTTTCGATACAAGCGTTAGTTACCGGTAGGTATTCAACTATAGTCGAATGGAATATTTCGACAGGATCCACTGCTGGTGCTTCCTCCGCAGTAGGCAGTGGCAGGCGTGATAGCCCATCAGCATTTCCATGCTGTTTCGTGCCCTTATATTCAATCTCATAGTGGTGCGCCCCTAGAAAAAGTGACCATCTTTGTAGTCATTGTGCAGTCATCACCGGAACGCCCTTCTTCGGATTTAAAATGGAGACAAGAGGCTGGTGATCAGTCAGCAAGGTGAATTTCTGCCCGTGCAGATAGTGATTGAACTTTTTCACTCCCCACACTAGGCTGAGGGCCTCCCTGTCAATCTGGGCGTAGTTACGCTCGGCTGAGGTTAGTGATCGTGACGCAAAGGCTATTGGCCTCTCTGAGCCGTCCGAGAATTTGTGCGACAGCACCGCTCCAATGCCGTAGGGTGACGCATCACATGCCAACCGAATTGGTAATGCCGGGTTGTAATGGGCCAATACCTCTTTCGATGTGATGAGTGTTTTGCTCTTCTGGAAAGCTCGTCTACATTCGTCACTCCACTTCCATGGCACCCCAGTTTGCAGTAGGGTGTTCAGTGGGTGTAGTATTGTAGACAAATTTGGCAAGAACTTATGGTAGTAGTTCACCAGCCCGAGGGACGACCTCAGTTGTGACACATTTTCCGGTGCTGGAGCTTTGACTACTGCCTCAATCTTCTCTGGGGACTTATGTAACCCCTCTTTATTGATAACGTGGCCACAATACGAGATCTGTTTTCTAAAAAACTCGCATTTGGGGCGGTTAGCTCGGAGCCCAATCTAGTGAGCACCTGCTCCAGGTTGGCAAGGTGATCACTGTCATTTTCGCCCGTGACCAGGATGTCGTCCAAATAACAGTGGGTCCCTGGGATCCCTTGCAGGACTTGTTCCTTTGCCCTCTGCCAAATAGCCGGAGCTGATGCTACCCTGAATACCAGCCGGTTGTATTGGCAGAGACCTTTATGGGTGTTGATTGTGAGGTATTTTTTTGATGCTTCTTCTACCTCCATTTGCAGATACGCCTGGGCCAGATCAATCTTAGTGAAGTGTTTCCCTCCAGATAGCGAGGCGAAAATATCTTCAATCCGTGGAAGTGGATATTGTACGGTGTGAAGGACCGGGTTCACTGTTACCTTAAAGTCCCCACAGATGCGAACCTTCCTTGGTTCCCCAGGCGTGCTGCTCAACGACTTTTTCATCACAGGGACGATGGGTGTAGCCCACTCGCTCCAGTCTACCTTGGACAGTACACCTGAACGTTCCAGACTCTCCAGCTCTGCTTCGACGGCTGGGCGGATCACATAAGGTACCGGTCTGGCCTTAAAACATTTTGGGCTTGCGTTTTCTTCAATTTTAATCGTTGCTGTCATGCCTTTTAGTGTTCCGAGTCCTTGCTGGAACACTTCTTTCGCGTCAGTTAGGATCTTTGACAGTCGCCCAGGTGTGACGTCGTCATCCTTTTTGTCAGCCACAGTCAGTGCCTGTATGGAATGCCAATCCAGTTGTATTTTCCGGATCCATTCACGTCCCAGTAATGGTGGTCCTCCATCTTGCAATACATACAGGTCTAGTTTTGGTGTTTCCTTACCGTTATATATAACGGTCACCCTTATTTTTCCTTTGGGGTAGACTTTTTGCCCCGTGTACGTCTTCAAAATAATTTTTGTGTCTCTCAAGGGTATGTGTGAGAATAGCCGCTCGTAGTCCCATTGGTTTATAACTGTTAGGGCTGATCCTGTGTCCAATTCCATCTTTACCTGGACTCCTGCTATCTTGAGAGTGACCCAAATGGTTCGGTGATCCTCCGTTGTGATCACATTATGTAGTTTCAGACAACTCAGTTCCCTGCTTTCGAAGTCATTATCACTCTTTTGTTCGTCTGAACTATTCTCCGTCATCTTATGTACCTTCTTGTACTTTCCTTTGGTAGGTTTCTTATTGCTGGTTTTCTTTCCCGACCTGCAGACTCGTGCTATGTGTCCTACTTTTCTACACTGTCTGCACACTTTGTCTTTGAACCAGCAATCATTCTGGTCATATGTTGTTCTGCCGCAGCGACAGCACTTCTCTGTTCCATATGACATTTTGTTTGTGCCATATTCTTTTGGTCTCTGCTGTATCTCTGCAGTGCCCCGTGCTGCTGCTTCATATGATACCGCAATGCTGAAAGCCTTTTCCAGCGTAAGGTCCTTTTCAGATAAAAGCCGTTTCTGGGTTCCTTCACTTTGAAGCCCACACACAAACTTGTCCCTTAAGGTATCTGCCAGTCCCGCTCCAAACTGGCAGTGTTTTGATAGTTTGCGCAGTTCTGTTAAATAATCAGCATTGCTTTCATCCTTATGCTGGTTCCGTTTGTGAAACTTGAATCTTTCTGCTATCAGCAGCGGTGTGGGGTTTAAATGTTCCTGTAGTATCGTTACTATGTCTTCAAAACTCTTTTCCATTAGCTTCGTTGGGGTTACTAGATTTTGTAATAAACCATACGTCTTTGCACCCATTAAATTTAACAATACCGACGCTTTCTTGTCATCTGACACCTCATTTGCCTTGCAGTATACCTCTATTCGTTCGACATATGTAGTCCAATCTTCGACTTCATTGTCAAACGTGGTGATACTGCCACTCTTTAGCATTTTGGGTGTGGTTTAAAATGGCGTCTCCCAATGGCTTAAAATGGCATCTCCCGCGCTTTCCTTCCTCCCCCGCTGCTGCCAACACCGCTCCCGGCAGTTCTTGTGGCAATGGAGGCGCCCTGTAGGTTTCGCGCCCTTCTCCTGTGCTGCTGCCAACGCCGCTCTCGGCGGTCCTCGTGGCAATGGCGGCGCCTCGCGGGTTTCTGCGCGTCTCTCTCTCCCTCTCTTCGACGCTGCTCGGCCCCTGAACACCAGCTGCGCCCTGTGCGCTCAGCCCTCTCTCTCTCTCCCCCGTCGACACTGCTCGGCCCTTTGCTGTGCCGCTCGGTTGGGCTCTAGCCCGCCGCTGTCCGGGAAGGGTCTGTGCACTACCTGTTGCCAGCCCGTTTCGCTGGACCACCTCGACTGGAAAGCCAAGCCTGGCTCTCGACAGCCTCCCCCGCAATTCTCGAGTCTCTGGATGACTGGGCGGTTGCCCGTGGTCGACACCCAAGTCTCTGGCCTTGACCTCCAATCCACTGATCTGCAGGAACGAATCCCCAGGAGGTGATGCAGAGTTGCAGGTAGGTTCGAACTTGCCTTGTCGCCAATGTTGTGTCTGTGTATAATAAGACACAGACTACAGGAGAACGGTATAACAGGTGTTTACTCAACGTGGCTCACACGGGAACTGATCTGTACAGATTACTACTCAGTGCTATATACAGGTGTGGTCACTGCCAGTACTGCAGTATACATGAGCTGTAAAAGATAGTTCCCCCCTTAAAGGTATATACATTACAGGCAGGACTTCGTTGACTACATGGTTTGACTCTTCGGCTGTGGTGCTGCTCTGCTTTTCAGTCACTTCAAGACTTATGCTGCGGAATTCTTTTGTCAAATTGGTTTCCGATCTCCTGGACTTCTCTGGACATCTAGACTGTGTGTCTGCTTTGAACTACACTGGATTACACTACGTTTCTGCACTGGACTACACTGGATTGCACTGCAATTCTGTGTCTCTATCTCTGCTGCTAAAAGATTTTTACCTTCAAACTGCGGCTATGTCTCTGCTGAACTGGTTCCTCTGGTTTTTCAGCTCTATTGGCTTCTTGGTAGTAGCTGCTGCTCCACTTGCAGTCCGGTGACTCGTTCTACCAGTTTTCAGCTTTGCTGGTCATTGGCTTGTGGTTTTACTTTTTCTCCGCCGCTTTGACCTACGGTGACCTCCAACTTGCGTCAATTTAGCCATCACCTTTCTACACCGCTACTGACTCTCTCATTCCTATGGCAACAACCTCCATCCTCGAACTCACTACTCTTCAAATAGCTTTTGGACTTCACTCACCTGCTTTAGACAGCGGTTCGACGATGCTCCGTACCGGCCCCATCCTGCTTACTGTTGTATCTATGCTTTAATACGTTCAATCATTGGGGACCATTATCAGATTTGCAGGTGATTGGCAAACCATGATGGCTGAAGATTGACTCTAAACTATCAATAACCTTCTCTATTGTTGTGGAGGTCATGATGTCGTATTCATAGTAGCGACTATAATAATCAACTACCACAAGAATGGAGTGGTTGGATGGCAAGGGTCCCAGTAAGTCTATAGCTACATCCTGCCAGTGGCCCTCCGGTAATGGTGTTGGTCTCAACGGTTCAGGTGGGTCGGGTCTGGCTACTATCTGACAGCCGTGGCACGTTTTACAGTGTTTTTCAGCTGCCTTGTCCATGCCAGGCCACCAAACGTTGGTTCTGAGATGTTGCTTTGTTCCAACTATTCCCAAGTGTCCTTCATGTGCTAACACCAGGGCTCGTGCGTGTAACACTGTGGGTAGCACGATGCGTGTTCCCTGAAGAACTAGGTACCCCACTATGCACAGCTCATTTGCAATTGCTGCATAAGCTTTACAGTTCTCAAAATGTCCATTTGTGATTGCCTTCCGTACCTGAATCAGCTCTGGGTCGGTAGCAGAGGCTTCCTCCACCTCTCTAGTAGTGAGTGCTTTTGGTGTTGCCCTCACAGCTACAAATCTCACATTCATCTGAGCCATGAGAATGTCTCTCCTGTTTTGCTGTCTCCCCCAGCAATCGTGACAGTGGGTCTGCAATGTTTTGCTTGCCTGGAATGTGTATCACCTTAAAAATCATACGGCTGTAATCTAAGTACCCATCTCTCTATACAGGCACAGGGTTTAGAGTGTGGGCCGTATATCACTTGTAATGGCTTATGGTCAGTTATCAAGTTAAATTTTCGGCCATACACATATGGATGCAGCCTCTCACAAGTCCATACAAGAGCTAAGGCCTCTCTCTCTGTTTGAGAGTATTTCCTCTCACAGTCTGTTAAACTACGACTTACATAGCATATTGGCACCTCTTGGTCCTGAACTAGTACTGCGCCTAAACCGACAGGACTGGCATCTGCTATCACCTTGGTTGGTGCGTCCTTATCAAAATATGCTAAAGTGCCGGCTCTGGCCAACTCTTCCTTGAGTGCACTGAATGACTGTCTCTGTTG
The DNA here is from genome assembly GCF_052327205.1 of Somniosus microcephalus. Taxonomy (NCBI): domain Eukaryota; kingdom Metazoa; phylum Chordata; class Chondrichthyes; order Squaliformes; family Somniosidae; genus Somniosus; species Somniosus microcephalus. The sequence goes on along the minus strand of NC_140997.1, from coordinate 164,278,235 downwards.
TGATCCAAATTTAAATGGTGTGTCTTTTCTCGTCAGGCGTCGCAGCAGCTCTGATAGTGTTGCAAACTGCGGGATGAATCTGCTACTATACCCAACGAGTCCCAAGAAACTCCTCACCTCTGTAGCATTCTCTGCTTCCCGAGCTTCTGCCACCGCTCGCACTCTCTCTGCTGTTGGTCCGATGCCCTTTTCAGACAACAGGATTCCCATGAAAATCAATTGGTCCATGTTGAATTGGCACTTCTCTGAGTTTAGTGTCAGTCCACTTTCCATTAGTCTGGTCATGACAGCATGCAGGCATCTGTCGTGCATTTCCTGGTCGTGTGCATGCACGATAATGTCATCTGAGATGTTTTCAACATCCTCTATTCCAGCTAAGGCATTAGCTATCTCGTGCTGATATTGCTCACTAGCTGAAGATACACTGAATATCAGCCTCTTGTACCTGTATGCTCTGTTATGTACTGCAAACGTTGTGATTTCTCGTGACTCAGGGGTCAGTTCTAGCTGGTGATAACCCCATTTCAGGTCTAGCTTACTAAACACCATCGAGCCATTCATACCTTGGAGTATCTCATCAATGGTGGGGATTGGATATCGTTCCCTCACTATTGCCTGGATTGCTCGTCTCATGTCTAGGTATAACCTTATATCCTTATCTGCTTTTGGTACAATAACCACAGGATTTACCCATGGGGTGGGACCAGTTACAGGTTCGATAATGTCCATGTCCCTCAATTGTTTTATTTTGGCCTCTACTGCCCCCCTTAAGTTGAATGGTATACACCTGAGTGGCAGGGCCACAGGCTTCACGTGGGTCGATATACAAACTGATCTGTTTTGTGTTCAGCCTTCCTATTCCCTGGAACACCTTTGGATACCGCTGTTCTAGTAGCTGTCTTACATCTACCACAGCTGAGACATCTGCGCCTATTTTCAAAACTCCCAGTTTCATGGCTGTCTCCCTTTCTAGCAACAGTTCTCCATGGCCTTTAACCACAATGAACTCCACCTGCTCAGTTCTCTTACCTATTGTAATCCCACATGTGAATACACCTTTAACTGACAGTGGTCGGCTAGAAGCATAAGAGAATAACTTTCTCTCTGTCTTAGGGACATGTGACTGACACTTAATGTGTTCTGACTTTAATCCTTCCCATGTATTCTCATCTATCACATTATTAGTTGCACCCGAATCGATTAACATTCTCAGGTTTACTCCCCCCACACAAAAGGTAAGTCTCTCTGCCACGTTATTTCCAGTAACAGCAAATGCACAGTTATTTTGTTCTTCTACATTGTTCACACTGTGTTTCTTTGTACCCTTTGTGCGGCATACTTTGGAGAAATGATCCTTTCCTTTGCACTTATGACACGTTTGTCCACGTGCTGGGCATTTCGGATCTCTGCCCATGTGGTCTGTGTGTCCACATCTGTAACATTTCCTTTCATTCCTATCGCCATTTCCCTTTGGTTTCTCTGTCGAGCTTTTTGTATAATACCCTCTTTTCCGTGTAACACGATGAACAGTATCTGTCTCCGCCTTCTCTGTACATGACATGGCTGACATCTGCTCCTTGACGTTTTCACATAGTGAGGCCAATTGTAATGTGCGGGCGCACGTTAGATCATGCCCTTCCTCTAGCAATTTCCTCCGCACATAGGCTGACGTGCACCTACTCAGGATAGCGTCTCTTATTTGATTATCCACATCCCCCCCAAAAGCACAGTCTTTAGCAGCCTGCCGCAAGCGAGTAGCAAATTGTTACACAGTCTCACCTGCCTTCTGGGACAACTTATGAAAAGTCTGTCTAGCAAATGCTGCGTTGACCTGGGGCACGAAGTAATGATTCAAAGCACTAACCGCCACCGTGTAGTCTGCTAGCTCTCCTGTGCCCGGTAGAGTCGAAAAGATATCCTGGACATCTGGTCCTGCTAGGTGTAGAAGTAGAGCTCTTCTCCTCTGCTTTGTGGCTGTAGAGGTATCGTCAATAATGGGTCCTTTGCTGTCGGCATAAAGCTCAAAAGACGTTAACCACCTCGTCCATCTTGGACCCAACGTGGCTGGCTTGGCGAAGCATGCAAAATTTTGAATGCCGGTCTTCTCCATCCTAGCTAACTAAACTTGGGCAACTACCTTTTTAAAAAGATTCTGTCCGTTATCCTCGTCGCCAATGTTGTATCTATGCTTTAATACGTTCAATCAAGCATATAGATACGTCGAATTAAATCAGAGTCAGGCAGACAGGCTTTTAACTGTGATCTTTACTTTATTGGTAAAATGGCTGACTGCTGCTTTCCTGGGTAATTCCCATAATGCAATGCACATTACATTACCGTATTAACTGGTGTCAAACTCGCAATCAATACACGACATCTACGTCGGCTTGTCCTTCCATGCGACCTCTGACTTTGACCCTGGTCTCCCTACTATTGTCTCCAACCTATTCCCTGCTAGCAGGAAATATGTATTCCATTAATTATTACATCTGAACAGGCCTATGTAACCTAAGCTTTTCCCGTGTCCATTCGCATGCGCACTTTGGCTGCTACTCCAGACCTGAGCCATTCAATACTTATACACTTTTTCCTCCTCTTTTCCTTTTCTCTCTATCCCTCCCTGACCGCACTCTCTTGTCATGCCTCCTTTCATCTCTCCTCTCTCGGATACTCTGCCCTCCCAGATTCCTACCCCAATCCTTCATTACTCTTCAACCTTCCTACTCTCCTGCTGACTCCCAGGCTTGACTCCCTCTTAGATAAGCCTACAGCTTCCCTCTGTGCCTCTCTTGGCATCCTATGAAGGGCCTGACATAAGAAAACTACTAGGCACTTGGTCTAAGCATTAAACAAAGCTTTAATCAACTGTTTTACAACATGGAGGTCTAGTTGTGTCCTTCACTAGTTCCTGTTAAGAATGTCCTGCGGAAGCTGGGCCCGTGCCCGAGTATTTATACTCTCCCTGGACAGCGCCACCCGTAGGCCGCTCAGTATTATTTCATAAGCCTTTCTTTCATGAATGACAGATTCATGTCAGGGCCCATCAAGGCACTCGTTGCTGCTGCCTTACGAGCAGCAACCCTAACTGTCCCAACCTACTCTCTCGCCAACCTTCCCGCCCAGTGCGCCCACTGGGGGCAAATCTTGCCACTCACCTCCCCATCCAACTCACCCCCCCCCCCATCCAGTGCTGACCCTGTGGATGCTGGCAGTGGGGCAGCCATCACCGACCCTCTCTGTATCTCTCCCCAGAATGTCCGTTCACTTGCGTACAAGGCCCTACTCCCACCGTGTCAATTGCAGATAAGGCCATCTCTGACCACTTCCTTGTATCACTCTTCACCCACGTCCCCCTTGTTGAAGTGGAATACTTCTTAGCTCTGGGTAATGACTCAATACACTCTTGGATTCGTCAGACGGACAGGCCTTTTATTTCACTTGCAAGGGGAATCAGCACCTCCACTCAAGGGGTGAGGCTACTATTCCAATGATACAGCGTAAGCGTTCCATATTTATACAGTGTAACAAACAAGTTTAATTGACATTCCTTTGTTCCTCTATCAGGATACATTTTAGATTAATCATCAGGTATTAATGACATATTGACAGAAGGATCCTGGACACATAAGTCAACCGTTAATCTATAACAGGGCATGAATCGTGTAACCGGAGGTCCTCTTTAATTTTAATCATGTATTGGGAGGCTAGGTTTGCTTACGGTCACAAGTTGTCAGGTCACTGGTTACTTCAAAGGAACCCATTGTTTCACTTCTACATTCTCATTAGGTGGGCAGGCATCTGTTCTTGGCTGTAATCTAAGTACGTGCAATAGCTCTAGTTACACATCGACTCTTGACCGGTGTCAAGTCTGAAAACTTTTACCCAGCAAGCACCTGAAATTAACCCCTTACAATATGTAGATTTCCTCATTCCCCCCTTTTGTCCTTTCTAAGGACAATCTATTTCGCTAAGTTTAAGAAATTCTACATCAAAGGTCTCACCCTTAATATCCTCATATTCAGACATCATTGGTACTGGAGGAGTTGACGTTAATAAGGAAAGGACTTTTGTACACAATAATTTTAAACAACCAATCAATAAACTAATTAAAATTATTATCATCACAATTGCGATTAAGGCTTCCAAAATTTGCTTTCCTAGTGCTCCTCCCCACCCTGAAATCCAATCCCACATGGACCACTGTTCAGGTTGACGTAGTTTCTTTACGGCCTCCTTTATGTGGTTTACCAGGTTGGTGATATTTTCTGAGCTATCTGGAATATAGGTGCAACATTCGGTTTTTATGATTGCACATGTGCCCCCTTCTTTTGCCAACAAATAGTCCAGAGCCATGCGGTTTTGTAAGGCAACAGTGCGCATAGCCACCATTTCTGCGTTTCCATCACTAAGAGCATCAGCAGTATCATTGGCTATTTGTTCCAACACTGCTGCCATGTTTATAGATTCTCTTGCTAACTTCCCTGTTCCATACCAGGGAAATGCTATAGCAAAGAACCTTTCAGTTTCTGTAATGGCTCGTTTTACTCGTGTCCCAGGGTGGCTATCCAAAGATGAAATATGATGTATATAGGGCACTACATATCCCAAATAACATGACCCAGTCCAATTTTGTGGTAACCAAGGGTATGCTCTATGCCCACAGATGAAATAGGTGTTATTATAGGCTTCAAATTTGTTCCATATCTGGTGCATCATTCCTATTCCTTGTTCTCCTTTCCAGATTTTTTTACTAGTCAAATTTTGTACTGTGGACAGGTTCCACCGTCCCCAATAGGGCCATTCGACTGCACCCGATGGTTTAGTAGTAGTTTTAGTCAAAGTGTAGTTACATTTGCACTCACTCCATCCAACCATCAATCCTTCTCCATTGTCGTTTACCAGACAGACTTCTCCTTTTGTTTTATTTACGGTTCCCATTGACGTCACTAATAGACTCTCTGGATTCCTTTGATTATCATATTGGGGATGAAACCACCCTTCAAATTTTATAAGGTTGTATCCTGCATCTTTCCATTCATTTTCCAATTGATCTGGGTTTAAACCATTTTGGGACACTGTACCAGGGGCATCCTCATTGTTCCAGGTAGTATTAGATTGTAATAACCACCCTACCATCTCCTCCATTCCAAAGGGAATGGGCCGTAGGGGTATTCCACCCTCTGCATGTATAGGGGTGTGACTGCATATCCAGCATTTAGTAAGGTTCTGTCTTTTGGCATACAAATAACTCATGTATAGCCATGCTTGTTTAACAGCCTTCTTCCTCTTCTTCCCTGTTTCTTATCTGTCCCATTAAGTTTTCTTTTCTGAGTGGCTAATGTTGAAATAAAGGGCTGTGTAACTGGATTGTTACAAAACATTGGCCTGGCCATCAGGGCCAGTCCTCCCTTTGGATTACCACTACAGATAACTCCTCATTCGCAATTCTTTCACTTGGTGACACAGTATCGGGGCATGTAACCCATAGCTTATCAAGCTTCTGTCCACTATCTTCTTCTACTATCTTATTCTGCCTAATCCTAAGACTCAGGGGTTGATACGGGGGTACCTGCATAGTGTGATCCTGAAGCTGAACCTTCATAGTCTCGTTATAGCATATAATATAAAAGAAATCACTGTTTAAAAGTACACATTCTTCTATACATGGTTTGCCCTTCAGGGGATCTGGGTAAATCAATATGGCAGTTTCAATTATCGTTGACAAAGAGAACAGTCTTGTTAAAGTCCAAATCCAGTTCATCTTGGCAGTGTATTGTCTTCAACTGATGCCTTCTTACAATGGGACGCGTGTATCCATGTTGGTCGCTCCTTTACTTTTACAGCGGTGTTTGTGGTCAGGAGTACTTGGAAGGGTCCCTCAAATCTGGGTTGAAGGCCATTCCTTCGCTTGAAGATTTTTATGTAGACGTTATCTCCTGGCTCGAAAGTATGGCACTTTCCTTCAGCGGGATCGACCTGGGCTTCCTTCACCTGTTGATGGAAACTAGAAATGCATTTGGTTAGTGCAATGCAATAACTCAACATATCTTCCTCCATTTTATGAATGTCCATTTGTTTAGCTGTTAAAGGTGCCGAAAAGGGCAATCTTTGTGGTCTTCCCATGACGATCTCGTGAGGCGACAATCCTGTAGTTCTGTTGGTAGCAGACCGCATTGTCATTAAAGCTATGGGTAACAGATCAACCCATTTAAGTCCAGTTTCTTTACACAGTTTTGCAAGCTTGTTTTTCAGCATCCCGTTATATCTTTCCACTAGTCCAGCCGACTGTGGATGATAACTGCAATGGAGGTGCTGGTTAATCTGTAAGGCTTTGCATAGTTCCTTAATCACTGTTCCCGTAAAATGGGACCCATTGTCACTTGACAGTTTTGCTGGTATCCCAAAGCGAGGTACAATGTCCTTCAATAAACATTTAGCAACAGTAGTGGCGTCACTCTTTCTACAAGGAAACGCTTCAATCCATCTTGAAAACATATCAACAATAACTAATACATATTTAAAGCTCATACACACAGGTAGTTCAATAAAATCCATTTGCAAGTGTACAAAAGGGCCCATGGGGTTTGGGTGGGATGCGGGCTGTACATGGTCTGGCAGATAGTACAATTTTCACATATTTGTTTTGCCAACTTTGAGATTCCTGGTGCATACCAGGTCTTGAGGATATAGTCCGCCATCCCCCCTTTGCCCGCATGGGTGAATTTATGAACACATCGGGCGATTGGTGATAATAATGATTTGGGTGCCACCATGCGGCCGTCATGATGAACCCATAATCCGTCAGTGTTTTTAAAACAATGATTAACAACCCATTCCTTTACTTCATCAGAACTGGCCCTATCTTGATGGGTCAGCACGTCATCCAAAACTCAGCTACCCGTGTCCTAACTTGCACCAAGTCCCATTCACCCATCACTCCTGTGCTCACTGACCTACATTGGCTGCCAGTTAAACAACACCTCAATTTCAAAATTCTCATCCTTGTTTTCAAATCCGTCCATGGCCTCGCCCCTCCCTATCTCTGTAATCTCCTTCAGCCCCACAACCCCCTGAGACATCTGCGCTCCTCCAATTCTGCCCTCTTGAGCATCCCTGATTATAATCACTCAACCATCGGTGGCCATGCCTCCTGTTGCCTAGGCCCTAAGTTCTGGAATTCCCTCCCTAAACCTCTCTGCCTCTCTACCTCTCTTACCTCCTTTAGGCTGCTCCATAAAACCTACCTCTTTGACCATTCTGTTGGTCACCTGCCCTAATTTCTCCTTATGTGGCTCGGTATCAAGTTTTCTGTCTTTTAATACTCCTGTGAAACGCCTTGAGATGTTTTACTATGTTAAAGGTGCTATATAAATACAAGTTGTTGTTGTTGTTGTTGTTGTTGTTTATGCCACAGCAAGGATAGTGGCCAGTCAGAAGCTGTGCAGCCAATGGATATTCAATTAGAGGGTGAGAAGGTTGGATCTCAAACAAGCGTGCTGAGCTTGAATAAAGGAGACTATGAAGGTATGAGAGCGGAATTAATGAGAGTAGACTGGGAAAATAGATTAAAGGGTAAGACGGTACATGACCAGTGGTGTACATTTAAGGAGTTATTTTACAACTTCCAAAAAAAATATATTCCACTGAGGAAAAAAGGGTGTAAAAGAAAAGATAGCCATCCGTGGCTAAGTAAAGTAATTAAGGATAGTATCCGACTAAAAACAAGGGCATATAAGGTAGCCAAATCTAGTGGGAGGATGGAAGATTGGGAAGTCTTTAAAAGACAGCAAAAAATAACAAAAAGATTGATTAAGAAAGGGAAGATAGATTATGAAAGTAAATTAGCAAAATATATAAAAACAGACAGTAAAAGTTTCTATAGTTATATAAAAAGAAAAAGGGTGGCTAAAGTAAATGTTGGTCCCTTAGAGGATGAGACCGGGAAATTAATGGTGGGAAACATGGAGATGGCAAAAACACTGAACAATTACTTTGTATCAGTCTTTACAGTAGAGGACACTAAGAATATCCCAACACTGGACAAACAGGGGGCTCTAGGGGGGGAGGAACTAAATACAATTAAAATCACTAAGGAAGTGGTACTTGGTAAAATAATGGGACTCAAGGCGGATAAATCCCCTGGACCTGATGGCTTGCATCCCAGGGTCTTGAGGGAAGTAGCGGTAGGGATTGTGGATGCATTGGTAATAATTTTCCAAAACTCACTGGACTCAGCAAAGGTCCCAGCAGATTGGAAAACTGCTAATGTAACACCATTATTTAAAAAGGGTAGTAGGCAGAAGGCTGGAAACTATAGACCTGTTAGCCTAACATCTGTGGTTGGTAAAATGTTAGAGTCCATTATTAAGGAGACAGTAACGGGACATTTGGATAAACACAATTTAATAGGGCAAACTCAGCATGGTTTCATGAAGGGGAAGTCATGTTTAACAAATTTGCTTGAGTTTTTTGAGGAAGTAACATACAGGGTGGATAAAGGGGAACCAGTGGACGTAGTGTATTTAGACTTCCAAAAGGCATTTGATAAGGTGCCACACAAAAGATTATTGCTCAAGATAAAAAATCACGGGATTGGGGGTAATATTCTGGCATGGGTGGAGGATTGGCTCTCTAACAGAAAGCAGAGAGTTGGGATAAATGGTTCGTTCTCAGATTGGCAACCAGTAACTAGTGGTGTTCCGCAGGGGTCAGTGCTGGGTCCCCAACTCTTTACAATCTATATTAACGATTTGGAGGAAGGGACCGAGTGTAACATATCAAAGTTTGCAGATGATACAAAGATGGGACGGAAAGTAGTGAGTGAGGAGGACATAAAAAACCTGCAAAGGGACATAGACAGGCTAAGTAAGTGGGCAGAGATTTGGCAGATGGAATACAATACTGGAAAGTGTGAAGTTATGCACTTTGGCAGGAAAAATCAGAGAGCAAGTTATTATCTTAATGGCAAGAAACTGGAAAGTACTGTAGTACAAAGGGATCTGGGGGTCCTGGTGCACGAAACTCAAAAAGTTAGTATGCAGGTGCAGCAAGTGATCAAGAAGGCCAATGGAATGTTGGCTTTTATTGCTAGGGGGTTGGAATATAAAAACAGGGAGGTATTGCTGCAGTTGTACAAGGTATTGGTGAGGCCGCACCTGGAATACTGCATACAGTTTTGGTGTCCATACTTAAGAAAAGACATACTTGCTCTCGAGTCAGTACAAAGAAGGTTCACTCGGTTAATCCCGGGGATGAGGGGGTGGTCATATGAGGAGAGGTTGAGTAGATTGGGACTCTACTCATTGGAGTTCAGAAGAATGAGAGGCGATCTTATTGAAACATATAAGATTGTGAAGGGGCTTGATCGGGTGGATGCGGTGAGGATGTTCCCAATGATGGGTGAAACTAGAACTAGGGGGCATAATCTTAAAATAAGGGGCTGCTCATTCAAAACTGAGATGAGGAGAAACTTCTTCACTCAGAGGGTGGTAGGTTTGTGGAATTTGCTGCCCCAGAAAGCTGTGGAAGCTACATCATTAAATAAATTTAAAACAGAAATAGATAGTTTCCTAGAAGTAAAGGGAATAAAGGGTTACGGGGAGCGGGCAGGAAATTGGACATGAGTCTGGGTTCGGAATGGTCATGGCCCTGTGGGTAGTGGAGCGGGCCCAGGGGCCGTGTAGCCTTGTTCTGCTCCTACCGTGTTCTAATTCTGTTAGATTTCAGGAGATGGTTTTATTCCTGTTCCTGGCTGGGGTGGAGATCGTCTTTACAGAAGGTAAGTACTGTAGAAAATATAGGGACAGAGTGATCTCCTGGAAGAATTTCGATCGCCTAGATGGGTCGGAGAGGAATTTCCCAGATTTTTTTCTCCCAAATTGGCCATTGGGTCTTTATCTGGTTTTTCGCCTCTCCCGGGAGATCACATGGGTTCGGGTGGATGCAGAGTGATAGAAGATTTGAGGTTAGGATCAGATCAGCCATGATCTTATTGAATGGTGGAGCAGGCTCGAGGGGCCGATTGGCCTACTCCTGCTCCTATTTCTTATGTTCTTATGTTCTTATATCGCTGCACCAATGGGAATTCCACCTGCACGCATGATTCATTATTCAAATTAATAATAATTCCGGTTGGCATTTTGTAGCTTTGAGTGAGACACGCATTTATTGTCAATGTTACCATTCCGTGTTGTTTGAAAAATAATAATTTCACAAATTGGAAACTATCCTGAATTTATGAAGCAATTTATTGGTCACAAAGGGTAGACAATTAAAACTAGGTGCCCATATCTGAATATTCAAAGATGTGTCAATATTGCAAAGCTTTATATGCTCGAAATAATTTTACCTATCTGCTTTATATTATCCAGACCTAACAATAATTTAAGAAGTTTAGTACACTATACTTTGAACTTTAAATTGCTTCACAGTGATCACATCATTAAACAAATGGGTCCAATACTGTTTATTGATAAAGTAATTTTACTAACCACTTCTGAATTATCAAGGGTTTTCCACATCTGCTGTCTGGGATTATCATGTAAAGCAATGCAGTGATCAGGAATTGCTGTTAGGGCAAAATGCATCTGTATGACCAGCATCTTTTTTTTGGATGCATCTTGTTTTGATGCTTATTGAACTCAGTGTTTGAAAGCATATAAATTCAAGGAATTTGGTTTATGAAAAATGTGATACAGTGTATTTTGTTTGTAAAGTATTATGGATCTTGCCTTTAGAATAAATTAACAAATGCAATAAACACTAACCATGAGTCCTGTCTGCATTTAGTAATTGAAATTATGGCCCAGAAATACGTGTTGTCAGCTGTATTTTATTATATATACACAAAGCATATTGCAAACCACACTATAAATTTAAATCTGATTACGACTGGTGCAATGGATTTGCTTTGATTGTTAATGTGAAGCATCAGGGTAGATTTTGGTCTGGGCCTGTTTTCGTGACCGGTGCGCACCTGAACCGAGAAGCACGAGGATGGTGACTCCTGTGGAGTTGGGGGAGCACTCCTGGCTCCACAAGAACATATTTTTAAGAAGAAAAACATTTAATTTATCTTTCACTGTTGGTTGCAGGGGCTGCTGAAGAATCTTGAGCATGTCCAATGCCCGCTCATCGGCAACAAATTTCTTTATAGGGACCTTTTTGGGTTCTTCCTAGAACTCCTACTAAAAGAGCCCCACGAATGTAACAGTATGACCAACGCCTGTGCAGGTTGGGCACACTGCTAAGTTGGTACACTTTGTGTACATTTTACGCCTGAAAAAACAGGCACAATATGTATCAATTTCTACCCCATAAACTCATGCCACTACCAAATCATCAAGGGCCCACCAACACCATTCGGTAGCAATTTATGCAGCAGCGATGATCAAAGTAATCATTATTCAGGAAATTTGTGATCCAAATGATTTGAATGGTAGGCGGAGCTATTATAATGAACCATTCATGGTTTTAGCGAGGGGGAAACAGCCAGGAAATTAGGTCACTTACACCATAATTAGTTTCAGCTGTGGCTCAGTTGGTAGCACCCTCACCTCTGAGTCAGAAGGTTGTGGGTTCACGTTCCACTCCAGGGACTCTAGGCTGACACTCCAGTGCAGTACTGAGGGAGTGCTGCACTGTCGGAGGTGCTGTCTTTTGGATGAGACATTAAACCGAGGCCCCATCTGCTCTCTCGGGTGGATGTAAAAGATCCCATGGCACTGTTTCAAAGAAGAGCAGGGGAGTTATCCCCGGTGTCCTGGCCAATATTTATCCCTCAACATCACTAAAAAAAACAGATTATCAGGTCTGTACTGGCCGCGCTAGACGTGTTCCTATCTAGTTATCCAGCAAGTTAAACACTCATTCAAAATAATTCTTCTGAAGCCGTTTGCTGTTTTGAAGCTTTACTTGAACAAATTTGTGAAACTGTAAACAAAGACAAAGTATGTTTTGTACATAAACTGAGTACAATACATTCGATATTACATAAGATATAAACATATTTACAACAGTAGAATAGACTAATTGTATAATTAACTAACATTTGCACTAACTTCTGTAACTATTAAATATTAACCTTTTATAAACATAGTATTTTCAAAATATTACTCTGACAACATTGCTATTATGCTAAGAACTAAAGATACTCACAGATATTGCGCTTGGCCTAACATATGAAGTCAGATTACGTTGGATTGAAAATCCCTCATGGAATTCTCCATTACTCAAGTCAGGTTCTTCCTGGCAAAACTGCTTCCTGGGGTCAACAGGAAGAAAGGTAGGAAGGTCAAATGACCTCTCACAGGAAGAAAGGTACAAAGGTCAAATGACCTCACACAGGAAGAAAGGAACAAAGGTCAAATGACCTCACACAGGAAGAAAGATCAGATGACCTTTCCAGCATACAAACTATTAACACAATAACCACCACCAGAGGGTGCTATTGCATGTAAAAATGTCCAGAATGTCACATAATGTCCATTGGTCCAGAACACTCCCCGTCTGGGGTCATTAACGACTCCACATAGTCCGAACTCTACTTGTCACTGGAGTCCTCTGGCGACAAAAGAAGAACCACCTCAGAGACAGTCCGTCGGTTTCGATGATAGGATGCAGCTTCCGTAAACTGCTGTGAGGGGGTAGGTTGCGTTCTGCTGTGTACAGTTCCAACCTGGGTATGGTGAGGTCTGGCTGGGGCGCCAACTTGCCTCTATCAAAGACGAAGCCGATTTTGCTTTGTCCTTCTTGAGTGGTGACCTTCAGATAAGCCACACTTACAATGGCCTTGGCGGATGCGTCTGCAAAGACACAAAGCTCTTTGAATTGGGCATTTAAGGGAGAGAAAGACGAATAGAAGCGAGGTATTCGGATCTCCTGTAAGTCTTGGAGTGAGTCTCTCCATCTGTCCCACTCTGCTTCCATCTCTTCAGGGAGAGGTGAATCCCACTCTTCAGCGCATGTGGAGAGTTCCCTGAGGAGCAGCCTGCCTTGTATGGTGACAGGGGCTAAGAAGCCGAGAGGGTCGTATAGGCTGTTGACTGTAGAGAGCACTCCTCTACGTGTGAAGGGTTTCTTGGCGTCTAGGACTTGGAACGTGAACGTGTCTGTTGCTATGTTCCACGACACCCCTAGGCTACGCTGTAGGGGGAGGTCATCAGTGAAGAGGTCTAGGTCCTTGACGTCCTTAGCACGATCTTCAGGGGGGAATGCTTCTGATGTAAGAAAAGGAGTCTTACACATCAAGTAACTTTAAGGTAAGCTTTAAGCAACTTACAAACACACTATATACAAGAGAGGTCTTTACCATGCCTCTGGTAGAAGCCTCTTACAATACTGAACAGGCCAGTATTTATACCAGTCCAACAGGAAGTGACATATGACAGGAAGTGAGGCATGTACACAGTTCATAGTTCATAGTTCACAGTTCACAGGAAGTGATGACATAACATCCCGGAAGTTATTATTATTATCACATTCTTCCCTCCTGCAGGATTAGGAGGCTGTGGTCTACCTTTTGTTCCGCAGCCGCCGAACGAGGAAGAGTCGCACCCATTTGGGTTCCCGTCATAGAGGGTCGCTGGTCCGCTTACATGCGGTTGGCCATTGGTCAGAGTCGTGTGGCCTGGATTACCCTGTGAAGGGTCGGGGAGATCATGGCTCCGTGTACGAGCCCCAGTAGGTTCAAAGTCGGACTGCCTCTGTTCAGAGGGAGGTGCAGAGCTGGTCTGTGGCGGATCAGTACTTTCATGCGCGGTACTGGGAGGGTCGCAACTTTGAGTACGGGGTTCTACCGGCACCAAGCTAGTTGGTGTCCGATCAGGATCCTGGAGAGGGGTACCCGATAGGTCCCAAGAGTTTCCTGGTGAAATGCCATCACCCGATGTCCCACTAGGTCCTGGTGGGCAGGGAGCCAGATCCCGTAATGTTACGGTAGATTCTCGGCCGTCGGAATATCGTATGTTTGCATAGGTGGGGTTGGCATCGGTTAGTTCGACCTCGTCTACGAGAGGGTCATTTTTAGACGTCCGAACGTATCTTCGGAGTAATACAGGTCCAGGAGTAGTTAGCCATGACGGGAGTGATGTCCCATGAGATGAGCGACGCTGGAATCCAAAGAACCGCTCATGAGGTGTAGTATTTGTGGCTGTAGAAAGCAGGGACCGTATAGAGTGCAATGCGTCCGGAAGCATTGTTTCCCATTGCTGGTCTGGTAGGCCCCGAGATCTTAAAGCAAGACGTACGGAATTCCAGATGATACCGTTATACCTCTCTACCTGCCCATTTCCGATGGGATGGTATGGTGTTGTTTTGCTTGTAGCAATTCCCCGTTCTGAGAGGTAGTCCTTGAGTTCCCTTGACATAAAGGATGGACCCCGATCTGAGTGAATATAAGCCGGCATGCCACAGAGAGAAAATACCTGCTCAAGGCAGCAGATTACTGTGGACGCCAGCGTATTGGAGCAGGGGAAGGCAAACGGAAAACGTGAATATTCGTCGATCATGGTGAGCAAATATGTGTTCCGATTTGAAGAGGGCACTGGGCCCTTAAAATCGATGCTAAGTCGTTGCATCGGTTGGGTTGCATGTATGAGTATACCATCTGAGGGGCGGAAGAACTGAGGTTTTAATTCCGCACAAAGCCGGCATTCTGAGCATATTTTCTTTACATCTCCAGTGGAAAAAGGGAGATTCCGTGATCGTACGAAATGTAGCATGCGCGTAACACCAGGATGACACAATCCATTGTGGACATCCATGAGAGTCGAGGATGACATAGTGGAGCAGAATGCCCGTGTGAGGGTGTCCGGGGCCACATTCTCCTTGCCTGGCCGATAGAGAATGGTATAACCAAAAGAGGCCAGTTCCATCCTCCAAAGTTGTATTTTATCATTCTTAATTTTGGTTCGTTTTCGATTATCGAGCATGAAGGCGACTGATCGTTGGTCCGTGATTAATGTAAAGTGCTGGCGAGCTAGAAAATGGTTCCACTTCCGTACTGCCTCTATGATGGCTGTGGCTTCCTTCTCAACCGGAGGATAATGTAGCTCGGCACCTTGTAAGGTCCTGGACATAAATGCTACAGGACGACCTTCCTGATTCAGAGTAGCCGAGATCGCCACCTCCGAGGCATCACATTCAACCACGAGAGGGAGATTCTCATCGATGGAGTGAAGAGCCGCTTTCTCCAACTGTTTTTTGAGAAGGTTAAAGGCTGCAACAGCTGCTGTTCCCAGTGGAAATGATCTAGCATGCAGCAAGGGTTGGATTTTGTCCGAAAAATGAGGAATCCATTTAGCGTAGTATGCAAACAGACCGAGAGCCCGACGTAAAGAAGCCAGATTCTTAGGTGACGGGAGCTCTTGGAGCGGGCGAAGTCTTTCTGGGTCTGGCTTAATGATACCATTGCCTACGCAGTAGCCAAGGATGTTGATGGTCGGTTGCGACTCAACAGATTTGGATTCATTCAGGGTTAAATTACGGCGATGGAGGGCATCCCGAAATTTTTGGAGGTTGGCGTCGTGTTCCTGTTGATCGTGACCTGCAATGGTAATGTTATCAAGATAGGGAAAAGTATCCCTTAGGTTTTCCTGTTTAACCAGGCCATCCATTGCCCGTTGGAAGACAGCCACTCCATTAGTAACCCCGAATGGGAGGCGACAAAATTGGTACAGCCGTTCATTAACCTCAAAGGCCGTGTACTGCTTATCTGAGACCTTCAAGGGTACCTGATGATAGGCACTTTTTAAGTCATAAGTTGAGAACACTTTGTATTCGGCCAGTTTATTAACCATATCATCAATGCGTGGCAATGGGTAGGCGTCCAAGTCGGTATATTGATTGATGGTTTGCGAATAATCAATGCATAGTCGCTGTTTGTGAGGTTTTAGAGGGTTCTTGACAATGACGACTTGAGCCCGCCAGGGCGATGAACATGGTTCGATGATATCATCTGCTAGAAGTCGAGAGATTTCAGCCTCAATAAAAGATTGGTCTTCCTGATTAAAGCGCCGCGATTTCGTTATTATTGGTTTGCATCGAGGCAGAATACTGGCAAATAATGAGGGTTCATCCAGTGAAGCTGCTGATAATGCACAAAACGGTAATTTAGATGGTATATTAGAAATAGTAAGACCAGGTTTGGATCCGCTGAACTCAATAGTGAGTTTCTTATGCTGTTTCTGGAAATCCAGCCCTAAGAGGAGATCACTACATAAGTCCATGAGTACCGAAAGTTGGGTGGAGGGATACATGCGACCATTAAGTGTCATATCAACAATACAAAAGCCGGAGATTCTGGTATTAAGTGATGACTGAGCCATCGCAATTGCCTGGTCCGATGGGAAGACATGTAGTTTCAATTTCGCAACAATCTGTTCCTTAATGAAACTATCAGTACTTCCTGAGTCAATTAAGGCATCTAAGGTATGCCCTTTAATTGAAACTTTTGTAGCTGCATGAGACAGGTTCTGTGGGCAAGCAGCTGTAATTGGTGTCGTTGCACAGAGAGTGGCTAAAACTCTCGGTGTGCTTCTTCGGGAGAGAGCTCGAGAGGAAGCTTGATAGGTCCTAGCTGG
Source organism: Somniosus microcephalus (assembly GCF_052327205.1). Lineage (NCBI taxonomy): Eukaryota > Metazoa > Chordata > Chondrichthyes > Squaliformes > Somniosidae > Somniosus > Somniosus microcephalus. Next base: position 164,261,655 of record NC_140997.1, on the reverse strand, counting down.
AGCATCCTGATAGGCCCTAATTGGGGCAGTTCGGTAGGCCTTAGCTGGATTGGCCCTCGTAGAGGCCCTTGATAGGCAAACTTTAGCAAAGTGTCCTTTTTTTTGCAATAACTGCAGATTGCATTGCGAGCAGGGTAGGTTTTCCTAGGGTAAAAAGCATCTCCACAAAAGAAGCATTCCCTCCTAGATTGCCAAGAGGCTGCTAAAGTAGGGTCATCCTCCTCTTCTTCATCAGAATTATCAGAATTAGATTCCCCCATGATAGGGTTCACCTGAGACCGCTTGAATTGTCTGGTTGCAGTTACAGCAGCAGATCGAGATCTGGGCAGCTGATAGAGGTCTGCATTTCTCTTTGCCAAATCCAGAGAACAAGCTAGGTCAAAAGCTTTTTGTAGCTCAAGTGTTTTACTTTCTAGTAGATGCTGGCGTATAAATGGAGAGGCAATCCCGCAGATGAAAGCATCACGAATCATTTCTTCGCGGTACAGCTCAGCTGAGGCTGCCTGAAAGTTACACTCTATGCTGAGCCTGCGAAGTTCTTGGAGGAATTCGTTAATCGATTCCCCTGGCCCTTGTTGGGCTGTGGCCAGTAGATGTCTAGCATAGACCTCATTTGGAGTCTTGGCATACAGTTTCTTAAGTGCCCGAATCACCTCATCGTAATTATCCCATTCATCAACATATTCGAACACTTTTGGGGTTACATAGTTGATAAGTATCCTCAATCTAGTAGGAGCATCCGCTTCACATTCATCCAGAAAATTCTCAAAAGTACGGTACCAATGCTTCCATACCCTGCCAGCTGCTGGTGTATTCGGGTCCAAGTCCAGACGAATAGGTCGAAGGATTCTCTCCATGATGGGTGGTTCCCTGGATCCTTAACTCCGAGTTTGTCCGAAGGTCTAGTATTTGTGAGTGTAAATATTAAGTTGCTTAAATTGATGTAAGAAAAGGAGTCTTACACATCAAGTAACTTTAAGGTAAGCTTTAAGCAACTTACAAACACACTATATACAAGAGAGGTCTTTACCATGCCTCTGGTAGAAGCCTCTTACAATACTGAACAGGCCAGTATTTATACCAGTCCAACAGGAAGTGACATATGACAGGAAGTGAGGTATGTACACAGTTCATAGTTCATAGTTCACAGTTCACAGGAAGTGATGACATAACTTCCCGGAAGTTATTATTATTATCACAGCTTCCATCACTGCTGGTCTGTTAGAGGCTATCTTATGCAGCCGGAGGTTGGATAGTGCAAGTAGTTCCTGGGCTCGTCCGAGGGTACTGATGGCCTCTGCTTCGGTCAGGAATGACTTCAAAGCGTCGTCGACGTAGAACTCTCGTTCGATGAACCCTCTCACATCACTGCCAAAGTCGTCGTCTTCTTCCTTGGCAGCCCTCCTTAGTCCGTATATGGCGACAGCAGGGGATGGGCTATTCCCAAAGACATGGACACGCATTCTATAGTCCACAATGTCTCTATTAAGGTCATTGGCCCGATACCACAGGAAGCGGAGGAAGTCTCTGTGGTCTTCTCTCACCACGAAGCAATGAAACATATGCTGGATATCGGCAGTGATGGCGACGGGCTCTTTCCTGAATCTCATGAGCACTCCCAAGAGGCTGTTGTTATGATCAGGCCCTGTGAGGAGTACGTCGTTGAGAGAGACGCCCTGATATGGTGCACTGGAGTCAAACACCATGCGGATCTGTCTACTGCATGGGGTAAGGTAGCTTGGACGACCATTCTCCAAGATGGAAGTCTTGAGTGTGCTCACCTGAGATGGCTTGTGAGCACCCTTGAGGCACACATCTCCAACAATGACCCAGCCGAGGTCTAGCCTTTGGGCGAAAGGGACGTCATGTGGACCGTTGATCTGCTCCCTTATCTTATGTACCCTCAGGATGTCTCTTCCCAACAACAGAAGTATGCTTGCATCTGGGTCAAGAGGTGGGATCTTGTCTGCAATGCGTCTCAGATGACGGTGATGACGAGCTGCATTCGGAGTGGGAATCTCGGAACGGTTGTCGGGGACTTGATTACATTCGCTGAGTGTAGGAAGGGGGAGACTAATCTTCCCGCCGACCGACTCAACAACGTAACCGCAGGCCCTCCTGCCGGCTGTCTCTGAAAGTCCAGCACACATCTTCAGCGTGTAAGGCGACGGACTTCCTTTGATCTTGAAGATGTTGAAGAACTCGGATCTTGCTAGCGAACGATTGCTTTGTTCATCTAGTATGGCATACATCTTTTCAGATTCCTGGCGATATCCTGCAGGGTACACATTAACGAGGCATATCTTGGAGCATGCTCTTGCGCTCACTCCTTCTCCACACACCTCGGTGCACCTGGATGTAATCTCCGTACCAGCAGCTCCCTCTCTCCCCGCCGTGCTCTGATGCGGGAGGAGGCGTCTCTGACTTCCAAGGAGCTGGGCCTGGGTGTAGTGCTGAAACGTGCCGATCACTTTCGCCTTCTGTGCATTTTGCATCCACCTTGCAGTTCTTGGCGAGATGGCTCGTGGACGAGCAGCACCTGAAACATATAGAGTTCTCTTTAAGATATTGTTTCCGATCTTCCAGGGACATCTCCCTGAAGCCTCTGCACTTCTTTAAAGGATGGGGCTTGTTGTGGATAGGGCATTGTTTGCTCATATCCTCAAGTTTCTTCTGAATCTTTGTGTGCTCAGTTGAGGACACTTGCATTCTGTGGACAGATATTGGTGTCTTTCCATGTCTGTCGAACTTGTCTCTTCTGGCAAGTGCTGGTTGGGAGGAGAAGAAGTTGAAGCTGGGGTCGTTCCTGGCTTTGGCTTCTTTACGGATGAATTTAACGAACGCAGAGAATGGTGGGAACGCCACGTTGTGCTTTAGCTTGAACTTTGATCCAAACATTATCCACTTCTCCTGCAGGTTAAATGGAAGCTTCTCAATGATGGAACTTACCCCTCTGGAAGTGTCTAAGTACGATAGACCGGGTAGGTAGCCGTCCTGCTTTGCGGCTTCGAGTTCCAACAGCAGATCTCCAAGGTCGCGGAGATTCTGGGGTTCCTTACTCGTCAACCTCGGAAAGTTCGCCAACCTGTCAAAGAGAGCCCTTTCAATGTCTTCGGGCGAGCCGTAGCTTTCTTCCAGCCTCATCCAAGCCTTCTTCAACCCCTCTGGCAGCTGCCCCACATTAGCCGCTTTTATCCTGCAGGCCTGTCCGGCGGACTCTGGGCCGAGCCATTTGATAAGGAGGCCGAGCTCTTCTCCTGCCGACAGGTCTAAGCCCGATATGGCATCATGGAAGCAGGACTTCCAAGCCCGATAATTCTCTGGCCTGTCATCAAACTTGGTTAACCCTGTAGTCACCAGCTGGGTGCGTGCAAGGTATTTGGCAAGGTCGTAGGTACTGGGACCTGTGCCAGGGTTGCCTTGGCTGGGGGCTCTGTTGGGGGTCTCAAGGGACCGAGAGGGGATTTGCCTCTGACTTTCTCTATTCGGCGTCCTATTCCTTTGCACCGTGTCTTCCGTTCTGCTGTGGGAGACTCTGCGGCTTGAGGCACGCCGTCTGCTTTGACCTTGGTTGGCAACTTGTGGCATGTTATACGAAGTGTTTGCGTCTGTAGAGATGTGCGGGCTTCCATCCCTTCCTCCTGTAAACTGTATGTCGGCATGGTCGCTCACATAATCTATGGTGCGCTGTCGTGGACTCTGCCATGGAACGGGAATTAAAGGTTTGTAAGCTGTCTCGGGATCAGCTCCCTCCAAAATTGCCTCGAATACTTGTGTCTCGGCTAATGCAGCATCTATCTCTTTTTGTTGCTGCAGAGCCTCTAATGTGGCTTGGAGATGGGCCTGTTCAGCCTGGCGATCCACTTGGTGATGGGCCTGTTCCGCTTGGAATTCAGCTTGGAGTCGGGCCTGTTCTGCTTGGGATTCAGCTTGGAGTCGGGCCTGCTCTGCTTGGTGTCGGGCCTGTTCTGCTTGGGGTTCAGCTTGGAGACGGGCCTGACTTACTTTTATTTCTATTTCACTGTCCGTATGCGCAGCTCTGGCTTGAGCTGCTACTAGTTTAGCTCGTGCTTTGGCAAGGGCTATGCTTACTCTAGAACCACCCGATGACCGTGAGCCAACTTGCGACCTGTAGTAACCGGTGCTTATAGACCGATTGTCATGTTCTACAGTTTCGTCTGCCTGTTTAAGGTCTTCTACTTGCTGCAAAGCATTTTCGTTATTATCTTCTGACATGTTGATGTGAGGTAGATGTGCTCTACGAGGTTAAGGCTTACTCTGGGTTCCTCCTGCTCCGCTCTTCACAGCTAGCCGTATTGCTATCTTTTCACTGTACTGGCCTCGCTAGACGTGCTCCTATCTAGTTATCCAGCAAGTTAAACACTCATTCAAAATAATTCTTCTGAAGCCGTTTGCTGTTTTGAAGCTTTACTTGAACAAATTTGTGAAACTGTAAACAAAGACAAAGTATGTTTTGTACATAAACTGAGTACTATACATTCGATATTACATAAGATATAAACATATTTACAACAGTAGAATAGACTAATTGTATAACTAACTAACATTTGAACTAACTTCTGTAACTATTAAATATTAACCTTTTATAAACATAGTATTTTCAAAATATTACTCTGACAACATTGCTGTTATGCTAAGAACTAAAGATACTTACAGATATTGCGCTTGGCCTAACATATGAAGTCAGATTACGTTGGATTGAAAATCCCTCATGGAATTCTCCATTACTCAAGTCAGGTTCTTCCTGGCAAAACTGCTTCCTGGGGTCAACAGGAAGAAAGGTAGGAAGGTCAAATGACTTCTCACAGGAAGAAAGGAACAAAGGTCAAATGACATCACACAGGAAGAAAGGAACATAGGTCAAATGACCTCACACAGGAAGAAAGATCAGATGACCTTTCCAGCATACAAACTGTTAACATAATAACCACCACCAGAGGGTGCTATTGCATGTAAAAATGTCCAGAATGTCACATAATGCCCATCGGTCCAGAACAAGGTCAGTATCACATTGTTGTTTGTGGGAGCTTGCTTGTGCACAAATTGGCTGCCGCATTTCCTACATTACATAGAAACATAGAAACATAGAAGATAGGAGCAGGAGTAGGCCATTCGGCCCTTCGAGCCTGCTCCACCATTCAATGAGATCATGGCTGATCATTCAAATTCAGTACCCTGTCCCTGCCTTCTCCTCATACCCCTTGATCCCTTTAGCCTTAAGAAATATATCCAACTCTTTCTTGAATATATTTAATGAACTGGCCTCCACCGCCCTCTTGGCAGAGAATTCCACAGGTTCACCACTCTCTGGGTGAAGAAATTCCTCCTCATTTCAGTCCTAAATGGCTTACAACAGTGAATACACTTCAAAAGTACTTCAATGGCTGTAAAGCGCTTTGGGATGTCCGGTGGTCATGAAAGGAGCTATATAAATGCAAGTCTTTCTTTCTTTTCTAATTTCCTAGGACTTTTGCACCGTAAAGTGGGTCCAGCAGCGTAGCACATGTTTCCAGGAAATTCTGGACCATTGTTTTCAAGTGACATCTTGTTAGATAGCGGGAAGGAGGCTATTAACATGAAAAGTGTTGACCCCTGCAAGAGAGCAGCTGGTATAGTTTTTCAGGTTGGTGGCCATAGAGTGAGAGCAAGAAACCCAGGCTGTACTGCAAAACTCCAGTGACTGAATAGGTTGTGCTACATCTTGGAATTGAAAATCAACAACATTTTCAAATTGTCCCTATTTAGTGTATTGAAAAATACACAATTTGTCACATTTAGAGCATGACTTAAATATTTGCGTGTGAAAACATCCTAAATATCATGAACATAGTTATTCCATTGCAATATTTTTACAATTCAAAAACGGTCAACAATTATTTGAGTCCAGAGTGAAGCAGGTATCCCCAGTGTTTACGCTGACATACTGCCAACTAGGAAAGGTCAGAGTTTCTGGACTGTTACAACCACCAGAACCTTCTGACACCAATAAGGAATGAAGTAGTTTGTTGGGGAGCAGAACACGTCACTACAATCTGAGGACATCACTGCCTATGACAAGACAGCTGGCCAAGAAGACACAGTAAGAGAACCAGCTCACAGAGAGAAGCATCATGTCATAGGGATAGCTGATTAAATAGGGACCTATTGGCATCTGCAGGAGAACATAAGGTACAATACTGACCCAATAGATTGCACATTGTATGCCAATACTTCTTGTTTTTGGAACATCACTTTCCAATTGCTTTTCCTTTGCTATCTTTAAATTAAAATTATTTCTATTCTTCATGTGATGCCAGCCTTAAGTGCCTTCAAGTGTCCAGAGCTTTGCAGTCAGTTTAGAAGCCTGGCATACTTCTTGGACAGCACCTCCCAAACCTCCACCACCTAGAAGGAGAAAGGCAGCAGGTGCCATCACCTCCAAGTTCCCCTCCAAGCCACACACCATCCTGACTTGGACATAAATCACCATTGCTTCATCATCACTGAGTCAAAATCCTGGATCTCCCTACCTAACAGCATTGATGGAGCACCTTCAGCACATGGGCTGCAGCGGCTCAAGCGGAAGGCTCAACACAGCATTGCTAAGGACAACCAGGGATGGGCAATAAATGCTGGCCTTGCTGGTGATGACGATATCTCCAGAATTTAATTTTTAAAAACACATCTTTTTACTAGGAGTCTACATCAGGTTTCTCTCCTGTACACGTGTAGATATAGGGGTAGACCTTCGCACTTCCAACTCGGAATGACAATTGGAAAATCCAGCACACAGGTTAGCGTGCCCAATTCGCAGCTATCCCGCTTTCTAGTTATCAATTTTGTGAGGTAGTGCTCACAGTGCAGAGGCATGAGGTTCTGTGCCATGAGCACTGACTAGTAAACATAACCCCAAGGTGGAGTGACTAACACCCACTTAATCAACAGAATGTGGCTGAAAGGAGATGGCAGCATGACAGTCGTTGACTGCTGTCACATTGATAATTTTTGTGCCAGTTCTAGCTGTCAGAGTGCTGCATGTCCGTGATGCACAATTATGTTCACACCACACCCCCACTGCACCGAGAATGAGTTATTTCTTCCTGGGAAATGATTGCGCTGCTGTTGTTATTGATGAGATAACCTGCCCTGCGATAGTGCTTCCATTACGGCTTGTAAAATCTGCATCAGAGAATGACCTGGTCCACTCATCGATGCACTACGTCAGTCTTTACACTTACTGGCTTCAATTGTCTGGAAAAGCTGGTCTTTGAAGCCAGCGCTCAGGGTTACAATTGCAATGATAAAGCTGTTCCTGACAGTTGAGAAGCTTATTATTGTAATATTGATTCATCACCACAGTGCGTGAGTGGACTACTTTTTAAAATAACCATTGGAGGGAACGAGCAGCCTAAGGGCTAACACTTGGAGCACCAACATCATAGAATCATACAGCACAGAAGGAGGCCATTAGGCCCATCGTGCCTGTGTCGGCTCTTTGAAAGCGCTATCCAATTAGTCCCACTCCCCTGCTCTTTCCCCATATCCCTCAATTGTTCCTTTTTCAGTATATATCCAATTCTTTTTTGAAAATTACTATTGATTCTGCTTCCACCACCCTTTCAGGCAGTACATTTGATCATGACAACTCGCTGTACAAAATCTCATCTCCCCTCTGGTTCTTTTGCCAATGACCTTAAATTGCCACTGTGACTGACCCTCCTGTAAGTTTCTCCTTATTTTATCTATCAAAACCCTTGATAATTTTGAAATGTTGTCCAAAATGGGAAGGAAAATCAGACATATTTGACAATGGCCAAGGAGCAGATAACAGGGTCTCCAGAAAGAAGCGAAAAAAAGAGGGAAACTAGATGGCAAAAGAACACGACACAACAGGAAATCATTTACACTTTGAGTGCTGACTGATATCACAGCTTTTACAGTTCCATGTGAACCAAACTGTAATGGGGCAGAAATTCCTCCCCAAACGCGTGAGTACGGAAGGGGTACTCACGCGTCTGGCCGGAGGAAATGCCGGTTTTCAGCATGCACAGCGCATGCACTGAAAACCGGCATTTCCTCTCCTCTCACCCAAGAGTTCAAGAGGCTAGCGCATGCGCTGTAGGGGGCAGTGCATGCGTCTTGGATTTTCTCTGTTTTGGGGGATTTGCGCATGTGTAAAGGCTTCCGGTCTTTACGCTTGTAAAAAGCACACGTAAGTATTTATTTTTACAGGTAAGTGGTGTTTTAGTGCAATTTAGAATTTTTTTTCCACAGATTTATTATTTTAAAGAATCTACAATAATGTAAGTTTAGTTTTAGACCCTTTTTATTAAAAATTTATTTTTTTCAAAAAAAAAAAATATTGTTTAAATTATTTTTTTTAACTTATTTATACTTAATTTAATGATTGGGATGTTTTTTTTAATTTTATTTAAAGTTTAAGTAGTGTTTTGGGGTGCAGTACTTCTCATGAGTTTGACAGTCCTTACTCTCAAACTTATGAATGAAGTTTCCCCTCCCCTGATTGGCTGAACAGTGCTCACCTGATCCCAGCCGGCACATCGCACTAACTACACCGCTGGGTCAGGTTAGCACAGCGCGCCGACATCAGAACCTGGCCACTGAAAGGAAATCCACTGCGGGCCAGGTTTCAGATGTCGGCGCGCAGGGTGAGCGCACATCGGGGGCTTGCACGCGCGGCAAGCCCCCGACACCAAGTTCTGGGCCAATATCTGTCAGCACTCAATGTGTAAATGATTTCCTGTTGTTCAATTTAAATTCAGCGTAAACCGATTTTTACATTTCTCAATTTATTACTAAAATGAAATAATAATTAGTAATAAATTCATTAATAAATAAACATTCTTATTATGAACACAGCTAGCTTTTGCTAGACACTTTTATTGAGCACATGTGGACTAGGTACAGTATCTGTAGAGGCTTCCATCTTGACTGCTGCCTTGTGGGTAGCCTAGTGCCTCATGGGTAATGTAGTCTTAATATACATACAGCTGGGTAGTGTAGTCTTATATATATATATCTCTACACAGCTCTACGGCTCCATCTAGTGTCCACTATAGAATGACATGTTATTGATCATTACATCCCCCTTTCTTTGAGGTTTAACAAAATCAATATCAATCAACTTTCAAGAAAACAATAAAGATAATATCAGTAACACTTTTTTTAGTGCTCTATAAACATAAACATTTTCAAAACAGTCAACACATTTTGAAAGCTTTACATTGTACTCAAAGATTAAGTCTATCAGGCTTTTTTACTTCACGTGTGGATCTTCTCAACACGGGTAAGTCTGATGTGTCTTCATGAGGTTGTTCTGGCAGTGAATGACAAGATGCAGTTGCGGCATTGTCATCAATCTGCTCTTGAATAGTCTCTTGTGTTTTTAGGAGGGAATGGCGGTTCCTCCTGAGAATCTGTCCTTCCTCAGTTCTAACAGTGTATGACCTTGGTCCTACTTCCTCAAGAATGTAGCTTTCCTGTTCCATGCATCTGGATCCTCAATCCTGACAACATCATCCCTTGTCAATGGTTTTAGAGTTTTGGATGACTTGTCATAGTATGATTTCTGTTTCAGCTTTAACAGTTGAAGTCTCTGTCTCAGTTCCTTACTTAGCTTTTCTTTTGCACAGTAGGGTAGCGTGGTGCGCAACTTGCGACCCATTAGTAGTTCAGCAGGTGAAGAACCACAGTCTAAAGGTGAGGCTCGGTAGCTCAGCAGGGCAAGATAAGGATCAGACTTGCTTCCTGTCGCTTTCTTCAGTAGCTGCTTGAGAACTTGAACACCTTTCTCTGCCTTACCATTTGACTTGAGCATACAAAGGACTGGATGTGATGTGCTGAAAGTCATAATGTGCTGCAAACTGTTGCCACTCCTTACAGTTGAAGCACGGACCATTGTCGTTAACGGCAATCCTGGGAATTCCATGTCTGGCAAAGATGGATTTCACATGCATTATGACACTGCTTGCTGTGGTGCTTGAGAGCAGTGCCATCTCAGGATAGTTAGAATAGTAGTCAATCACTATTAGATAGTCTTTACCATTTAAATGAAAAAGGTCCATACCAACCTTTTGCCATGGTGCTGTTGGTATGTCAGCTACTATCATTGGTTCCTTTGCTTGTTTGTTTTGGTGTTTCTGACATGTCTCACATTTGCCAATCATGTTCTCAATGTCCTTATTTATGCCAGGCCAATAAACAGTGTCTCTTGCTCTCTTGCATTTTTCAATTCCGAGGTGTCCCTCATGAATCCTTTTGAGCATGTCTTGATGTATAGCCTGTGGAATGACTATTCTGTTCTGTTTTAGTAATAGTCCACTTGCGACACTCAATTCTGACCTTATGTTAAAATATTTTGGACAGGAACCTTTTGGCCAACCATGATGAATGTTCTCTATTACTGTTTGTAATACTGTATCTTTTACTGTTTCTTCTGCTATTTGCTTTGATTTTGTGCCTGACACGGGCAGCGCAGCAGTGACCATACTCACATGAACATCCACGTCTTCTTCAGTAGAGCTCACATGACTCATTGTGGGTGCTCGGGATAGTGCATCTGCTAACACTATGTATTTGCCTGGTGTGCAGATCAGTTCAAAGTCATATCTTTGCAGCTTCATCATGAGTCGTTGAATCCTTGGAGACATCTCATTCAGGTTTTTTTTTATGATGGCAACCAGTGGGCTGTGGTCTGTCTCAACTGTGAAGGTGGGAAGTCCATATATGTAGCCATGAAACTTTTCTAGTCCAACTACCAAGCCTAGACATTCCTTTTCAATCTGGGCGTATTGACACTCAGTATCAGTCATAGACCTGGAGGCATAGGCAACAGGCTTCCAATCTTCACCCTCTGCTTGTCGCAAGACCGCACCTAGGCCATCTTTTGATGCATCCGTTGACACTTTGATTCTTATTGTTGGGTCAAAGAAGGTGAGTACAGGTGTGGTTGTCAGCACTGTTTTGAGGTTTATCCACTCTTGTTCATGTCTTTCTGTCCATGCGAACTCATTTGTTTTATGTAGCAGGTCTCGCAGACAGGCTGTCTTGGCTGACAAGTTAGGAATGAACTTTCCAATGAAGTTTATCATCCCCATGATGCGTAGCACTCCTTTTTTGTCAGTGGGTCGGGGTATTTGAGTATGGCGTTTACTTTTTCCATATCTGGCTCTATTCCTTTGCCAGATAGATTATCTCCTAGGAAAGTGACTTCGTGGACGCCAAACTGACACTTGGCTTTGTTGAGCTTCAGTCCATTCCGGCGTATGCTCTGTAGCACTTTAGTCAGTCTCTCATTGTGTTCTTTCAGTGTGGAGCCCCAGATGATGATGTCATCAACATATACCCGAACTCCTTCCAGACCTTCAATTATGTGTTCCATCACTCTATGAAAGATTTCAGATGCAGATATTATCCCGAAAGGCATTCTGAGGAAACAATACCTGCCAAATGGTGTGTTGAAGGTACAGTATTTGGTGCTCTCTTCATCCAGTTTTAGTTGCCAAAATCCTTGTGAGGGATCGAGCTTTGTAAAGTATCTGGCACCTGACATTTCACTGGTGATTTCTTCTCGCTTGGGAATCTGGTAGTGTTCACGTTTTATGTTTGCATTTAAGTCCTTTGGATCCATGCATATTCTTAGATCATTGTTCTTTTTCTTTACACATACCATGGAGTTAACTCAGTCTGTTGGCTCTTCGACTTTCCTGATGACTCCTAGTGTGGTCATTCTGTCCAGTTCATTCTTGAGCCGGTCACGCAGGGGTGCTGGAACTCTTCGTGGAGCATCTACCACTGGCTGAGCATTCTCCTTTAGCTGGATCTTGTAAGTGAATGGTAGAACTCCAAATCCTTTGAACACATCCTGGAAATTATTCACTACAGAATCCAGCGAGTCATCTGGTCTGCTTATGGCACAGTTTATACGGTAGACTCTCTTGACCAGTTCTAAGTCCTCACAAGCTTTGTCACCCAGTAGTGAATCAAGTCTTTCAGCCACAACAGAAAACATGAGATGATGCACTTTGTCTTTGACTGTCACTTTAAGTCTGCATACACCTAAGCTATCTATTTTCTGTCCATTATAGTCCTTCAGTAGTACTGACTTTTTCTGTATTTTGGGCTTTTCTTTCATATTGTTAATGTCACTCATACTGATTAAGTTTGCTTTTGCCCCAGTGTCTAGTTTCAAGGTAACTAATGCTCCATTTACCTGCAGTGGGATCATCCATTTGTCCTCTTTTACTGCATTGACTTTATGTTCAGCATTGTCCATTTCTGAGGGCTGCACATTTTCTGTATCCTTTTTGATATTGTCACATGACACCATTCGTACAAAAAATGTCTCACTTAAATCAGTGTCCTCAATTACATTAACTCATTGTCCATTCTTAGTTTTTACTTTTGAAAAGCATTGTTTGGCAAAGTGATTCTTTCCATTACACTTTGTGCACATTTTTCCAAACGCTGGGCATTGTTTTAACTGGTGTTTGTATCCACAGCGTTTATAATTAAAAATTTCATCCTCCGATTGCTTTTCCTTTCTGTTCTGCCCACGTTTCTTCCCCTTGTAGGGCACAGCACCGACAGCAGCATTATCACTCATTACAATCGCATCATTATTGATTTCACTGAAAGTCTTCGCGTGCTTTCGAGCTAGCTCGCTGGCTTGGCATATTTTCACCGCATTTTCCAAATTTAGTTCGGTTTCTCTCAACAGACGTTCCCTGACTTTTTTATCATGAATACGAAACACAATCTGGTCACGAATCATGGATGCTTTGAGCTCAGAGAAATTACATGTCTGTGCTTTCAGTTTCAGATCAGTTATAAAGCTATCAAAAGTCTCATTTTGCTGCTGTGTCCGAGAACAGAACATGTATCTTTCATAGGTCTCATTCTTTTTGGGAGAGCAATGTGCATCAAATTTTTTTAGCACATCTTCTAATTTTTCTCTGTTCTCCTCTGGATTAAATACAAATGTATTAAATACCTCTATCGCCTGTGGGCCTGCAACCGCAAGCAGCAACGCTATCTTCCTTGCGTCTGGCTTCGTACCGAATCCGATGGCTGCAATGTAGAGTTTGAATTGTTGTTTAAGAGTCTGCCAATTGTAGTCGATATTTCCTGTGAGTTTCAAATGCTCTGGTGGCTTCAAATTCTCCATGTCGCTTTTCACAATTTTCAGCAGATCTTCACCATCCTGGTACCATCTTATGTTCATTAATAAATAGACATTCTTATTATGAACACAGCTAGCTTTTGCTGGACACTTTTATTGAGCACATGTGGACTAGGTACAGTATCTGTAGAGGCATCCATTTTGACTGCTGCCTTGTGGGTAGCCTAGTGCCTCATGGGTAATGTAGTCTTAATATACATACAGCTGGGTAGTGTAGCCTTATATACAGCTCTACACAGCCCTACGGCTCCACCTAGTGTCCACTATAGAATGACATGTTATTGATCATTACAGTTTAAAAAGCATATGGGATCCTTGGCTTTATAAACAGAGGCATAGGGCTGGATTTTCATTGAGGAGGCGGGTAGGAGGCAGGACTACAACTTTCGGGGTTGTAGTCCCGCCTCCATTGAGTTGTAGCCAACCCATGCGATTTTCACTTGATTGACCTTGTTGAGCCCACCCAGCGGGCTCAGCAGACCAATTAAGGGCCATCTGGCAACAGGTGACGTCACAGATTGACATTTCATCTATCAAGACCTTTTGACAGATGAAATATCAGCCTTTGACAGCTGTTTGAAGCTGTCAAACACTGACAATCTGTACTCTAAGTAAATTCCTTCCTCTCAGGATGATTTAGCGATCTCCCCAGAACAGAGAGCTGAATGCTGCAATTTTTGATAGATTGCGGCCATTCTGCTTTCTGTGCCAGTGAGCTGAGGGACTCCCGAGACCTGAAGGAAGGAAGGCTGTAAAGGTAAGTAAAACTTCTTTAAACACGCCAAACACGCCAAACACACTTACATCTGCATTCATCTGAACACTCACCTGAACACCGGACATCTCGACCCCTCCATGCCCTTCAGCCGACGGCCCGCCTCGCTAACTTGGCGTGGTTTGGACCCGTCGGGAATCCCACACTTCACCAATTACATGTCTGTGCTTTCAGTTTCAGATCAGTTATAAAGCTATCAAAAGTCTCATTTTGCTGCTGTGTCCTTGAACAGAACATGTATCTTTCATAGGTCTCATTCTTTTTGGGAAAGCAATGTGCATCAAATTTTTTTAGCACATCTTCTAATTTTTCTCTGTTCTCCTCTGGATTAAATACAAATGTATTAAATACCTCTATCGCCTGTGGGCCTGCAACCGTAAGCAGCAACGCTATCTTCCTTGCATCTGGCTTCGTACCGAATCCGATGGCTGCAATTTAGAGTTTGAATTGTTGTTTAAGAGTCTGCCAATTGTAGTCGATGTTTCCTGTGAGTTTCAAACACTCTGGTGGCTTCAAATTCTCCATTTCGCTTTTCACAATTTTCAGCAGATCTTCACCATCCTTGCACCATCTTATGTTCATTAATAAATAGACATTCTTATTATGAACAGAGCTAGCTTTTGCTAGACACTTTTATTGAGCACATGTGGACTAGGTACAGTATCTGTAGAGGCTTCCATCTTGACTGCTGCCTTGTGGGTAGCCTAGTGCCTCATGGGTAATGTAGTCTTAATATACATACAGCTGGGTAGTGTAGTCTTATATACATACAGCTATATACAGCTCTACACAGCTCTACGGCTCCACCTAGTGTCCACTATAGAATGACATGTTATTGATCATTACAGGCTGTGGCCATGTTCATAACGGTTTGGATCATTAACATGTATTTACACCGATTGTCATTAGATATATTTAAATGTATATTACAGTACTGCCTTTATCAGCTGCTGCATAGAAACACAACCTGCCTTCATAGACCAGCAAAGTGTGGTGTCAGCAATAAATGACTGCTTCTGATTGAGGCCAATCAAAGAGCACCTGAAACTCGTCCCAAAGGTAATCATTATAGAAGCGCTTCATCGTCATGTTCACAATACCAATACTGCAGGTCATGTTTGATTATAATAAATTAGAACTATAACAGTTACTGCAGGCAGGATGTTGAATAAGGAGCAAAACCTACTGATGCTTGGCTATTTTCCATGAATTCAAGAAGGAAGAAGAAATGATGACGAACCAGTTCTGATGGAAGGTCAATGACATGAAACGTTAACTCTCTTTCTCTTTCCACAGATGCTGCCTCGCCTGCTGAGTGTTTCCAGCAGTTTTTATTTTTATTACAGATTTTCAGCATCCACAGTATTTTGCTTTTGTTTCACATTTAGTTAAAACGGGCTAAATTTTAAAATGTTCTCTGGCAGCAGTCTCTCTCACACAAATTTACTTGTGGATGCACTGACGGATTTACAGGAAGCACTTATATTGGCCCGTATTTTCTGATCGCAGGCCTCCCACGGGCAGAGGCCTGCAATCTGGAAAAATCTGCGCCCTTACCTGAGGGCTCCCGGGATGTGCACGCTTCCGCTCCTGGGCCTCACCAAACTTGAAGTGCGCAAGGCCCACGTATCCCAGGGGCACATGTAGTTCGCAGCGTCCCTGGGATCACGTGGGCCATGGGGAGCCAATCAAAGAAGGGAATCTCCCTTCATACATTTGACAGGAAGACCTGTCAAATATATGAATGGAGATCAATAAAAAATCATAGTAAAACTTTAAATAAATTTATTTTTGAATCACATTTTTAAAATGATTTGAAATTACAATAAATTAAGTATTTTAAACAAAAATGTAATTTTTTGAAAAAAATAATTAAAGGTTTTACCCGCAGAGGCCCTTCTCCAGGGCAACCGGAGGATCTGTCAATACCATTCTTGACAGATCGGAAATGCCAGTTTTCAGCGCATGCGCTGTGCATGCCTGAAACTGGCATTTCCGATGTCCCTACGGGTGGGTACACAGCACATACCCACCCTTAGGGATCGGAATATCTGGGCCATTATAGGTAATTGTAGTAATTGTTTTACTTACTGCCCTTCATTTCTACTTTATTACGATGGTGCGACTGAACCAGTTTTTCAATTCACACCTTCAAGCAGTCAGTTTGTTCCTTCTGTGTTGCAGTTGTACCACAGATACAGACCGGGATTATCCTCCCAGTGGAGTTGTTCCAGTGGGGCAGGACTTCAGCCCACCCCTTAGAGGCTGCGGGCACCCCGAACCATTCTCCTGGGTCAGGGTTCATCACTATGCATGGCAGGCTCCTGCTGGTGACCAGACATAAAGAGGGAGCCTGCCATTGTCTGGCAGTGAAATTCCAGCAGGGCTGCAGCACTAGAAAAGGCAGCTGGGCAGGTAAGGGCCCAGAAGCACCCCAAAGATGGGAAGATCGACTGCCTTGTAAGCTTCAACAGAGACTGAGGTGTATACAAGAAGGTAAGTAGGGACTGGAATGGAGGGAGAGGAGGCTACTCCAATGCCTTCTCCCTCCATGGGGGAACCTAGGGTTATTACCTCCGCTTCCTGGGCCTACCACCACCTTCCTCATGATGTCCCTGAGAAGTGCCAGTAAGTTGGGCAATTTGGAGCGAAATCTGCCAGGCAGCATTAGGCCTCACCAGCCGAATTTACCATCATTCTCCACCCTGGGTCCAGTCAATTTCGGGTAGAATCATAGAGGGAATCTCAGAGTCAGACTAGTAACTGCACGGTGCACTGTAGGGTTTAACTCTTTAGGGTACGAAAGGTTAAGTATCAAGTAAGACACTGTAGTTAATTTACCAACTCTAAAGTATTCTATTGACATTAAGACACAGCAGTGTTCCAGATAAAAACATTATGTAATCTGATTCAGGGAGTGCAACTCGAATATCAGAATCCTTAATTCCTCTGTTTTGGGAGACGAGGGGATTAATTTTTCATCAACAAATTCTTCTTCGACTGCTTCATGTGATTGCCTAAAAACCATTGTAAGCCCGTGTTTTTATATCTTTTTTGTTACTGGGAGAACAACTTGCTGGAGTTTCTCTTGGTTCCCAAAGTCCAGCAGACAGCTGTCTTATCTTTAACCTTGTTTTTATATCGTATTGTTAGTAGTTAGTGTCCTTCGATAGTACACAATCTTTCTCAGCCAGTTTGCGCAATAACAAACCCATGATACTTTCTGATCTTGGACAAGTTGACAATATTCAGCCGGCTTTCTGATCTTGTTCAAGTTTCCATAATCCTTTGCTCCATTGGTGTTTTGATACAAACAATTTGTTCCTTGGTGGGCTATTGATCCCAAATTAGTCTACCTGCAATTTCATCTCCATTGTATTGACTGCACATGAGTTATCTGTCATTTACTGTTCATAATTTTAATCAAGTATTCACCCTGCTAATCCAGTGTTTCAAGTCCATTCCTTTATCCATCTCATGGTTCCTGGGTGAGCGTCGCCCTGTCATTTCCCACTCCATAGTCCTTGCAGCATCTATACTGGTATTTGTACCCTCAGTGAGGCAGGCCTAAATTAACTACTGGTTGCTCCATGTTGTGAATCATATTGAGCCGAGTTCACTATGCATTCATGTTTGCACACAGGCACAGAGCTGCACTTCCTACAGTTAATGTTTAATGTTAGGGGAGAATGGGCAAGAGTGACAGCCTTCTCCGAACATCAAAGTGTGCCGTAATGTTCTATGACTCTGTGACTCTATATAATGTTCCCAGGACCTCCAATGGACAGTATGACACTTTTACAATGTAGCTTGCACTGGGCTGGAATTATTTTATGCCTGCTACATGCTCCAAGGAATCTCAGTCTACCTACCAGAGATGCACTTACATTTCTTGCTTTAATGCAGTCAGGAGTCAGGAGGCCAACCTGATTCCATATTTATGCCACCACTTTCTAGTCAATGCACACATGAAAGATCTTTACATCAGCGTGAAAGTGATAAATAATGGCAGCTTAAGTTAATAAATTATTATTTAAAGTTCAAAACATAGGCTGGAGTGTGCTACAGGGCACTTTAAGGGATTCAAGTTATATTATGAACAGATGATATCACAAAACTTGAGTGCTTCGTCTCCACGTGAGCCGCTTGATGCGAAACGTCCCTCAAATACATTCCAGCCTTTGCTTGTTTGCAAAATATACACGGTGGTGCCAGTTTTGTTCTGTTTCCAGCAAGCTTTTCCTTTGCTGGCAGCTGAGGTGGCAGGGAATGACGGATGGCATGCTAGGGCAATCGAGCCATGTGATTTGAACTGAAATGCTATTGTGCTGCATGGTTTAAACTGCAGTAATCTCTAGCCTTAGTTCACTGCCTGTTACAAGGGAATAGTATGAGCTGTAGGCATTATTATGGGGAAGAGGATGCACTGCACAACTCCTTTGTGTAGTGACAAAGTATTGCATTCAGCTAGTCAAATGATCACAATCAATGGAAGAAACACAGGATGGATTGCTGCCAGGCCTCACTCAAAGAAGTTGGACCAAAACAGTTGCAGCTGCAGTTAGCAGACCTGAATAGGACATTAAGAAACAATTAAGACCAACATAAACTAGTAGACCTCCCTTGGCAAAACCCTTCATTCTCATATATTCACACTTTTTTGCTCTATCTCCCACCATGGATTCACAGTATTTATGTAAGATACTCATAGTTTAATTATTTTTTCTCTCTCCTCCACAAAACATTCCTTCATTTTCCTCAGTTATTTACACGATTATAAAAGATAGGAGAGGCAGGGAGGGGGGCATGGCAAGAGGAGGAGGATGGGAATGGAGGAGAGGAGGGAGAGAGGAGAGTAGGCGAGAGGGATAAAGAAGGCGAGGGGAAAGGGAGATGGGAACATGAGAAAAGCAAGGAAACTATCTCAGTAGGGAAAGCTGGTAAAATCTTTTAGCCGGGGTAGGGGAGTTCTGTTAAACCCACCTTCCCTCTGCTAGGTCCAGTATGTCATCTCAAGGGTGGGATCTCATTTTCTCCACTAGACCCAGATTTATATCTCACTGTGGGAAAGCTCCCAATACGTACACCATGCCTGGAGTACAATCTGCCAATTAAACAGGCTATCACCTCTCCATTGAGAAGAGAGCAGCCGCAGTGAGTCCGTTGACATTCAACCATTGAGATTGGGATAGAAGAAGTATCACTAATAGAAACATAGAAACATAGAAGATAGGAGCAGGAGTAGGCCATTCGGCCCCTCGAGCCTGCTCCGCCATTCAATGAGATCATGGCTGATCATCCAAATTCAGTACCCTGTCCCTGCCTTCTCCCCATATCTCTTGATCCCTTTAGCCTTAAGAAATATATCCAACTCCTTCTTGAATATATTTAATGAACTGGCCTCCACCGCCCTCTGTGGCAGAGAAGTCCACAGGTTCACCACTCTCTGGGTGAAGAAATTCCTCCTCATTTCAGTCCTAAATGGCTTACCCCTTATCCTTAGACTATGACCCCTGGTTCTGGACTCCCCGGCCATCGGGAACATCCTTCCTGCATCTAGTCTGTCCAGGCCTGACAGAATTTTAAAGGTTTCGATGAGATCCCCTCTCAATCTTCTAAACTCCAGTGAGTATAAGCCCAATCGACACAATCTCTCCTCATACATCATTCCTGCCATCCCAGGTATCAGCCTGGTGAATCTTCGCTGCACTCCTTCCATGGCAAGAACATCCTTCCTCAGATAAGGCGACCAAAACTGCACACAATACTTAAGGTGCGGTCTCACCAAGGCCCTGTACAACTGCAGCAAGACGTCCTTGTTCCTGTACTCGAACCCTCTTGCTACGAAGGCCAACATACCATTTGCCTTCTTAACTGCCTGCTGCACCTGCATGCTTAGCTTCAGCGACTGGTGCACAAGAACACCCAGGTCTCTTTGCACTTCCCCTTCTCCCAATCTATTGCCATTCAAATAATAATCTGCCTTCCTGTTTTTGCCACCAAAGTGGATAACCTCACATTTATCCACATTATAGTGCACTTGCCATGTTTCTGCCCAATCACGCAACCTGTCCAAATCGTACTGGAGGTTCACGACATCCTCCTCACAGCATACCCTCCCACCCAGCTTTGTGTCGTCTGCAAATTTGGAGATACTACATCCAATTCCCTCGTCCAGATCATTAATATATATTGTGAACAGCTGGGGTCCTAGGACCGATCCTTGCGGTACCCCACTAGTCACTGCCTGCCACTGGGAAAACTCTTTGCTTTCTATCTGCCAACCAGTTCTCTATCCAAGTCAATACCTTGCCTCCAATCCCATGTGCCTTAATTTTGCAAGCTAATCTCTTATGTGGGACCTTATCAAAAGCCTTCTGAAAATCCAAATACACCACATCCACTGGTTCTCCCTTATCTATTTTACCAGTTACATCCTCAAAAAATTCCAGTTACCTTTTGTAAATCCATGTTGACTTTGTCCGATCCTGTCACTGCTTTCCAAGTGCTCTGCTATTACATCTTTTATAATGGACTCTAGCATTTTCCCCACTACAGATGTCAGGCTTACCGGTCTATAATTCCCCGCTTTTTCTCTACCACCTTTTTTGAATAGTGGGGTAACATTAGCTACCCTCCAATCCATGGGTACTGTTCCAGAGTCTATCGAGTTCTGGAAGATGACCAGCAATGCATCTACTACCTCCAGGGCCACTTCCTTAAGTACCCTGGGATGTAGATTATCAGGCCCTGGGGAATTATCGGCCTTCAATCCCGTCAACTTCCCCAACACCATTTCCCTACAAATACTGATTTCTTTCAGTTCCTCCCTCTCATTAGCCCCTATGTTCCCCGACATCTCTGGGAGGTTATTTGTGTCGTCCTTTGTGAAGACAGAACCAAAATATGTATTTAATTGGTCTGCCATTTCTTTGTTCCCCATTATAAATTCCCCTGATTCTGACTGTAAGGGACCTATGCTTGACTTCACCAATCTTTTTCTCTTCACATATCTATAAAAGCTTTTACAGTCAGTTTTTATGTTCCCTGCAAGCTTACTTTCATAATCTATTTTCCCCCTCTTAATTAATCCCTTTGTCCTCCTTTGCTGAGTCCTAAACTGCTCCCAATCCTCAGGTTTGCTGCTTTTTTTGGCCAATTTATATGTCCTCTCTTTGGATCTTATGTTATCCCTAATTTCCCTTGTTAGCCATGGTTGAGTCACCTTTTTTGATTTATTTTTATGCCAAACTGGGATAAACAAATTCTGTAGTTCATCCATGCGATCTTTGAATGTTTGCCATTGCCTATCCACCGTCAACCCTTTGAGTGACATTACCCAATCAATCCTACCCAACTCGCCTCTCATGCCATCATAGTTCCCTTTATTTAAATTCAGGACCTGAGTTTCTGAGTCAACTACTTCACTCTCCATCTTAATGAAGAATTCTATCATATTATGATCGCTCCGACCCAAGGGGCCTTACACAACAAGATTGCTAATTAATCCTTTCTCATTGCATAATACCCAGTCTAAGATGGCCTGATCCCTAGTTGGTTCCTCAACATATTGGTCCAGGAAACCATCCCGTATACACTCCAGGAATTCCTCCTCCACAGTATTGTTACTAATTTGGTTAGCCCAATCTATATGTAGATTAAAGTCACCCATGATCACTGCTGTGCCCTTATTGCACACTTCTCTAATTTCCCTTTTAATGCCATCCCCAACCTCTGCATTACTGCTTGGGGGTCTATACACCACTCCCACTAACGTTTTCTGCCCTTTGGTATTTCTCAGTTCTACCCATACAGATTCCACATCATCAGAGCTAATATCTTTCCTTACAATTGTGTTAATCCCCTCTTTAACCAGCAATGCTACCCCACCTCATTTTCCTTTTTGCCTATCTTTCCTGAATATTGAATACCCCTGGATGTTGAGTTCCCAGCCTTGGTCCCCCTGGAGCCATGTTTCCGTAATTCCAATCATATCATATTCATTTACCTCTATTTGAGCTGCTAATTCATCCACCTTATTACGAATGCTCCTTGCATTAAGACACAAAGCCTTCAAGCTTGTTTTTTTAACGCTCTTAGACCTTTTAGAATTATTATTTACTGTGGCCATGTTTGTTTTAAACCCTTGATTTCACTGATTGCCACCTTTGTTTTTCTCCTTTCTGTCTTTTGCTTCTATCCTTGTTTCCCTTTCCTTTGTCTCCCTGCTCAGGTTCCCAACCCCCTGCCATTTTAGTTTAAACCCTCCCCCACAGCACTAGCAAACATTCCCCCAAGGACATCGGTCCCGGTCCTTCCCAGGTGCAGACCGTCCGGTTTGTACTCGTCCCACCTCCCCCAGAACCGGTTCCAATGTCCTAGGAATTTGAATCCCTCCCCCTTGCACCATTCCTCTAGCCACGTATTCATTTGAAGTATCCTTCTATTTCTACTCTGACTAGCATGTGGCACTTGTAGCAATCCTGAGATTACTACCTTTGAGGTCCTATTTTTTAATTTACCTCCTAACTCCCTATATTCAGCTTTTAGGACCTCATCCCATTCTTTACCTATATCGTTGGTACCTATGTGCACCACGACAACTGGCTGGTCACCCTCCCTTTCCAAAATTTTCTGCAGCTTCTCCGAGACATCCTTGACCCTTGCACCAGGCAGGCAACACACCATCCTGGAGTCTCGTTTGCTGCCGCCGAATCACCTATCTATTCCCCTTACAATAGAATCCCCTATCACTATAGCTCTACCCCTCTTTTTCCTCCCGTCCTGTGCAGCAGAACCACCCCTGGTGCCAGGAGGTTGGCTGCTGCTGCCTTCCCTGTTAAGCTATCCCCCCCAACAGTTTCCAAAACGGTATAACTGTTCGAGAGGGGGATGACCCCAGGGGATTCCTGCACTACCTGCCTGCGCCTAGTATTCTGCCTGATGGTCACCCATTCCCTTTCTGCCTGTGCAACCTTTACCTGCGGTGTGACCACCTCCCTAAATGTGCTATCCACGACTTCCTCAGCCTCACGAATGCTCCAATATCTATCCATCCGCTGCTCCAGTGCCATAATGCGGTCTGTCAGTAGCTTCAATAGAAGGCAACTGGAGGTGGAGGGTAGAAGTTTAAGAGTGGGATATTGAGGAGATTCAACTTCATAAGAGTGGAGGGGTTGGACTCCCTTAAGCCATGCAGTAAGTGCTCTTAATGGGGGTGGCATTGATTACTGTTGGGCTTTTCACACTAGGGCTAAGACAGAAACCCAACTGGGGCCGGGAGGTTGGGGGAAGTGGTGAGTGATGAGGACAGCTAATGGTGGTCAAGTAAATCACTCCAGTGAAGTTTGCAAGTGAGTTGGCTGGTAAGCAAAGCTAAGAATCAATGTTTTAAATAATTCCTGGGATGTGGGCGTTGCTGGTAAGGCCAGCATTTATTGCCCATCCCTAATTGCCCTCGAGAAGGTGGTGGTGAGCTGCCTTCTTGAACCGCTGAAGTCTGCATGGTGAAGGTACTCCCACAGTACTGTTAGGGAGGGGGTTCTAGGATTTTGACCCAGTGATGATGAAGGGACTGATAATCCAGAGACATTGAGACATAATAGGCAGACCACCAAGAACAGGACAGCAGGAACAGTGGCTTAGATGTTGCAGTCCAGAAACAGGGATTCAAGAGGAAGAATAGGGGAGGGTTATTCGCACATTAAAATAGAAATATTTCAATGACTTTCAATATTTATAGCACCAATATTAGTTGCAGTCACTTATTTCCAAATCCCCTGTTGCTGGAATGCTTAAGCAATGGTATTGGTGGAGCACCACCAGATGGCAAAGGTTAGAAATAGCATTCAGCCTGAAAACTGCAGTTTAACATTGTTTTGATGGGCAGCCATGTAACATTACCTCAGATGGGAGTTAACCAGTCATATAACATGACCTTCCAGCATCACCCGGAGGTGCAGATGCACTGGAAAGTTATGACCCATTCAGTAATTCTAATATATATTAGATAGATTATTTGCATAACTCTGCTATTTATATTCTATTGACCTGATCCTGGTAAACCCAATATTATGCAGCAATGAGAACACAGAGCTGAGAACTTATTAAAATGATCCAACAACAACAACTTGCATTTATATAGCTTCTTTAATGTAGTAAAACATTCCAAGGCATTTCACGGGAGCAAAATTTGATAACTGTGCTGTAAGGGAGGGGGTTCTAGGATTTTGACCCAGTGATGATGAAGGGACTGATAATCCAGAGACATTGAGACATAATAGGCAGACCACCTAAGAAGATATTAGGACAAGTGACCAAAAGCTTGGTCAAAGAGGTAGGTTTTAAGAAGCGTCTTAAAGGAGGAAAGAGAGGTAGCGAGGCGGAGAGGTTTAGAGAGGGAATTCCAGAGCCTAGGGCCCCGACAGTTGAATGGTGGAGCAAAGGAAATCGGGAATGTACAAATGGCCAGAATTGGAGGAGTGCAGAGATCTTGGAGATGGTTAACAGAAATAGGGAGGGGCGAGGCCTTAGACACATTTGAACCCAGTAGAGTTAGGAAGAAAATCATATTTACAAACGTTTCATAAATTCTAAACATTGACAAGTGTCAGTCACAGCCAGTGTGGCCCCGATATTTACTAGGAGCTGGGAAGATAGTGGAGTGGAGGGTTTTCGGACTGGAAACCTGTAAGTAAGGGTTTCCTGCACGTCCTGCCAAATTTAATGGCAGGACATCTTTTGAGGATTTTCTACAAGTTTTCTGCCAACAAGATTGACAGGCTGGGTGCCTATCGGGCTGGAAAGCAGCCAGGGAGCAGATGTCAGGCAAGTTCAACATTGCGAGGTGGGGGGTGGTTGGACATTGCTTGAGGGTTCGGACATCGTGGGGGGGGGGGTCAGACATCATGGGGAAGATACGGACATTGGTGAGGGGGGGTTCGACCATGGGGGTCCGATCACGTGGAGGTAAGTTTGTTGGACTTGGGGGAAACACTCCTGCTCGTCCCTTCCCACAAGCAGTGCAATATAGGCACTTACTTCATGGATCTGTTGCGATTCCTGAGGCCCGGGAATCCCGGCCTCCATGCATTAAAAGTAAAAATGGAGGCATACAGCCTCCTTAAAACATTTTAGTGACTGACCTGCCTCCTGAAAGTGGGTTGCTCGCACCCCCCCCCGGCCCGCCTCTGTTAAAACCAGAAGTGGGCGGGTTGGGGTTGGGTTTCAGAATTTTAAAATTGTTACCTTTCTACCCACCCGCAAGCCACCCATCCTTGGTGGATATTGGTTAATATTCCCACCAGTAAAGTTCGATCAATATACTGTGTGATGTAACGCTTCACCTCGCCAATGCTGGCACTTGATTTAATAATGCAAAGCACACAATAATTGGAACCACCGTAGAAAAACCTCCCCCACTTAAAACAAGTCTATTAAAAAATGGGAAGATGTGATCAATCATCACCAATGGACATCATCTATACTGCTCCACAGAATGAAGGAGGGGAGGAAGTAGCTAAAGACACAAACTGAGTCATTTATCGACTTGCCAATGAATCCTTGGTACGATCCATCATTATTTAATTGTAAAACATTGTTGCTTCTTTGGCTGGAGTAATGGTATTGTCTCATTCTAATTACCAAAGTACAACATTTCAAAGTTCTTTGATAAAATTGTGTACTTATTTCATTTCTGTATTAATTATTTTACACTTGTGGAAGTTGAAAATATGCTGAAAACTACAGATCATATCACACAGCTGGACAAGATAAGCACTTTCAATACAATACTGGCACCAACGCTGTTTAATGGGGGCCTGGAAACACAAAGCACATAGGAAGAACAACTTAAAGCAAATTACAGCTATAATATGCCAATATCTTATTAAAAATCTTAAATGTGTGCACACTTCCAGTTTACACTAATTGACTTCCAGTTGTCATGCTTTTGTCACGCTTTGAGTGTCAACTTTTTCCCCATTGTAAATTCCCTTGTCCACATTTACAATTAATTTTGTAACTAAATTGTGATTCTGCAATCTGGACATTGGGTGCCCACGAATTGCTTTCTTCAATTTCTTGGTTGCCATTTTTTTCCTTAGTTACTGACATTTCTAATAACCATCATAATGATTTAAGCAAAGTAAAAAGAAATAAATATTATATATTTTATAATGACATTTTAAAATTCATCTGTTGAATTACCTTTTGTGTCTTTTAATACCTTCATTGAAGCCTAGGCTTGGACTTAGAATCAAAGAGTCAATGGCCTAGAAATTGTGCCACTTACCACCATGCGTTACCGCCGCAATCCGGTCGAAAAATGATGAAGGCCTTAGCACTGCCGACAGCAGCGCTGTGCCTGGAAATGTAAATGAAGAGAGGGTGACGTCAGTCGGCGTGCAATACTGACTTAACGTCACTGCAGCGAACTTCAACCTTAGTGCTGAGTTTAGCACTGGGTCCTAAACTCGCCAGAAAAACCCAACGTTCAGCAGATTGATGCAAACACTGTCAGCACCTCTTAAAGGGACACACACATCTTTCAGGTAAATTTGCATTTAAGCTTTTGGACTGTTTTTTAAAATTTTATTGAAGTAGTAGCTTGGTGCAATACATGTTAAATGGTTTTTAAGTGTGCAGGGAGTGCCGCTGGATGTTTGCAAGGCCTCGGATGGTAAAGGAAGGCCTCTGAGAAGACAGAAAATGCTGGAAATACTCAGCAGGTCAGGCAGCATCCGTGGAGAGAGAAACAGAGTTCACGTCTCAGGTCAAGATGCTGCCTGACTTGTTGAGTATTTCAGATTTACAGCATCCACTCGCAGATGAAAGAGGAAGATGCAAAAAAGGAAGATGCAGAAGAGGAAGAAACAGAAGAGGAGGAAGCAGAAGAGGAGGAAGCAGAAGAGGAAGATGCAGAAGAGGAAGACACAGAAAAGGAAGATGCAGAAGAGGAAGAAACAGAAGAGGAGGAAGCAGAAGAGGAGGAAGCAGAAAAGGAGGAAGCAGAAGGAAGAATGCAACCCAGACAGCCCCTTTTTAGCCGGGATATCCGGGATGGAATCATCCGCCTGCGGTACCAGTTACCACAACCCCAATTCCCCTTTCAACATTTGTCCTACACCTTACCTTCTCTCTGTTACTGACCATCACAGTGTCCTCTTGGACACAAAGCTGAAATAAAAGCCACCACAAAGCAAACTTTCCAATCCAACTTTATACATCTATTCATCCAACATGACATCAAGAAATCAATTTATCACCCTTATGCATTCCCTTGGTGACTATCATGTGCATGCCTTTGCCTATCCTACTGATGCCACACTGTGCTACCCCATTGGCTGCAGCTTGGCTGTGTAGTGTATGTGCCTTTAAGAGCCCCATGTGTACTGTAATGCCAGTAATGGCCACTCGGGCTATATAAGCCTGTATATTGTGTTGTATCAGTTAGTTCCCCTCCAGACTTTGTTTAGTAAACACCTATGAAACCAACTCCTGTCTTCAGTGTCTCTATCAACACACAGACACAACAGTGGCGACGAATTGGAAACGGACTTACCTGCAATTCGGCAGCACCTCAAGGACATCGATTGCTCTGGCGTCCAAACTTGAAGAAAAATCAAGAAAAAGAAAAAGCTGTGGTTTAACCAGCTAGCCAAGCTGGTGGCAGGTACTGCAATAATCCTTCCTGGGCGTCGGGCTGGGGCTCCAGCGGCTGGCTCTACAGCTGGGCCAAGCAGCGAAAGCGGAGGCAAGCAGTAACAGACGGGGAGGGAGCACTCGGGAGACGGCCGGCGCTGCAAGCAGGTCGGCGTTCAGACCTAGAGAGAGAGTCTGGCGGGAACGAGTCTCCAACTGTAAATAAATAAATAAAAAGAACGGAAACCGCGGGAAACAGTGTTGTCATCGGCAGCAGCGGCGGGGAAGTGCGGGAAGCGCCATATCTTTTCTGCAGAAAAGAAAGAAAAGCGCGGGAAGCGCCATTTTATTTCTAGGATGCCTAAGTCTGGCAATATTGATGCTTTTGATAACGAGATAGAGGATTGGACCACATATGTGGAAAGAGTGGAGGTATATTGCACCGCAAATGGAATAGAAGATGAAAAAAAAGCTTCAGTACTGCTAAATCTAATGGGCGCAAAGACATACGGGCTGTTACGAAATTTAATCACTCCAGCCAAACCAAAGGACAAGAATTTTAAAGAAATTGTTGATACCCTACAGGAGCACTTAAACCCAACACCGCTGCTGATAGCGGAACGATTCAAATTCTTCAAGAGAAATCAACACAAGAATGAAAGTAACGCTGATTACCTCACCGAATTAAGAAAGCTGTCAAAACACTGCCAATTTGGGGCAGGACTAGCAGATTATCTTCGAGACAAATTCGTCTACGGACTCTTAAGTGAAGGAACACAGAAAAGGCTGCTTTCTGAAAAAGATTTAACACGGGACAAGGCTTTCAGTATGGCTGTATCATACGGAGCAGCCGCAAGAGGAGCTGCAGAGATACAACAAAAGACACAAGACTTCGGCACCCATGAAATGACACTGGGTTTCGAGATATGTTATCGCTGCGGCAGATCCACCCATGACCAGAGGGACTGCTGGTTCAAGGACAAAGCATGCAGGCAATGCGGAAAGATTGGACACATTGCATGGGTATCCCGATCTGGACAAAATAAATCCACAGACAGGAAAAAAAAAATCAATAAAGAAAAGTACAGAAAGGTACAAGTGATGACGGACAGTAGCTCTGAAGACCAGAAGAGCGATAGCGACTCCAAAAACAAGAGACTAAGCTGTCTCAAATTACATAATGTAATTGCCAAAGATGATTACCAGACCATTTGGGTTACCCTCACGATAGCAGGGTCCCCAGTTAAAATGGAGCTAGATACAGGATCAGCTCTGACCATCATAAATCGACGGGATTACGAGCGGCTATTTACGCATATACTTTTAAAAGACACATCCATTATCTTGAAAACATATACGGGGCAGAAAGTATACCCCAAAGGAAAAATAAGGGTGCCTGTTGTATACAACGGCAAGGAAATAAAAAAGTTGTATTTATACATTCTACAAGATGGTGGTCCACCGCTGTTGGGACATGAATGGATCAGGAAAATACGTTTAGACTGGCACTCCATTCAGGCACTGACGGTGACCAGTAAGAAAAAAAACGATGATGACGTCATACCTGAACGATTAAAAGACATCTTGGCCAACGCCAAAGAAGTGTTTCAAGAGAAACTAGGAACCTTGAAAGGCATCACCACCTCAATAAAAGTGGAAGATGCAGCAATTCCCAAGTTTTTTAAGGCAAGACTGGTGCCATACGCAATTCGTCCAGCAGTCGAGGCAGAGCTGGAGACTTTGGAAAAGGCAGGCGTATTATCCAAAATAGATTGGAGCGAGTGGGCAACACCCATCGTTCCAGTCATGAAGAAAGCATTGAATAATGATAAATCTGAAGAACAGAGAAAAATTTGCATCTGTGGAGACTTCAAGGTGACTGTAAACCCAGTCCTTCACACGGTACAGTATCCTCTTCTGAGGATAGAAGATATTTTCGCCTCACTATCCGGAGGGAAACGTTTCACCAAAATTGACTTGGCACAGGCATATCTACAGATGGAGGTTGAAGAGGCCTCTAAAAAATATCTCACGATAAATACACACAAAGGTCTGTACCAGTACAATCGACTGGTTTTCGGAGTAGCATCCGCTCCAGCTATCTGGCAAAGAACTATGGAGCAAGCCCTCCAAGGGATTCCGGGGACTCAATGCTACCTAGACGACATCCTTGTAACAGGAGAAAACGACGACGAGCACCTTGCCAATTTGGAGCAGGTGCTCACTAGGCTGAGAGAACGGGGCCTACGAGCAAATCGCCCCAAGTGCGAATTTTTCCAAAATCAAATATCATATTGTGGCCACATAATTCATAAGGAAGGGTTGCATAAGTCACCTGAAAAAATTGAAGCGGTCATAAAAGCCCCAGCACCTGAAAATGTTTCACAATTAAGGTCGTTCCTGGGATTAATAAATTACTATCATAAATTTTTACCGAACTTATCAACTCTTCTACACCCTCTTAATGAACTGCTACAAACAGGAGTAATTTGGAAATGGAGCGAAGACTGTAAACGTGCCTTCCATAAATGCAAAGACTTAATCAGGTTCAAAGAAGTTTTGGCTCATTACAACCCATCACTGCCAATCAGACTGGCGTGCGATGCATCCCCTTACGGCGTAGGAGCAGTATTATCACATAAATTCCCTGATGGATCGGAACGGCTGATAGCTTTTGCGTCACGCTCATTGAACTCAGCTGAGCGTAACTATGCCCAAATCGACAGGGAAGCACTCAGCCTGGTATGGGGAGTGAAGAAATTCAACCATTACCTACACGGACAAAAATTTACCTTGTTGACTGACCATCAACCCCTCATCTCCATATTCAACCCTAAAAAGGGTGTTCCCATTATGACAGCGCAAAGGCTGCAAAGGTGGTCCCTTTTTCTAGGGGCACACCAATACAACATAGAATACAAAGGATCAAAACAGCATGGGAATGCTGACGGGTTATCGCGCCTACTGTTGCCAACGGTAGAAGAAGCACCTACCGTAGACCCAGTGGAGATTTTCCACTCTACCATAGTCGAATGTCTACCAGTAACAAATTCTGCCATTGAAAGGGAAACTAGAAATGACCCGACTCTCTCACGAGTCTACGATTTAACAGTGAAGGGATGGCCAGCACATGGCGAACCACTGTTGCCAGCATTCTCGCAAAGAAGAGAACAGCTGTCAGTGTGCCGAGGAACCTTGATGTGTGGATCCAGAGTGATGATTCCACCCAAACTCCAGGATAAAGTTCTAAAGGAGCTTCACGAGGGGCATCTGGGTGGAGTGAAAATGAAGAACCTAGCCAGGGCGTTTGTATGGTGGCCAGGTATCGATGGAGACATCAAAGAAATGACCAAGAGCTGCCTAGGATGCCAGAAGGTCCAAAACGCTCCACCCCAAGCCCCTCTACATCCATGGGAGTGGCCCTCATCTCCCTGGCAAAGGGTACACATTGACTTTGCTGGTCCATTTATGGACTCAATGTTCTTAATCGCGGTTGATGCGCACTCCAAGTGGCCGGAGGTATAGATACATACATAGATACATAGAAGATAGGAGCAGGAGTAGGCCATTCGGCCCTTCGTGCCTGCTCCGCCATTTAATGAGATCATGGCTGATCCTTTAATTCAGTATCCCGTCCCCGCCTTCTCTCCGTAACCCTTAACCCCTTTTGCCCGTAGAAATATATCTAATTCCCTCTTAAATATATTTAATGAGCTGGCATACACTGCCCTCTGTGGCAATGAGTTCCACAGGTTCACCACTCTCTGAGTGAAGAAATTCCCCCTCATCTCTGTCCTAAATGGTTTAGCCCTTATCCTTAAATTATGTCCTCTAGTTCTGTTCTCACCCGCCAAGGGAAACATTCCTTCTGCATCCAGTCTGTCTAGACCTGTCAGAATTTTATACACTTCTATGAGGTCCCCTCTCAATCTTCTAAACTCCAGTGTGTACATCCCTAAACTACATAGTCTCTCCTCATAGGTCATTCCCGCCATTCCTGGTATCAGCCTGGTGAATCGCCGCTGCACCCCCTCCATGGCAAGAACATCCTTCCTCAGATGAGGCGACCAAAACTGTACACAGTACTCGAGATGTGGTCTCACCAGTGCCCTGTACAGCTGCAGCAAGGTATCCCTGTTCCTGTATTCTAACCCTTTTGCTATGAAGGCCAGCATACCGTTTGCCTTCTTGACCGCCTGTTGCACCTGCATGCTCGCCTTCAGTGACTGGTGTACAAGAACACCCAGGTCTCTCTGTACTTCCCCCTCTCCCAATCTATTGCCATTTAAATAATAATTTGCCCTCCCGTTCCTGCACCCAAGGTGGATAACTTCGCACTTGTCCACATTATAGTGCATCTGCCATTTATCCGCCCAATCGCCCAGTCTGTCCAAATCGCTCTGGAGCTTCCTGGTCTCTTCCTCTGAGCCCACCCCCCCTCCTAGTTTAGTGTCGTCTGCAAATTTGGAAATGCTGCATCCGACTCCCTGATCCAGGTCATTAATGTAAATTGTGAACAGCTGGGGGCCCAGGACAGATCCCTGTGGTACCCCACTTGTTACTGCCTGCCATTCAGAAAATGAGCCGTTTATTCCAACTCTCTGTTTTCTATCTGACAGCCAGTTCCCTATCCACGCCAAAACTTTCCCCTTTATCCCATGAGCCTCAATTTTCCATGCTAATCTTTTATGTGGGACCTTATCGAAGGCCTTTTGGAAGTCCAGGTACACCACATCTACTGGCTCTCCCCCATCTATTCTACCAGTTACTCCCTCAAAAAATTCCAATAGATTAGTCAAGCACGATTTACCCTTTGTAATAAAGATGTCCTCCACCACCACGGAAAAAACCATCACAGTATTAAGGACCATATTTGCCAGGAATGGGCTACCGGAACAGATCTGTTCTGATAATGGACCGCAATTTGTGTCCGAAGAATTTAGGAAGTTCTTAAAAAACAATGGGGTTAAGCACTACACGTCCGCCCCATACCATCCCGCCACCAATGGATTGGCTGAAAGGTTTGTCCAGACCTTCAAGAAGGCCATAAAGGCCATGGGTAATGAAGACATAAAACTTCAGCACAAGGTGGATAACTTCTTGTTCGCATACAGGAATGCAACACATATGGTTACAAACCAAACTCCCGCCATGATGTTCTTCAATAGAAGCCTAAGATACCGGCTGGATTTGATCAAGCCCAACATCAGAAGGGACGTGGAGAACCAGCAATTTCAACACATGAATGAAAGGCCAACTAGAACCTTCCAGATAGGTCAACAAGTTTTGGCCCGGGACTACTGTACCGAGAAATGGCAGCCTGGAACTATCTGCACACGACTAGGACCGCTGATGTATACCGTGGACATCGGAGAAAACATAATAAGGCGCCATGCTGACCAAATCATAGAGTCATCCGAAAAGGGACAACCTACACCACAACTCTATACGCCTAACGATGAAGTAGAGATACCCATATCTACCTCCGATCCGGTGATACTGGAACCCGATAAACCCGACACTGGCATTCAAGCCGAATCAGCCTTGCCAAAAGAACCTACTACACCACCAGAAACTACTACACCACCGAGGCGTTATCCGGACCGAGTCAGGATGCCTCCAGAGAGACTGACTTATAATTAATTAACTGCAGCAATGTGTAGATTATTTTTCTTGTAACATGTAATTAATAATTACTTAAAATATTATGTACTGGTTGGCTAAAAGGGGAGGAATTGTAGTGTATGTGCCTTTAAGAGCCCCATGTGTACTGTAATGCCGGTAATGGCCACTCGGGCTATATAAGCCTGTATATTGTGTTGTATCAGTTAGTTCCCCTCCAGACTTTGTTTAGTAAACACCTATGAAACCCACTCCTGTCTTCAGTGTCTCTATCAACACACAGACACAACAGGCTGGTGGAAGGCTGCTGACTTTCAGTGGGAAAGACTGCAGATGGCTTTGCTTGTCGACCTTGAGCTGATGGCTGGGAGTGTGAAATCAAGTGACGGTATTTCTTCTTCTTCTTCACTCTCCTCTCCCTCTGGCCCTGTGGGCAGAGAACCTCTCTTGCAGTGTTGACCCCCTGCACAAAGCTGGAGTGTTGTGTACGAGACCCTGGGTGCCTCTTCCCTGGCTTGCTGAGCCATTTGTGTTAGTGCTGAAGCACTTTGTCCATTTTTTTAGGTGCAAAAGGAAATTCAGTTTTAAGAGCTGAAGACTCACATTTGGGAATTCTTTTTAATGTTAATTTTTTTTCAGAAGGCAGTTGAACTGTAAAGGCTAAAAACAGCATATTTTTACATCATTTTGATTTTTTTCATTTCTGTAGGTATTGTCCCTTTAAGAAACTGTCGATGCTTTCTGAAATGTCAACCTCGCTTTCAAAGCAGGCTATTCTAGCTGCAACTATGCTTTGGCCACGCTACATTGGGGCGTGCTGTCGCGACCAACGTCACCAGGACAGCATTGCATCGTGCCTTAAGCGCTGGGCTAATGTTAATTAGTGCCTCGTGCCAATTTTTTGGTCTGCCAGCGCCACCATTTTCAGCGTCCATTAACGCCCGGCCACGGTGGCACCGGCAGCTTTCGTGGGGGTCCCAAATTTCTAGGCCATAGGAACTTACAGCACAGAAGGAGGCCATTCGGCCCTTCGTGCCTGTGCCGGCTCTTTGAAAGAGCCGTCCAATTTAGTCCCACACCCCAGCTCTTTCCCCATAACCCTGCAAATTAGTCCTCTTCAAGTACATGTCCAATTGCCTTTTGAATGTTCCTATGGAACCTGCACTCTTTCAGGTAGTGTATTTTGGATCTTAATACAGGAAACTTTGGTTTATCCGGAGGTTGAATGTCCAGAAACCTCGATCTACCGGCAGAAATCAGGAGCCGTTTTGTTAGGTTTTTTTTCTTCTCGTGGCTTTTTTTTCTACAGTCAGGCTCTGCAAAGTCTCTCTGAAGCTGTTGCTAAGCTACAGAGACGCTTCTAAGGTGTGGCCAACTGTTTAGAAGCTGTTGCTAAGCAACAGTATTTGTTGCCAGATACGGAGGTGCAAATCTCCGTATGCTTCAACATTAACGCTGGTATGTCCGGCAGTTTTGATAGATCGGCAACAGCTCGGTCCCGTCAGTGCCGGATATAACAACGTTTCCTGTAACCCTCTGTGTGAAAGAATTTCTCCTCAATCCTCCTCTGATTCTATTGTCAGTTATTTTAAATTTGTGACCTCTGGTTACCGACCCACTTGCCAGAGGAAACAGTTTCTCCCCATTTGCTCTATCAAAACCCCTCATAATTTTGAATACCTCTATTAGGCCTCCCCTTAACCTTCTTTGCTCTAGGAGAACAATCCCAGCTTCTCCAATCTCTCCACATAACTGAACTCCCTCATCCCTGGTATCACCCTGACACACCTCCTCTGTACCCTCTCCAAGGCTTTGACATCCTTCCTAAAGTGAGGTGCCCAGAATTGTACACAAAACTCCAGCTGAGGCCTAACCAGTGATTTTTAAAGGTTTAGCATGACTTCCTTGTTTTTGTATTCAATGTCCCTATTTACAAAGCTAATACGCTTTTTAACTGCCTTATCACCTTGCCCTGGCACCTTCAAAGATTTGTGAATATGCATTCCCAGGTCCCTCTGCACTTACACTCCCTTCAAAATAGTACCATTTAGATTATACTTCCTCTCCATGTTGGTCCTCCCAACGTGCATCACTTCACACTTATCTGCATGAAATTGCACCTGCCATGTGTCTGTCAGTTTCATCAGTCTGTCTATGCCCTCCTGAAGTCTGCTACTATCCTGCTCACTATTTACTGCGTTGGCAAGTTTTGTATCATCCACAAACTTTGAAATTGTACTTCCTATACCCAAGTCCAGGTCATTTATATATAACAAGAAAAGCAATGGTCCTAATACCGACTCCTGGGGGACCCCACTGCATACTTCTCTCCAGTCAGAAAAATATCTGTTCACCACTACTCTCTGCCTCCTAACCCTCAGCTAATTACCTACCCAAGTTACCATTGTCCATTTAATGCCAAGTGCTTCTATTTTCTGAATAATTCTGTTATGTGGTACTTTACCAAATGCCTTTTGAAAGTCCATATATACAATATCTACTGCAGTGCCTTCATCAACCTTCTCTGTTACTTTATCAAAGAACCCAGTCAGGTTAGGCAGACATGATTTGCCTTGCCTTGCCATGCCGGCTGTCCTTTAATTAACCCGTGCTTCTCCAATTGAGAGTTAATTTTGTCCTTGAAAATGGTCTCCAGTAGTTTTCCCACCACTGACGTTAGACTGATTGGCCTGTAGTTATCAAGTTTATCCCTCCTCTTTTTTGAACAGGGGTGTAACATTTGCAATGCTCCAATCCTCTGGCACCACTCCCATATCCAAGGAGGATTGAAAGATTGTGGTCAGAGCTTCTGCTGTCTCCACTCTAGCTTCCCTCAGCAAGCTAGGATGCATTCCACCTCGATTGAACGATTTGTTAGCTTTGCGTGATGCCAACCTATTTAGCACCTGCTTTCTATCTGTTCTTATCCTATCCAATATCTCTACTCCCTCCTCCTCTACTGCGACATTAACTTCATCCCCTTCTTTTAAACATAAGAACATAAGAACATAAGAAATAGGAGCAGGAGTAGGCCAATCGGCCCCTCGAGCCTGCTCCACCATTCAATAAGATCATGGCTGATCTGATCCTAACCTCAAATCTTCTATCACTCTGCATCCACCCGAACCCATGTGATCTCCCGGGAGAGTCGAAAAACCAGATAAAGACCCAATGGCCAATTTGGGAGAAAAAAATCTGGGAAATTCCTCTCCGACCCATCTAGGCGATCGAAATTCTTCCAGGAGATCACTCTGTCCCTATATTTTCTACAGTACTTACCTTCTGTAAAGGCGATCTCCACCCCAGCCAGGAACAGGAATAAAACCATCTCCTGAAATCTAACAGAATTAGAACACAGTAGGAGCAGAACAAGGCTACACGGCCCCTGGGCCCGCTCCACTACCCACAGGGCCATGACCATTCCGAACCCAGACTCATGTCCAATTTCCTGCCCGCTCCCCGTAACCCTTTATTCCCTTTACTTCTAGGAAACTATCTATTTCTGTTTTAAATTTATTTAATGATGTAGCTTCCACAGCTTTCTGGGGCAGCAAATTCCACAAACCTACCACCCTCTGAGTGAAGAAGTTTCTCCTCATCTCAGTTTTGAATGAGCAGCCCCTTATTTTAAGATTATGCCCCCTAGTTCTAGTTTCACCCATCATTGGGAACATCCTCACCGCATCCACCCGATCAAGCCCCTTCACAATCTTATATGTTTCAATAAGATCGCCTCTCATTCTTCTGAACTCCAATGAGTAGAGTCCCAATCTACTCAACCTCTCCTCATATGACCACCCCCTCATCCCCGGGATTAACCGAGTGAACCTTCTTTGTACTGAGGACAGGTGCTACTACTGTTTCAGTACCTCAGTCATGTCCTCTGCAGCCACAAAAGATTTTGGCCATGAATTTACCAGTGCTCGGAGGGCGGGTTTGGAGGCGAGTTAGAGATTGAAGTCGTTATGATTGATGCCGGGTTCTGAACCTGCCATCATCCTGCCTCCACACAACCTTCCCGAGTGTCGGGTCCCTGATTTGCAAATGGATCTGACACCAAGCGGCAGGAAAGGGATTAAAGGCAATTAACTGCCTATTAACAGGTACTTGTGAGCAATTTTCAGGGTTTTTTTTAATTTCCAGCTGCTGGCTCGGGTTTTGCGATGTTTGGACAACACGCCGTGTTGCGGCGTGAACACCAGTGAGCTGCCGACTTCAGAGCTGCAAGTACAGTGTAAAAGCTGCAGTCTTAAATCTAGTCATTTACAAATCTCTAAGCTTGGTGATTGAGTCATTTGGGGGGGCAGATTCTGTTTTTAGGCTGCAAGTCTGTGTCGGGCACTATAGATGCACTGTAACCAGCATTGCTGGATTTTAAAGGTGCACTTACCCTGAACTGTGCCACCTCAAGTTGTCACCACAATGATGCCAAACCTTGGTTCAACATAAATTTATTACAAAAATCACTATGAACAGAAACTTTTCAAATATCATACCACCCAAGTGAGAACCCTTGTGATAACTAACGTGACATCTTTCTCTTACGTGTGCTTCTACGTTGTGACACCCCGAGGCTTCAGCAGATGTGAAGGCAGCCTGCTCACTTCCCTGCTGCTCTTGCTTAGATGCCTTTGATGGCTATCCTCTGGTTTTGGGAGCCTTCGAGGGCCCAGTCAAAGTCTGCTCCTCCTGCGGTTGTGCAGGGGCAGACTTGGCCATTCCTGTTGCATCAGGCAGATGGGGCTCTGACTGAGGGCTTGGCACTGGCAAGGGAGTGTGAGTGCTTGGAGAGGAATCCCCACTTCCTTGTGCTTGTACATCACCGTCCCTCTCATGGGTCACCCGCACTTCACTGCTAACAAGTTGCTGGAGAGCACCTTGCTGCACATCGGTGGAGCCATGTGGACCTGTCACTGTACTGACATTTCTCATGACAAAGATGTCCATGAAACTCTGGTTTCTCTCCTCAATAGATGCCCACCTATCCTCCATGGATGACCATCTACTTAGAAGTGTTACCATGTTCTCCTGAGTCTGGTGATTTATGTGCTCCATGGAGGTTGCCATCCTTTCCATTGCCCATAGCGTTCCCCACAGCATTGCTCATGTTTAGCATGGACTCCTCCATTCTCTGCACACTCACAGTTACCATGGAAATAAACCCACTCAGAGTCTTCTGCACTTGTTCCTGATGCTCCAGCATGGCTTTCCGTCTGGATGGCCCCAGAGGCTCAGCGTCTACATGCAGCTGAGCAGAGCTTGGAGAGCCCAATGTCCTCCGACGAGAACTCTCCACTGCTGTCCCTGCCTCCAACATCTGCTCCTGCTCACCTGTGAGCTGTGATACACCAGGTGACAACACTACTCTATCTCGCAAATGACCCACCGAGGTGTGCGTCTCTGCGCTGGTGCTGGGTGCGCTGAGTGCTGGTGACGCTGCTCCCTCAGATGCTCCAGGTTCCTCTGAGGAGTGCTCCTGCTCTTCCTCCTGTACAGCGGGGAGCGGGGATCTCGATGGTCCTGTGGGGGAGTAAATGCATGAGTTAGACTAGTGAAATGTAGGTTGCAGATACATGCCATTGTGCAGATGCTCAGTACTCAATCTTTATGAACATCATATCCCATATTAGTCACTCGTGATTGCTAAATCAGAGGGTTGGAAATCAATTCTCTCACCAGCTTGCTGT
Organism: Somniosus microcephalus; assembly: GCF_052327205.1. NCBI lineage: Eukaryota > Metazoa > Chordata > Chondrichthyes > Squaliformes > Somniosidae > Somniosus > Somniosus microcephalus. The sequence goes on along the minus strand of NC_140997.1, from coordinate 164,222,729 downwards.
TCTATGCCCGTCTATCTATCTCCCACTGCCAACTCCTCTGCACCTCCAGCGATCTCCAGGGCTGCCTCCTCAGTGCTTGTAAGGTGAGCCAGGGATAATGATCCTCCTCCTGTCCTCCCTCTCTTCCTTTTATTGTGGGCTCTCTTCGACTGTAGTGAGGGACACAAGTGGAGTTTGAGAGAGACTGATGGAGTGAGTGTTATGAATGCATGACATAGATGTTTAGAGGCAAACTGTGAAGGAGTGAGGTGCACTGACCATCTTCCCTCCCTGTGCATTTTAAGTTGTAGGCATTGCATAAGGGTGTGAGTGTTGCATATCAAGATGGGGATGTGATTCTGTACAGAGAAAGAGAGGGATGGGTGAGGGTGCAAGGGATGTTACAATGAGTTGGGATGTGAAGGGGAAGGTTCCCAATGCAGATTGATGGAGATGATAAGAGATGGAAGGCAGATTGAAGGTAAGTGTGATTCTATACTCACTTTAGCTGATCTCAACAGATCATTACACTTTTTTCCACACTGAACCCATGTGTATCTGCATACAGACCTCGAACTCACCTCCTCACTTCTGGGAGAAAAAAGCTAATGCTTCTGCAAAGGGGACGTGACCCCTTTAAAACTTCACTGCAACATAGAAACACAGAAACATAGAAGATAGGAGCAGGAGTAGGCCATTCGGCCCTTCGAGCCTGCTCCGCCATTCAATGAGATCATGGCTGATCATCCAAGTTCAGTACCCTGTCCCTGCCTTCTCCCCATATCCCTTGATCCCTTTAGCCTTAAGAAATATATCCAACTCTTTCTTGAATATATTTAATGAACTGGCCTCCACCGCCCTCTGTGGCAGAGAATTCCACAGGTTCACCACTCTCTGGGTGAAGAAATTCCTCCTCATTTCAGTCCTAAATGGCTTACCCCTTATCTTTAGACTATGACCCCTGGTTCTGGACTCCCCGGCCATCAGAAACATCCTTCCTGCATCTAGTCTGTCCAGGCCTGACAAATTTTATAGGTTTCGATGAGATCCCCTCTCAATCTTCTAAACTGCAGTGAGATAAGCCCAATCGACACAATCTCTCCTCATACGTCATTCCTGCCATCCCAGGTATCAGCCTGGTGAATCTCCTCCAAGCAATTGCCAGGAGGGACCTGCACATTGGCCGTAACGAGGCCAATCAAAGTAAAATTTCACAGGTCTGCGGGGTGACAGCAACCGGGACTGGAAGCCGCTGACCACTCAACCTGACTCCAACCCGCCGCTGGGAAAATTGCAGCCTTCCTTTTTTGTCCCTAATAAGCCCTACCGTTCTTTTAACTATACTTTTATAATTTATATGTTTATAAAAGATTTTTGGGTTCCCTTTTATGTTACCCACTAATCTTTTCTCATACTCTCTCTTTCCCTTTCTTATATCCTTTTTCAATTTCCCCCAGCACTTTCTGTATTCTGCCTGATTTTCAATTTTATTCTGTCTCTGACATTTTTCATAAACTACCCTTTCCTGTTTATATTAACGTTTATAGTCTTTGTCATCCAGGGAGCCCTAGCTTTGGATGCCCTTTCCTTCCTCCTTATAGTAATATGCTTGGTTTGTTTGTGAACTAGCTCCGCCTTGAAGGTCTGCCATTTCTCATTTACTCTTTTCCTGGCCAATCTTTGTTTCCAGTCTATTTGTGCTAGATCCCTTCTCAAATTACTGATATTGGCTCTCTTCCAGTTGGGTATTTTCACCATTTTTTCTTTGTCCCTTTCCGTAACTTCTTTAAACCTAATTATATTATGATCGCTATTACCCAGATGTTCTCCCACTGCAACACACTCCACTTGCCGTACTTCAGTCCCCAGAACTAGATCCAGCACTGCTTCCTTCCTTGTTGGGCTAGAAACATACTGATTAAGAAAGTCCTCCTGTACACATTTTAGGAACTCTTCACCCTCCTTTCACTTTACAGTGTTTTTCCCAGGCTGGGGTGGGTTAGGATTTTCGGACAGGAAACCTGGAAATGTGGGTTTCCCACAGGTCCTGTTGAAATTACCGGCACCTCTGGGTGTTTAAAAGGTAAGCTTGGTGATCCTGGGGAAGCACTCTTGCTCCTCCTGGCCCACAAGCTGTACAGTAAAAGCACTTACCTCATGGATCCAGCCCTCCTTGCCTCCTTTCATCTGCCGGGATTCCTGAGGCCTAGGAATCCCAGCAATCAAGTGTTAAAAATAAAACTTGAGTTAAAATGGAGGCATGCAGCCTCCTTAAAAGATTTTAGTGACCGACCCAACTCCTGAGAGTGGGTTAGTCGGCCCCCGAGCCACCTCCATTAAAACAAGAAGTAGGCGGGTTGGGGTCGGGTTACCCGTTCTTTTTAGTTTTAACCCTCCACCCATCCATTCTGGAGGGGCTAAAATTAACCCCAAAGAGTCTTTCTTTATTTAATTTTAGTTCAATTAAAAAAAACACCAGCTGAATTATGAAGCCAACTAATGTGTTTTATTGATGCTTGTAAAGGTCAATCTTGTTGTGTCGGTACCTTTCTACCTAGACACAATTTAGGACTCAGAACTCAGAGATTCAAACATGAAGTGCTTTATTGGAAGGAAAGGAAGTTCTGGAAAGTTCCGAACAAAGAGAGCTAAACTTAACAGAGAACACCCAACCATTTATCTCCTGTGACAGCGCCACCACAGGTGGGAGGAGAACACACAATAGAACACACAATACATAACATTTCCTCCCCTCTTAAATGGAAGGTCCACATTATTCCTCAACAGGTAAGTTACTTTCAATGCACTCAACGAACCTAGGGTAGAGGTAGACTGCCTCAAACCCTGACTTTACCCTGGGGTTTATTCTGCCCCAGTCTTGTGGGTAAGTCACTAAGCCTACAGATCCAAGCGTCTTGGAGGCCGCCGCTCTCTGACAGGATACCGGCGGTCATCGCTGGCTTCCACAGCAGTAGGCATTGACACAGGCCTAGATGGAGAAGGTGCCTGTGTCAGTTGAAAGTCAGGAGTTTGCACAGGTGGAACAGTCTCTTTGACGTCCTGTGTTAGAGAAGAGCACTGTGGCAAAGGATGCTGGTTTGCAGTATCATCCGGAAACAGTTCAGGCCAACCAGCCGTTGGAGCCTCTGTGGCAGTCTCTGCTCCTAGCAACAGTTGATCTGTGTGTCTTCTCCAGACGACGTCCTCAGCAGTCTCAACCGTGTAAGACACAGGGCCCGTCTGCGCGATCACCGTAGCAGGAACCCATTTCGGTCCAGTGTTGTAATTTCGAGCTAGGACGTGCTCTCCCGGATGAAACCGTCTCTCCTTGGCTCTTTTCTCTCTTCAACTTGAGCTTGTTGTTGACGATGGACAACCTGTTCTGCCCTTGGAGGTTTGAGTAAGTCAAAACTTGTCCGCAACTGCCTCTTCATCATGAGCGAAGCGGGGGAAGTTTTGGTTGTGGCATGCGGCTCGTTCCTGTAGGACAACAGGAAGCTGTTCAGACATTGGTGGATTGAGCCCTGACCTTGCGATGCCTTCAAGGCATGCTTCAAAGTTTGCACAAACCTTTCTGCCTGGCCGTTAGTAGAGGGATGATAGGGCGCAGACCTGATGTGTTGGACACCATTCACATGCAGGAAGGTTGCAAACTCCTGTGATACAAATTGTGGACCGTTGTCACTTACGAGTTGTTCCGGTGAGCCATAATGGCTGAACATCTCACCAAGTTTCTCAATTGTTTTCTCTGCCATGGTAGACCTCATCACAGCGACTTCCGGCCACTTGCTACGAGCGTCCACAACCACCATAAACATCTTCTCTTAGAAAGGACCGGCGAAGTCCACATGTACTCGCTGCCACACTTCTGCAGGCCAATCCCAGGTGTGTAGGGTTGCCAGCTGTGGAACATTCCGGACCCTTTGACATGGGGAACATGTTTTGGCTTTCTCCTCAATATTCCCATCGAGACCTGGCCACCAGAAGTAGCTTCTTGCCATTTCCTTCATCCGAACCATCCCACTGTGGCCTGTATGAAGTTGTTGCAGTATAGGTTCCCTCAGAGGTGGCGGAATGATGACACGGCGTCCCCAAAGAAGACAACCTGCCTGGACGGAGAGCTCATTTCTTTTTGAAACGTAAGGTTTCAAACTAGGAGAATCTCCTATAGCTCTCCCTCGAATGAGATCGTCCATTACCTCAGACAGGACTGGATCGTTGCGGGTGTACCTTCGCACCTGAACTGCAGTGACAGGTGCTCCCTCCACTTGTCTAAAGTAGAAGATGTCTATCTGACGAGGCTCTGGGGGAGTAACAGGCAAGGGTAGCCTTGAGAGACCGTCTGCGTTGCCGTGCAAGTCTGATTTGCGACATTTGATGTCGTATGTGTGTCCTGACAACAGTAAAGCCCAACTTTGCATCCTGCTTGCAACGAGAGACGGAATGTGGGGCCCGAAGATTGAAGTCAATGGACGGTGGTCCGTCAGGAGTGTGAACCTTCTCCCAAACAGGTACTGATGAAATTTTCGAATTCCAAAAACGATTCCCAAGGCCTCGCGCTCGATCTGCGCATAGTTACTCTCGGCCTTGTTCAAGGTGCGTGATGCGAAGGCGATAGGTTTCTCTTCACCCGAAGGCATGATGTGGGATATGACTGCTCCCACACCATATGGTGATGCATCACATGCTAGCTGCACGGGTAGCTTTGGGTCGAAGTGTGTCAGGACCTCCGATTTCAGCAATGCTTTCTTTGCTTGGGCGAAAGCTTCATTGCACAGTTCAGTCCATTTCCATGTTTTGCCTTGACATAGCAACTGATGAAACAGCTTCAGCAATGTAGCTAAGTCTGGAATAAACTTCCCATAGTAGTTAAGTAGCCCCAGAAATGAACGTAACTGGCTCACATTCTGGGGTGCTGGGGCCTCCACGATCGCCTTGACCTTTGACAGCGCCTTATGCAGGCCAGTAGCGCCAATCACATGCCCCAGGTACTCAACTGAAGACTGAAAGAATTCACATTTGTCTTTACGAACCCTGAGTCCATACTCTTTCAGTCGTTGTAGTGTCGCATCCAAGTTCAGAAGATGATCCTCCTCATTTGTCCCAGTGACAAGGATGTCGTCCAGGTAGCACTGGACTCCTGGCAGTCCACTCAAAATCTGATCCATTGCCTTTTGGAATAGGGCAGGGGCCGACGTAATTCCAAACGGAAGGCGGCAGTACCTGTATAGCCCCTTGTGTGTCACAATTGTCAGCAGCTCCTTTGATTTGTCATCGACATGCATTTGTAGATAAGCCTAGCATAAGTCTATTTTGCTGAACTTTTGCCCTCCGGCCAGGCCCGTAAAAAGATCATCAATGAAGGGAAGAGGGTACTGTTCCGCAGACAGCACCGGGTTAATAGTCACTTTAAAATCCCCGCAGATTCGAACAGATCCATCCTTTTTCAGGACAGGAACAATGGGTGTGGCCCATTTGCTCACGCTCACAGGCTCCAGGACTCCATTCTCGACTAAGGCCTCCAAGTTAGCCTCAACTTTTGGCCTAATTGCATAGGGTACAAGTCGGGCTTTGTGAAACTTCGGCTTGCTGTCAGGTTTAATGTCCAGTCTCACGCTGATCTTTTTCATGCTCCCAAGTTCCCCATTGAAGAGTTCTGCATGTTTGTTTAACACTGCAGTCAGACCTGACTCCCCTTTTGACATCATGCGGACTGCAGGCCAGTCCAGCATGATTTTCTCTAGCCACGCATGTCCCAGTAGCAATGGGTAATTTCCCTTTACCACATATAGTGGCAGTTTTGCAGTCTGTCCATTCAATTTAACTGTCACCTCAATGACGCCTCTCATGGCCACAGGTTCGCCGGTATACGTCTTTAGCACAATGTTTGTTGGCTGAAGGGTAAGATGCTTTAGCATTTTGTTGTAGATAGTGTCTGAAACAAGGGACACAGCTGCGCCTGTGTCCACCTCCATCCGCACTGATTGTCCCTCCACCAGTGGTGACACCCAGTAGCCATTTGAATCACCTGCAACCATCAGTATGTGCACCTCTTCCTCCTCAGAGGTGTCGCTCCCCTCTGTTTTGCTTGTTCCATCATACTGCACTGAATGAACACTCTTTTTCCTCTCTTGTCCAAATGCAGACATTTTGCTTCCATGCTTCCCAGCTCTGTCTGTTCTTTTTTTACCTCTACAGGCGCGTTCAATGTGACCCTTTTTACCACAATTTCGGCATTCCAGCTCCGTACACCAGCAGTCATTAGCGTGATGGCCTGTTTTCCCACAACGGTAACATGTGCCGTTCTGCGCACCTTTAGGCTCAGACGACACCTTGTGAACGCTCCCTGTTGAACTCAACTGGTGGGCCTCCTTTTCCGCCATCTCCATGGAGACACTAACTTCAATGGCCTTTTCAAGAGTAAGGTTGTCTTCAGTAAGAAGGCGCTTCTGTGTGGCTGCATTTTGCAGACCACACACAAGTCTGTCTCTAATGGTGTCATTCAGCACCTCCTTGAACTGGCAGTGTTCCGACAACCTTTTTAAAGCAGCAATAAACATCGTCACTGATTCCCCCTCCTCTTGATTCCATTTATGAAATCTAAATCTCTCAGCAATAACCAGAGGTTTTGGTGAAAAATGTGCTCCAAGAATTTCCACTAGTTGCTTATGTGTTTTAGTTCCTGGCTTATCTGGCTGCACGAGGCTGCGAAGTAAATTGAATGTCTTCGGCCCGATTACACTCAAAAAGGTAGGCACGACCTTTTCATTTGCCACCGCATTCGCCAATACAAAATAGTCAAAACGTTCCATATATGCGCTCCATTGCTCCACATTTTCATCAAAATCACTGATGTTTCCTAATATAGTAGCCATCTCACGTTTCAAATTAAATTTTCTGTTTACTCACTGCACCCGTAACGTACGCAGATTCATCCGCTCCTCTTTGCCACTTGTTGTGTCGGTACCTTTCTACCTAGACACAATTTAGGACTCAGAACTCAGAGATTCAAACATGAAGTGCTTTATTGGAAGGAAAGGAAGTTCTGGAAAGTTCCGAACAAAGAGAGCTAAACTTAACAGAGAACACCCAACCATTTATCTCCTGTGACAGCGCCACCACAGGTGGGAGGAGAACACACAATAGAACACACAATACATAACAAATACTGATTGCTTACACAGGTGAAACAGAGATTCTAATTTCTAACATTTATGACAGAGAAAGAGAGAGAGAGAGAGAGAAATTCTACTCACGGATGTCCATTTTGTATCTGGAAGACAGGGGGCCTATAGATGCCACAGTAATCAACTAGTGGTAATTAAAAGTAACAATTCCACTTACACCTCATCTTATCATGTTGAAATATGTCAAAGCACATCACACAACTTGTTCCTTTCTGAAGTGCTATCCGTGCTGCTACCTAGGTACATACGGCAGCCATTCTGTGGTGGCAATGTCCCACAAACAGATGAAAGACCAGTTAATCTGTTGCTTCCCATGTTGTTTGTTGGTTCTGAAAACAAGCTAGAATAAAAAGTGGGTTGTGTAGTAAAATTCAAAATTAAAAAATATTAAAACAATAAAGTAAAACTGAACATAAAAAGTGAAAATAAAACAGAAAAGGAGAATCCTACAATGCACAAGTACCAAGCAAATATATGGCACAGTAGAAATGTTGTTCTAACAATGTCATAATGCCATAGTGACCACAAGATGGCAATGTTTAACTCTCAAACGGTGCCAGTAAACAGTATATTCACGCTGTCTGTGTAACAGTAACTGGAATAATACAAGTGCAACAATGCCACATATCAGCTTTACCTTCAACTGTGAAAACTCAAATATGTACGCTGTAACACGCTGCTCCACACAACATGCATTAACCTATTCCCACTTGAGTCAATGCTACTTTAATTATATGTCATGCAATGTTCCTCAACAACAGCCAACACACAGTATGCTCCTGCAGTCTTCTCCCATCTGTTCAAGTACCCTCTCAAAGTTAATACTTTTTAGATGAAGAAGAGTTCAAGAAGTGCTGACAAACAGTCAATGATTAAAGCAGACAAATTACAGTTCACCTGCTTCAATTACCTGCAAAACTCCCTCATGAAATATTTACCTATGAAATACATTCTATCCTCCGAGAATTCACATTTGGCTTTTCAAAGCAAAGACTACAGTGTGATTAAATGTTGGGGTCAGTTGAAGTCCACAGGGAAACAGCTGGATGGGAAGACAATAGAGCTGATGTTGTGGAAAGGTCAGATCATGTGAGCTGCTGAAACCTTCTTTGTCCATACCTATATTGCGATTTATATTTCAAGAGCAGAGCTGTATTCGAATGCAATGTTTTTCCTATTGCGTATAAATATAAAAACTGCATTACAAATTGCAAATGTAACCTTTATTACATACAGGCTGACACACATAATACAATCACGTAATAAAAGTCCTGTCTCGCAGTTTTGATTTGTAGTCATGTCATATCTTTTATCTGTACAATGAAATTCAGGTAACAGATTGCTCTTCCTGAGATTTGTTCTGGGCTGATACCCATAGCATGATCTGCAGGTTACCGGTGGAGGTGTTTCCTACAGGTCACAAGGAAGGCATCTGCTCCGACCTGAAGCTACAGCTAAATATAGTCGTTAAAAAATTCAGTTCCACTAAAATATTGCTAAGCACAGCTTCTGCAGAGTTCTGTGTGATGTAAGTGTTAGGAAAAGTGCTGTTGCAATAAAATCTCTCTAATGGAGCTCAGGGGAGCCTTTGAACAGTTTTAGGTTGGAAGAATAATCACACGCTTGGGTCGTAATTTCACCTATTGAACACATTTGCATATATGGAAATATCATAGTCTTTCCCCTGAATATTTGACACATGCTAAAAGAATGTTAATTGCAGAAGTCAAATCAGTGTTTTCATCGCACATTCATCCTGTTTATTTAATGTGCATGTGACGGTGAGAGAAATTAGACGTATATATTTCTGATATAATGGCCCAGATATTCCGATGCCTACAGGTGTGTACGAGCTGTGTACCCACCTGTAGGGACGTCGGAAATGCTGGTTTCAGCGCATGCGCTGAAAACCGGCATTTCCGATCTGTCAAGAATGCCCTAGAGAAGGGCCTCTGCGGGCAGATAGTTCCGCTTTCTGGAGCCCCTCCGCCCGCAGAAAACCCTTAGAAATCTTACACCTGGTAAAAGCAGGCATAAGGCCTGCTTTTACTCGGATAAGAGTGGAAAAAAGTTTAAAAAAAATTTCAGTCATTTATCATTTAAAAATACTTTGAAAAAGGTAAGTTTATTTTTAGCCCTGTAAAAAACTTTAACTACTTTTTTCAAAAGATTAAATTTTTGTTTAAAATATTTATTGTAATTTCAACTAATTTTAAAAATGTGTTTAAAAAAAAATTATTTAATGTTTTGCTGTGTTTTTGGGGTGATCTCCATTCATATATTTGACAGGTCTATCTGTCAAATGTATGAAGGGAGATTCCCTTCTTTGATTGGCTCCCCATGGCCCACGTGATCCCAGGGACGCTTGCGAACCACATGTGCCCCTGGGATACGTAGGCCCTGCGCACTTGGAGTTGGAGAGGCCCAGGATTGGAACTAGACGCACCTCGGGAGCCCTCAGGAAAGTGCATAGATTTTTTCCACGCACGCGGGAAGCCACCGATCGGAAAATACGGCCCAATATGACAAACGAAGACCTCCTTTAGTTTCTGCTGCCTGCTTGCCCTGCTACCCACTTACAATGAACGGTCCTGATTTTAAAGTATGTCTACTTATTTTAAGATGCATTTATGTTGTCATGGGATAAAATAAATTTCTATGATCTGTATTCTATGTAATTTTGTATTTTTTACTTTTTTAGTATAAGAACATGTACATGCCCTTGGTAACCAAAGGACACAGATTTAAGGCAATTGGCAAAAAATCCAGGGGTGGGGGGGAAATGAAGAGAAATATTTTTACACATCAAGTTGTAATGATATCTGAAAAGGTGGTGGAAGCAGATTAAATAGTAACTTTGAAAAGGGAATTGGATGTATACTTGAAAAGAATATATTTGAAGAGGTCTATGGGGAAGGAACAGGCGAGTAGGGCTAATTGGGTAGCTTTTTCAAAGAGCTGGCACAGACACGATGGGCCGAATGGCCTTCTTGTGCTGTAAATAACATTGCTTTAGTTGCATTTTTGAAGTATCCACTAGAGGGAGAAAGAGAGTGCTATATATCTGTATTAATTCAGTGCCTCAAAAGTGGATACAATGAAAAAAAGAAAGACTTGCATTTATGCGGTGTCTTTCATGACCTCAGGACATCCCAAAGTACTTTACAACCAATGAAGTACTGTTGAAGTGTCATAACTGTTTTAATGTAGAAAACGTGGCAGCCAATTTGCACACAGCAAGATCCCACAAACAGTAATGAAATAAATTAGCAGTTCAGGTGTTGGTTGAAGGATAAACGTTGGCCAGGACACCAGGAGAACTCCTCTGCTCTCCTTCTATGTAGTGCTATGGGATCTTTTCACATCCACCTGAGAGGGCAGTCAAGGCCTTGGTTTAACATCTCGTCCCATAGACAACACCTCCGGCCATGCAGCACTCCCTGAGTACAGCACTGAAGTGTCAGCCAAGATTATGTGCTCAAGTCTCTGGAGTGGGGCATGAACCTTTATCTTTCTGGCTCAGAGGTGAGAGTGCTACCACTGAGCCACGGCGGGAAGTCAATAATGTCCTGGACTTTGAGGAAAACATTTCAGCGCCTTCTTATTCTGTTTCTGTGTTTTCAGTGATGAAGTACCCGAGGTTATTGGCAGGTCAGATTTGAGCAAACAGAGCAACTGCACTGTCACCTTGCTGGCACAAAGCCTGTGAAGCCAATTTTCCTTAGGCATTCCCAGGTAGCTGTGCCTGGGCCTATAAACACAACAGTATGGGTAAAGGCAGTTGTGGCCCGTCCACCTTTGGTGCAATCGAATCTTTTCATCCTCCTCCAATTAATACAGGAACGGAGGAAATGGTCATCGGAATTCCTATATCCAAACTTTTGATTGTAGTAATTATAAATCTTGCTGACAAAAATCCTGAAGCAGAAATAAACAGAACGGCAAAAAAAACAAATTTGCCAATTTGGCTTCACAAACCCAATGTTCAAATCCACTTTCATATATGGTGTAAATAAGTTGTTGGCCCTTTAAACACCAATTTGCCCAGAATATGCTCATTTTATACAGCTTGTGGAAAAAACTGAGAAATCGTGTCTGTGCTGATTTCAGTGGCAGCACTATCGTATTAAAAAGTGAAACTTTTTCCATTTTGGGTGCGGGCACCGTAGGCTAGCCTGAAAAGTTGGCTGGAATATGATGCACGGCACATAACGGCAGACATCTAATGAGATCAAACTCTCATTAATGTGCTGGGCCTCTATCACCCATTCTGTGCCACCACCCCAGCCATGGGGAACCCACAATCTGCCACATTGCTTTTAAGCAAGTTCCACAACAGCCTCTCACGGCAACAGACTCTGATGTAATGCACACTGTTAATGGTTGCCCCACCATAGTCATTCATTTCCACGTAGACACAGATGAAATGCATCTTCAAATTGTTTTTTAATGAGTGCTTGGGGCATTTGTGCTGCTTTTGTTATTTTTTTGAAATGGTGTATTGGAGGAGTGGATGGAGGAAGCATTCTTCCCATAATTTCTGGGCTAAATTCCATTATCACAAGGCCTTAACTTGTGTAAACTTCTATTTGTAATGTACCCTGGTATATATTTGATATTCTGTCCTATGTGCCGATGCAACTAATACTATATCCAGATCACTCAACCAAAGAAGACACATATAAATGAGGCATGTAGTGCTACAAATGGATAGATATGCTTCTGCATCATGTCACAAACATGGAGCATCATAGAAAATAAAGTTTAATGACTAAAAATAGAAAAAGCATTGAAGTATGAATTGCAACTGCTTGCCTTCTTCAAATGACAATCACATTCTTTGCTTATTTTATTGTCAGCAGTCCCCTGATCCATAGCATCATAGAATCTTACAGCGCAGAAGGAGGCCATTCGGCACATCTTGGTTGAGCAGATGTCTCCCAGTCATCTAGTGGATTAAAGCACTTGTAGATATTACATTAGGTCATACAGACCAGGAGATCTCGAGCCCAATTCTGGTCTATACCAGGTTAGCATAATCTTAATGGTGGTGTTCCAATTGGACCCATTGATGGGACAGGGAAAGTCCTGCTTCTCTTTGCTGGAATGTGTGGATGTAAGTTAAGAACTGGATTGGGCTCAGCTTTAGCCTATCTACAGTCACTGCCGAGGCTCCCATATGAAGAATGGCTTGTTGGGGAAGATAGAGTAGGGGTGTCAGCACTTGTACGGTACCCAGTAAGATTCAGCAGATTCAGGACAAAGTGTGAGTGAGTGCCGGGACAGATTGGTAGTGAGATAGTTTGTTTTACAAGCAAACTAGGTTACAAATGATTGCGCTGGATAAATCAGATGATCTAGTAATTTACATGATTTTTAACATGACATACCAATCATGGTGTCTGCTCTACAGTTCTGTGACCAGCAATTAATTCATTTCAATCATAAAAATCAGATTGATGGATTGCTGCAATTACATCACACCACCTACCACTTCAGATATGACAAAGGCACACAATACATCAATGGAGAGATGGAAATGGTGTTGTGTCGAATCCTACATATGTATTTAGAATGTAAAAATATACAAGCATGTATAACAGACTCTTATCTGCTATTTTGTATGTTTCAGGTGACCCTGACATGATGGGATGGTGCGATACACATAGGGACAATCAATGCAGGCAGGAGATGGTTCTGTCTGAAGACATGCCTTTTCAGTTCAGTGACTGAACACAGCTGAATGGGGGTGGCAGTGAGTAATGTTCCAGCAGCTGGTGAACCAGGAGCCTGCAAAGTATTTGGGGATCCGCTTGGATTACAGACAGGGAGTTGACATAATGGGCCAAAATTTGCTGTCAAAATAATGGTGAGGCTAATGGCGCTTATTGTTATTTATGCACAAATGGTACAGCAACTTCAGGCAAGGGTAAGATGCGTGGTTGTTGCAGATTTACAGATTTGGATGACAAGGCTCCTTTTGGGGTATGAGAGTTCATTGATACTCCAACATGGCACAAATCAGTAGCCAATTGTACTTTACAGTATGTAAGGGGTTTTCTCTCTGAGGTCGCAGAGGTTTCTCTCGCCAGAGGCCTCTCTCTCTCTTTTGCACAGTAAAACCTTGAGTGGTTCGACCCACTCGCCCCTTAGGTTCTAGACACTGGACGTAGGTGCAGAAACTACAATGCAGAGAATACTCTTATAGACCAAGTTTAATGAAACGAAATGAAATTTTATTGCATAAGGAAAAACAAATCAAATGCAAGCAAAATAAGAGGGTACATGGGAGGGAAAAACAAATCATAACAATACAGTACTAGCTAAAATAGATACAGGCATATTATACTTTACAAAAGCCATCATGAAATGGGGAAACACATGGAACATCGAGGGACAATAACTCATGTTAATTATACCCAAAATGACCACCCCCTTAAACCTATCTAGATCCGATTATGTAGGGACAGAAACATGCTCGCCAATCCAACTAGGAATTGCAAGGTTTTGAAACAGGTCTGCGTTTTGATCCTTTCAGGCGTCCTGTCTCCTCGTGGTCAGCGCTGCGGGCTGTGAGCTGCGACACGCCTTCTCTTCCTCGAGGTGAAGGTCACGGACAGGCTGGATCTCAGCGGGCCTGGATGTCGATGTGAGGGAAGAGACCATCTGCTTGACCACGGTTGGAAGCCTCTAGCTGGCTTTCATATAGGTTTCTTCTGTAGTTTTATCTCATCAAAACGGCCCGGGGTTTGTCGACGATCTCCCGTTGGTTACCCCGGGGCGGGATGCAGACTTGAATCACCTTCTTCTTCTTCTTCAAGCGATGGTGCCACCAATACGATGATCGCACCACGATGACTGTCCTGGCTACGATGGCGCTCTGTGATGGCTCTGATGGCTCCCGATCGCTACCCCGGGTGTCTCCAATTATACTTCTCAGGAGAAGCCTTTATCTCCCACCAAATCAAGGTTAGTCTTTGTTTAACTTTTGGCGGGCTTATAGCACAGCGGGGTAGTTATTATATTTAAACTGCTTTCGGGATGGCCGGTGATGGCCATCTCTGATCTGGAATGACCTGGTAATGTTTTAATGCCTTCTTGGTGTCATTGATGCTCTTCTCATGAATATGAAACTGTTCCCCTTTGTCCGGGTAAACATTTAGATGGCCTTCATCTACTGGCCGATCTGACTGGATCTGCATCCAATCTTTATGTATCCGTACGTGTCTGGTTTCGTTTTCTCAGAAACGGCTTCCAGAACTTACTGTGGGTTGAATCCACAAAGGCTGTCTGGGGACTGCAGGAACCATTTTAAAGTGTCCCAATAAGTCGGTCACGGGGTCTGGTGGCCATTTTATATGCCCCTTTTTCTGGGCTTCTTTTAAAACAGTCTTTTAACCAAGGCCTCTTCTGCCAAAGGACCCTTATAATACAATATTAATTTTGCGAATTCTACAGTCCTCCCTGATGATAGTATAACTTGCTTGAAGTATCATAATTCTGGGTGAGCAAAATTTTCTGACTCTCCATAATTAAACCATCCCCTGTATTTACCTATCTATGACACCACGACATATGTATTTCCCGTTTCAGAAAACCTACAGTGTACATTAAGCATCTATAGATGGCAATACATTGGATTTAAAATCTGACACATTCACTTCCAGGCGTGGAGGGGGGCCTAATACCCCTACACCACCTGGTTCATACACATTGGGCTAGATTTTCAGTATAGACAGTTTTGGGGCGCTAACCTTAGCGCCCGCCCGAAGTTAGCGCCCGCCCCAAAGTAGCGCCCCGTTGCCGGAAATTCAGTGGCTTCGCCCTAAGAGGTTGGTGGAGCGCTAAAAGAGGCGTTCCACTCCTATCTTTAGGTGCTAAGCCGGCGGTCCAGAGGGATAGCGCCCAGGCGGGGCGCAGCGCGGGTGCGGTCATTTTTGGACTGACAGCAGACCCCGTGGCGCCGACCAGCTCTTAAAGGGGGAAGGGACGAATTGGTCTGCTGCCACGCCCTGCACACTGCAGCCTTGCAAAGAGGCCTCAACACTGCTGCTCAGCCCCAGGGAGTCATGGCAACGCCAGAGAAGGCCCGTCAGCGTGCCCTGCGCTTCTCAGAGGGTGATCTGGACATAATGGTCACAGCTCTGGAGGTGAGGCGCAAGATCTTGTTCCCAGAGAGTGGGAGGAATCCAACCCACCACGACTACACCAAAGCCTGGAAGCAGATCGCCCAGAGGGTGACGTTCACCGGCGATGCCCCCAGGACCCACAAACAATGTCGTAAAAAATACAACGATCTGACCAGGATTGTGAAGGTGAGTAGCCTTTCCAGTCTCCTCCTCATTCTTGCATGTACACCTGACATGATGGGCAAAGGGAGCTGAAAGTCCTATTGGCCAGCCCTCAGCCAGCAGCATTGGGACAGTCATGAGCATCACATGGCCATTCGGCACTCTACACTTTGTCCAAGCTATTCCACCATGGGAGGCAGTGCACACTACATCAGGGCTTCACTCTGTCCACGCTATTCCACCATGGGAGGCAGTGCACACTACATCAGGGCTTCACTGCGCACTTACAGCCCGTCCTTTCTCTTGCAGGCTAAAGTAGCGTTTAATCGCCAGGCGCGTGCCAGGGGTGGCCGCGCCAAGCTGCAGAAGCTCACTCGGCTGGAGGAGCGCGTGTGTGTGCTCATGGGAGCCCGTGTGATTGTCCCCACAGCGTGCGGAGTATCCGACCCTCCACTGCCCGGCAATGGTAAGGACCTCGCCTTTTGGCCCTCTCGCGTCGCACTGGCCCATCCGAGCTACCTCCTTTGCCACTGTCCCACCAATGCGCTGAATGCCACCAGTCCTAACTCCCTCGCTGACGCCGTCTCCTCACTCTGAAGCTACTCTTGTGCATTCCTGCTTTCAGCTGGTGACGACCAGGACCCTGAAGCTGCCAGTGACAGCACCTCCAACCAGGAGGAGGAGGAGGAGCAAGCCGGACCTTCGGGGGAACAGTCACGTACCGCAGGAGAGGAGGAAATGCTTGACACCTCCTCACTGGACGAGTGCCTGGAGGAACTGTCGCAGGGCAATGCAGCTTCTGGGACCAGTGGCGTCCAGCCACCCAGGAGCCGTGCGCGTGGCCCGCGGCCTTCCCCCCAAAGGGGGGAAGGATCAGAGGGGAGTGCTGCTGTTCGGCACACTCGCCGCCACCAACGCGGCAAGGGTCCCCTAGTTCGGCCCCCTCCTCCCCAGCGGGAGAGTCGCGACTCCAGTCCGGACACCTTCACCTCGGAGGAGGAGCGGAAGCTGGATAAGATGGCCGACGATTCGGACCGGCGCCACACGGAGCTCATGAGCGTGGTGGGGCGCATGCCTGAGGCCATCGAGTCGCTGGCGACCAGTGTGCGCGAGTTCGGGGCAGCAACTGCCGCGAGTGGCCGCATGCTGACTGATGCCGTCAAGACCCTGGCGGCTGTGATGTGCGCGCACAGCAGGACCACAGGGGCACTCACTGCTGCCACATGCGCTGTCTCAGGCAGGCATCGCCAGGGCAGCCGCCGCGCTGGACCATCCCAGCAAGCCGCCCCTCAGCTGATTGTTGCGGATCCTGCAGTGCGGGCCCGGCCGAGTGCCACCGTGCCACAGCACCAGCCAGCGCATCCCAGACGCCAGCTGGCCCACATTGCGCCATCCGTCGCCGCCATTCCCCCACTGGGGCGTCAAGGGCAAGCGGCTGCAGCTGATGGTGGCCAGGCTCAGGTGCGCCACTCAGCAGACGGCCCCTCGAGGCCCAAACGCCGTGTAGGCCGCCCCCCAGCGGCATCTGGCGGAAGGGCATCTGAGCCTCAGGCGCCTTCCCCCAGCCTCGCAGCAGCCACTGGGCAGAGCTTGCGAAGGAGCAGCAGGCCGGGCAGGGGAGGCAAAAGGCTGGGCAAGGTCTCGCCCTCGCGGGCCACTCAGTAGAGGGTGTGGGCAGCTTTCCTTTTATATGGCGGTGGCCATCTTTATTTTGCCCATGGTTGTGTTGTTGGAGGGCTTATTTTTTGCGTTAGGCCGACGTTGAGGCCCGGTTTGAAGAAAGGTGGAGTGACTCCTCCCCAGTTTGTGGGAGTGAGTCGTTTGTTGGGCTTTTTGTGGGGCCCGTTTATTGTTTTTGGGGATTCATGTGGGAAGGGCTTTTCATTTTTGTGTAATAAAAAATTATCTTTATTCATGCAGTCTCCATGGTTGTTCTTCTTAGTGTTTGTTGGCTTCGCCGGCTGAGGGCTTGTGGAGCAGCTGCATTCATCTTCCCTCATGGCCCCTGGCCATTCCCTGACAGGGGGCTTAGAAGTACCGTGTAATAAGGTGGCGTCGTGCGGCCCTTGGCCCTGGTCGCTCCCCCCTGGGAACGTACTCCTGCTCCTCCTCCTCCTCCTCCTCATGCTCCTCCTGCTCCTCCTCCTGAGGTGCTGGTCCAACGTCAGGTGGCAGTGCCTGAGTTCTGCGGATAGCCAGGTTGTGTAGCATGCTGCAAACCACCACAAATTGGGAGACCCGGTCCGGCGAATACTGGAGAGCTCCTCCGGAGCGATCAAGGCAGCGGAACCGCTGCTTGAGGACCCCAATAGTTAGCTCGATGATGTTGCGGGTGGTTTGATGGCTCTCGTTGTAGGCCTCTTCAGCAGCGGTCCTGGGCGCGCGGAGCGGGGTCATGAGCCAGGTGCACAAAGGATAGCCTTTGTCCCCGAGTAGCCATCCTCTTGGGGGAGGCTGTGCCTGGAACATGTCATGCACAGTACTCTGCCGCAGGATAAAGGCATCGTGGCTGCTGCCTGGGAAGCTGGCATTGACTGCCATGATGCGCTGCTTGTGGTCACAGACCAGCTGCACATTCAGAGAATGGTAGCCCTTCCTGTTGCGATACTGCTCGCCATGCTCCAGAGGGGCCCGCAAAGCCACATGCGTACAGTCAATGGCGCCCTGCACCAAGGGGAATTCCCCGAGTCTGGAAAATCCCAATGCGCGCTGATGCTGGCTCTCCAGGGCCATGGGGAAGGAGATGAATTGGCTTCTCCTTCTGAACAGTGCTTCGGTCACCTGGCGGATGCAGCGATGCGCGCCGTACTGGGAGATGTTTGCTATGTCCCCAGCAGCGTATTGGAAGGAGCCGGTGGCATAGAAGTTCAATGCCACCGTCACCTTCACTTCCACCGACAGAGACGTCCTGCACCTGAGCTTTGGCCGCAGATCTCGGCGAAGCAGGTGGCAGATCTCTGCAATCACCTCCTTTCGGAATCGGAGCCTTTTAACACATCGCGCGGCACTCATGTTTAGGTAGGAGCGCTGCTGGCGGTATAGCCTGACTGGGTAAGGCCTACGTGGCCGACGCCTGTAGCCCCCTCTGCCTCTAGCCAGGGCTGCCCCTCTCACAATGCGTCTGCGAGCCCTACGGACATGGAGCTGCAGCTCCGCGTTGGCACCCCATGCAACCCCCATCAAATCCTGGCAAACACTCTAATTTCAAAAGGCCACTTGCAGCGCTCTGGCCTGAGTCCAAAAATACCTGGCTCTTGCTGCTTGAAACCAGTTAGCTATCCTCCTTGTTGTGTCTCCAGAAATGCGTTGCACAAGAGTGTTTTCTGAAAAAAGGCTGGCCTTTATACTGGAGAGAACGTCCCCTTTAATTTGCGCCCCCCGGGGCCCGCGCTGGTTGTGTTGCGTTCCTTTTTCCAAATGCTCCGGCCGCCAGCCGCACAATGGGGCGGTCCGACTGAAGTTTGGAATCGGGGCGCACAAAGGGCGTTGCACGAGGATGTGACGTCATTTTCTGCGCGCGCATCCGGGCGGGCGCTAAACTTTGCGCCGCGCTAACGGGCAACTTAATTTGGGGCGGGGCGCAAACTGCGCTGCGCCCGGGCACTACACGCATAGCGCCCGAAAAACACTTCTCTTAAGGCGCTAACTGCTGGCGCAAGCGACTGAAAATCTCGCCCATTATCTTTTATTAACAAAAACTCACTTAATGAATTTCAATAATAAAAATAAAGTACACACAAAAAATACTCCTGAACAAACATCAAACATAGAGGAGGGAGGGAAACTTTAACTTTATACATAGCAGAAAAAATCTAAACGGGTGTCTCTTCTTCTACCCGCACATAATGCTCTCTCCATTCTCCTCTGTTCTCATGCTTCTGCGAATGTCTGACCTTTTTACAGTGTACAAACAGCAAATAAATCACAATGAAAACCTAACACACTACAAGGATGTGAGAGGCTATCCTAATCCAAGAAGGGACTTCGATATTAGTGAACAGATCCCATCACGGTGGGGTTACTATATCCAATATGTTTGCCCCTATCTCTAAAGTCTTCTGCTCCAGTGTGTAGAAATGTTTCTGTGACACGACAACAGCTTTTAATATCTTGGTGAGGTGTTCAGGGAGAGGGGGAATGATATATCCAAAATGTGCAACGAATCGTTGCAGATCGGTGAAATTCACTTTAACAGTGATGTGAACAGTGGAGGGTTCAGGAATGGGGACAATTCGCTCTTGGGCCACTTGAACTTCTGCCTTGGGCTTGAAGCAGAAACTGCTGTCACTCACCGGACACCAGCCGTGCTGTCCATGTTGGTAGTGGGGCGCTGCAGTGGTGACACAGTATGTCCCACCTATATATGCCACCTGCGGGGGCACATGGCCTTGTGCCATTGCCTCCATGGTGCAATTTACAGGCTTCGCGCCAGCAGTTCTGAACCCGCACTGTGGTTTTGAATAGGCATTCAAGTGCTGGGGACACAGGATGATGTGTGCTCCCCGGCTCCGGCACCCCGAGAGGTCGGTACCCGTCATTGCATGCTCCCATCGAATGACGTACGGTGGGACCGCTGTGTAGCGAATGTGTGCACCCCCTTGAATGACTCCAATGTTCTCCACCCTGTATACTGGGGCGGGTTTAGCTGTCTTTCCCATCACCGGCATTCTTACCACTATACCCATAATGGTGTGATTAAACCGTCCACAGTCCACTGGGACTGGGTAGGCCTCTGAAGCTAGTCTGAGCTGGCACGGACTCAATGCGTTCTCAAAAGGGTGGAGGGCTGCAAGGTGCTTGTTGCTGATCCAGGAGGGGAATAAACCTTGTTTTAAATCCTCCAGATTACTGCGGCCCTCGCCCAGTAACCACGCCCCATACAGCACGTAAGCTTCGTTCTGCGCAGCCTGATCGGACGCATTCCGATCCTCTCTGATGAGAGCATTTACCGTTTTCGTGTGTTTCTCCAGCTCAGCAATAATTTCTTTTAAGTGTAGTGTCATGGCCTAGTCCTCATGTAACTCAGAACCCACTACCTTATTCTCATCCGTCAGTATCTTTCTTAACTGTGTTTTCAAACCATTGATCTGGGTCTGCAGCTCCACGTCATCCAGAGTGTTGATGACGGAAGTCCCTGTGTTAAAAGATGTAAAAATATCATTTACTGTACCCCTTCTTTGTCTCCCCACCCTGTCCAAGACCTCATATCCTCTCATCATTGTTACATCCGTTTAATAATAAGAAAAGGACTGCAGAGAACGGTACAACAGGTGTTTACTCAACGTGGTTCAAACTGCAACTGACTGTACAGATCACTACTCAGGGTTTATATACAGGTGTGGTCACTGCCGGTACTACAGGATACAGGAGCTGTAAAAAGTAGTTCTCCCCCTTAAAGGTACATACATTACAATTCCTCCCCTTTCAGATTAACAGTACCATAACACTCATTACAATATCAAATATCAAACTAATTACAATTAACACTTTTAACATGCAACATTAACTGAAAATAGTCTATTTATAAATTCAGTCTTTGGGGAGGCTTCCTGATCCTTTCTGGATAACGCCTTTCCCGAGTGTCTCGCTCTTGGTGCGGAGGCGATTCTAACACCCTGTCGTCAGTTGATTCACCAGCTTCCAATGCTATTGTTTCTGAGGTAGATGTGACCTGTACGTCGGGTTCCTCACCAGGTACGTATGGCCGAGACATGGGGTTGACTCGTTCCTGTGACTCTAGGATCTGGTCAGCATGGCATCTCACAATGTTCTCCCCAACATCCACTGTGTACATTAGTGGCCCCTGCCGTGTGCATATCATTCCTGGTTGCCATTTCTCTGTTCGGTAGTCGCGGCCAAGACTGGTTGCCCTACATTGAAGCTCCTTGTCGGCTTCTCATTGATGTGCTGGAATTGCTTACTCTCAACGTCTCTTCGTACATTTGGTCTGAGCAAATCCAGATGAGATCTCAACCTTCGGTTAAAGAACATCATGGCCGGGGCCTGGTTGGTGACTGCATGTGTCGCATTTCTGTAGGCTAACAGGAAATTGTCCACCTTATGCTGCAGTGGCATGTCGTCATCGCACATGGCCTTTACTGCTTTTTTAAAGGTTTGTACGAGCCTCTCAGCCAATCCATTTGTGGCTGGATGATACGGGGCGGATGTGTAATGCCTTACCCCATTCCTTTTCATAAATCTTCGAGACTCTTCGGACACAAACTGTGGTCCGTTATCAGAGCAAATCTGCTCTGGCAAGCCATTCCTGGCAACAATGGTCCGTAGGACTGCAATAGTTTTCTCCGTGGTGGTGGAGGACATTTTGATCACCTCAGGCCATTTCGAGTGCGCATCCACGGCTATTAAAAACATTGAGTCCATGAATGGACCAGCAAAATCAATATGCACCCATTGCCATGGAGATGAGGGCCACTCCCATGGGTGTAGAGGGGCATGTGGTGGTGCATTTTGGACCTTCTGGCATCCTGAGCAGCTCTTTGTCAGGTCCTCGATTTGCTGATCGATCCCCGGCCACCACACATAAGCCCTAGCAAGGCTTTTCATTTTCACCCCTCCCAGATGACCTTCGTGAAGCTCATTGAGCACTCTCTCCCTTAATTTGGGTGGAATTACCACTCGGGATCCACACATCAAGGTCCCCTGGCATACTGACAGCTGTTCTCTTCTGGATGAGAATGCTGGCAACAGTGAGTCGCCATGTGCTGGCCATCCCTTCACCGTCAAATCAGATACCCGAGACAGTGTCGGGTCATTTCGGGTCTCCTTCTCTATACCAGCGTTAGTTACTGGCAAGCATTCAATTATAGTCGAATGAAATATTTCGACAGGATCCACTGCTGGTGCTTCCTCCGCAGTAGGCAGTGGCAGGCGTGATAGCCCATCAGCGTTTCCATGCTGTTTCGTGCCCTTATACTCGATTTCATATTGGTGCGCCCCTAGAAAAAGGGACCATCTTTGTAGCCGTTGTGCAGTCATCACCGGAATGCCCTTCTTTGGGTTAAAGATGGAGACAAGTGGTTGGTGGTCAGTCAGCAAGGTAAACTTCTGCCCGTGCAGATAGTGATTGAACTTTTTCACTCCCCACACTAGGCTGAGGGCCTCCCTGTCAATCTAGGCATAGTTATGCTCGGCTGAGGTTAGTGACCGAGACGCAAAGGCTACTGGCCTCTCCGAGCCATCCGGGAATTTGTGCGACAGCACCGCTCCAATGCCATAGGGTGATGCATCACACGCCAACCGAATTGGTAGTGCTGGGTTGAAATGAGCCAACACCTCTTTTGATGTGATCAATGCTTTGCTCTTCTGGAAAGCTCATTTACATTCGTCACTCCACTTCCATGGCACCCCCGTTTGCAGTAGGGTGTTCAGTGGGTGTAGTACGGTAGACAAATTCGGCAAGAACTTATGGTAGTAGTTCACCAGCCCGAGGAACGACCTCAGTTGTGACACATTTTCTGGTGCTGGAGCCTTGACTACTGCCTCAATCTTTTCAGGGGACTTATGTAACCCCTTTTTATCAATAACGTGGCCACAATACGAGATCTGCTTCTGGAAAAACTCTCATTTGTGGCAATTAGCTCGGAGCCCATATTCCTTCAATCTAGTGAGCACCTGCTCCAGGTTGGCGAGGTGATCACTGTCATTTTCGCCCATGACCAGGATGTCATCCAAATAACACTGGGTCCCTGGAATCCCTTGCAGGACTTGTTCCATTGCCCTTTGCCAAATAGCCGGAGCTGATGTTACCCCGAACACCAGCCGGTTGTATTGGTAGAGACCTTTATGAGTGTTGATCGTGAGGTGCTGTTTCGAGGCTTCTTCTACCTCCATTTGCAGGTACGCCTGGGCCAGATCAATCTTAGTGAAGCGTTTCCCTCCAGATAGCGAGGCGAAAATATCTTCAATCCGCAGAAGCGGATATTGTACAGTGTGAAGGACTGGGTTCACTGTCACCTTAAAGTCCCCACAGATGCGAACCTTCTTTGGTTCCCCAGGCGTATTACTCAATGGCCTCTTCATTACAGGAACGATGGGTGTAGTCCACTCGCTCCAGTCCACTTTGGACAGTACTCCTGAACGTTCCAAACCTTCCAGCTCTGCTTCGACGGCTGGGCGGATCGCATAAGGTACCGGTCTGGCCTTAAAAACTTTGGGCTTGCATTTTCCTCTATTTTGATCATCGCTGTTATGCCTTTTAGTGTTCCGAGTCCCTGCTGGAACACTTCTTGTGCGTCAGTTAGCATTTTGGACAGTCGTCCAGGAGTGACATCATCATCCTTTTTGGCATCTACAGTCAGTGCTTGCATGGAATGCCAATTTAGCTGTATCTTCCGGATCCATTCACGTCCTAGTAGTGGTGGTCCTCCATCTGGCAATACATATAGGTCCATTTTTGGTGTTTCCTTGCCGTTATATATAACGTTCACCCTTATTTTTCCTTTGGGGTAGACTTTTTGCTCCATGTACATCTTCAAGACAATCTTTGTACCTCTCAAGGGTATATGTGAGAATAGCCGCTTGTAGTCCCTTCGGTTTATGACTGTTAGGGCTGATCCTGTGTCCAATTCCATTTTCACTTGGACTCCTGCTATCTTGAGCGTGACCCAGATAGTTTGGTGATCCTCCGTTTTGATCACATTATGTAGTTTCAGACAACCCAGCTCCTTGCTTCCGGAGTCTGTATCACTCTTCTGTTCGTCTGAACTACTCTCCGTCACCTTATGTACCTTCTTGAACTTCTCCTGTGGAGATTTCTTGCTGCTGGTTTTCTTTCCCGACCTGCAGACTCTTGCTATGTGTCCTACTTTTCCACACTGCCTACACACTTTGTCCTTGAACCAGCAATCATTATGGTCGTGTGTTGTTCTGCCGCAGCGATAACACTTCACTGTTCCGTATGATATTTCATTTGTGCCATATTCTTGCGGCCTCCGTTGTATCTCTGCAGCACCCTGTGCTGCTGCTTCGTGTGATACTGCAACGCTGAAAGCCTTGTCCAGTGTAAGATCCTTTTCTGATCGAAGCTGTTTCTGGGTTCCTTCACTTTGAAGCCCACACACAAACTTGTCCCTTAAAGTATCTGCTAGTCCCGTTCCAAACTGGCAGTGTTTCGATAGCTTGCGCAGTTCCGTTAAATACTCAACATCACTTTCATCTTTATGCTGGTTCCTTTTGTGAAATTTAAATCTTTCTGCTATCAGCAGCGGTGTGGGGTTTACGTGGTCCTGTAGGATTGACACTATGTTTTCAAAATCCTATTCTACTGGCTCCTCTGGGGTTACTAGGTTTCGTAGTAAGCCATGCGTTTTTGCACCCATTGAATTCAACAACACCAGCGCTTTCTTGTCATCTGGCACTTCATTCGCCTTGCAGTGTACTTCTATGCGTTCGACATATGTCATCCAATCTTCGACTTCATTGTCGAACGCTGTGATACTGCCACTCTTCGGCATTTTTGGGTGTGGTTAGACGGGCTTAAAATGGCGTCTCCTGCGCTTTCCTTTCTTCCCCGCTGCGGCTTAAAATGGCGTCTCCCATGCTTTCCTTTCTTCCCCGCTGCGGCTTGAAATGGCGTCTCCCGTGCTGCTGTCAACACCGCTCTCGGCAGTCCTCGTGGCAAATGGCGATGCCCTGTGGGTTTCGTGCGCTGCTCCTGCGCTGCTGCCAATGCCGCTCTCTGCGGTTCTCGTGGCAATGGCAGCGCCTCGCGTTTTCCTGCGCGCCTCTCTCCCCCATTGACGCTGCTCGGCCCTTGACCACCGGCTGTGCTCTGCTCTCTCTCGTCTCTCTCCCCCGTTGACGCCGCTCGGTCCTGAACACCGGCTGCGCCCTGTGCGCTCTGCCCTCTCTCTCTCCCCCATCGACGCTGCTTGGCCTTTTTCTGTGCTGCTCGGTCGGGCTCCAGCCCGTTGCTGTCCGGGAAGGGTCTGCGCAGTACCTGTTGCCAGCCCGTTTCGCTGGGCCACCGTGACTGGAAAGCCAAGCCTGGCTCTCGACAGCCTCCCCTGCAATGCTCAAATCTCCGCTGGATGACTGGGCGGTTGCCCGTGGTCAACGCCCATGCTTCTGGACTCGACCTTCTTCCACTGTTCTCCAGGAGCGAATCCCTGGGAGGTGATGCAGAGTTGCAGGTAGGTTCGAATCTACTCGTCGCCACTGTTACGTCCGTGTAATAATAAGAAAAGGACTGCAGAGAACGGTACAACAGGTGTTTACTCAACGTGGTTCAAACTGCAACTGACTGTACAGATCACTACTCAGGGTTTATATACAGGTGTGGTCACTGCCGGTACTACAGGATACAGGAGCTGTAAAAAGTAGTTCTCCCCCTTAAAGGTACATACATTACAATCATCTCTTTGGTCCCTGTAACAAATTAAATGATACAGCCAGGCTCCCGAGAGATTCTGGCCTAGGTGAAGGCATGATCGGGTCTTTCGACCTCGATCCCAAACAACACACACGCTGGGCAGATTCCAAAACTACTTATAACACTAATCACTTTAATATTTACACACCTTAAACTTAATTCAACTTAAACTTAACTTATGTACAGTGCCGCCCGTCCCCGGGCGGCTTGCCTAATCCCTGTTTGGACTGCAGCTCGCCGCTCCTTGTGGCGGGGCTGCACTGACCTGTGGCTTGGGTCCCCCGCAGCCTTTTGCTGTCAATTGGGGACTGCATTTTGCCAGGGATTTCCCAAGTCGGCGTTTACTGAAATCGGGGGAATCGGGCCAAGGTTTTACCGGCTGAGGCATTCGAGCCGACCTACGAAGAAGTACTTTGGGCGTAGCTCCCTTAGCGAGTGGACCTTCGGTTGGGACTTTAGCCCTCACAGCCCGTGGCACCTCCACGGCTGCCGGCTTCGGCTCCCTTCCCTCAGGCTCCGCCCCTTTGGGATTTGGGTCTGTGGCAGATGACTCCTCCTCACCTGTCCCTACAGGTGGAGGATCTCCGCCCCCAATTTCTACCTCCCCTAAGCTTGAGTCGAGGGCGGGATCTCCGTCCTCTGACTCCACCTCCTCCAGAATCGTGTCAAGGGCGGGGCCTAGCTGTTCGGGCTTCCCCCGATGGCATTCGGATCAGGAAGAGGGCCTTGGTCTTCGGGCTCCTCCTCGTCCGAGTCCCAGTCCATTGGGGAAACCTCCCAGGTGCGCGGGTCAGTTTCTCCCTCCAGGCAGGCTGCGGTACCAGCCTGTGTGGTCTGTGACTTGTTGCACGCCTCAGGCTGAGGATTTTTGACCTCAGACCTGGCCTCAGTTTTTGGTTCTTTTGCACCCTTCTTAAACAGTTTGCACCGCTTTATGTGAAACCACTTGTTGCGTCGGGGTACCTTCGCTGCGCGACTGGCGGGGACCGGTGGCTCTTGCACCGATTCCTGTCTATCCTGGTCTGTGTCTCTCTCGCCAGCGCGGAGGGTCAGATCCAAGAATTTTACTTCCCGCCGGCCGACCTGTGCTTTCGTTGGGTTGACCTTGGCATCCTCTATCCCTTTCACACCCGTACCCACTCCCCAGAGACAGTGATTTCTCAGGTCCACGAGGATCCCGTGTGCTACCAAGAAATCAGACCCAAGGACTCCCGTTCCACCCCCCACCTCCCACTTCATTAGTGTACACTTCCACGTGGTGTGGAGTGGTCCTAAATGAATGGAGAGGGGAATGGAATGTGCGCCAGCCTGTTCTTCGCCCGTGAAGCCCGACAGAAAATATGGAACCCCGGTGGACAGAGGCGAGGCGGTGGGGTTATCTGCATGGATCACGGTACACGATGCCCCCGTATCCAACAAATAGACCCCCTTTACCTCCTCCACCTCCATCTCCATGAGGGGTCGCCTCCATACATCATATCGCAGCGCGCACAGGTAGAGGGGCTGCGCCGGCTCTAGCCATTTGGGCACAGAAGTCGGGGTATCGGGAGCGACAAGACCAGTGGTGACGGCTATCTTCCCCTGCGTGATCATAAGAGACCGCATTGTCTCTAAAATTGATTCTATCGCAGCAGGATCCATAGCTGCACCGGCTCCCTTTGCTGGGACAGGAGCTGCGGCTTGTGTTCAGGCTGATCCTTCCACGGATTTTTACAGTCCTTGCGCCAATGTCCATCCTTCCCACACCCGTAGCAATTGAGCTTGGCTTGGGCAGGGCGATTTCCCTCCTGACGCCACTCCTTCTTACTTGGGGCTGCGGGTTTTGCCTCATGTACCTTTCCCTTAGAGGGAGGCACCTCCTGACTTCTACAATTCTTGTATGCAACAGTGAGCTGGCAGAGCACCGTTTCCTCCGTGACACCGGGACCTTGGGGGTCAACCCAAGATTTGGCTAGGGCCTGTATCTGTGGCAAGCTGTTGGCAACCAAGCAACGGAGCCAATGAACCCACTGTTCGGCGTTCATTGCAACCTGTTCAGGCATGCCCGGACAACTGCGTCGATACACTGGCCACAGCCTTTCTGCGAAAACCCGTGGGGGTTCTCCAGTTAGCTGCACAGTCCCTTCCACCCGTTGGAACGGATTACCGTCGTCCACTCCCATAACTTCCAAGACCTCATCCCTGAGATCCGTATACCCTATTCGACCCCTCTTACTCTCGCCTGAGAGGCACTGAAGGATTGTGCTATCCAGGGAGAAGAGCAGCATCTTTGCCTGTTCAAGATCATCACAATCATTGATGGCGGCTGTCTCCTCTATCTCCCTGAAATGAACTGAGTGATCTCCCTTTACCGTGAGTCTTGGGAGGTGGCTCACCATGGATCTTAGTTGTGGGGCAGCGTAGGGCACCACGATCTGGTTCACGTGGGGTCCGTTCGTGCCATCTGCGGCGTTGGGACCGAACCTCTGGTGCCGAGTCGGACACATTGGTGCCGTCTCCGGCTGTGCTACCAGGGGCTGTTCCTCCTCCTGTACCACCTTGGCTACCCTTTCTTCCACCACCCCCTTTTCGGGCCAAGCCTCACTATAGCTCGGCGGCGCTGAGGGTTCAGTGGCTGGTGCCATAACTACTTCGCAAGGAATCGGGTGTTTGGATTCCTGCAAAAAGTCAATCTGACTTGCTTTTGGGCTTACGAGGCATACCATGCCTTTTGCCTTAACCAGGGCCATTCTCAGGTCCTCTATGGTCTTTTGCTCTCTCAAACCCCTGCTCGAGAGCCAGCTTGTAAGCTGCCTTAACTTCCACTACTCTCTCCTCCTGCGCTCTTAGCTGTTGTGTGAGGCGGGCGTTTTTCTCCCGTATTCCTGCTTCATGGATCTTTGCCTCAGTAACCTGGCATTCCAGATACTCTATCCTAGCCTGATGTTGGCTCGCTATGACTTGGCGTTCCTGATTCAGCACGTGAAGTGCTGTGATGAGTTTTTCCCCACCCATGGCCTTTTCCTCTATCTCTGCTGCCTGGGTAGTGATCTTGGCTGCCTGTGCTGCAACGACTTTGTCCAAAATCTGAACTTGTTTCTTGTAGCACATCAGCCACACTGCCTTTTCCACTGACTTCTTATGCTCTTTGCTCTCTGCCCACCTGATGGCTGTGTCTACCGGACGCCCATCCAGTAAGAGATCAGAAATCCACTGTTTAGTGAGATTTACCTTACCAAAGACATAGGCCTAGAAATTCATTGCAGCCACTTTTGGGGCGGTAAAGTCGGGCGGCCGCTAAAGTTTGCGCCCGCCGCCAAATCGAGGCCACTTCTCCGATATTCATTAGCTTTGCCCTAAGAGTTTGCTCGAGCGCTAAAACTGGCGCTGGACGCCTCTCTTTAGGTGCTAAGCCGGAGGTGCTGAGCGAGAGCGCCGAGGCCGGGCGCAGCGCAGGTGCAGCCATCTCGTGATTGACAGCAGACACCCTGGCGCCGGCCAGCTCGTAAGGGGGAAGGGTCGACTTGGTCTGCTGCCACGCCCTGGATAGTGGAGCCCTGCAGCTAGGCCTGAACACTGCTGCTGGACCCAAATAGCGCCTGAAGCCATGCAGAAGGCCCGTGAACGAGCGCAGCGCTTCTCAGGGCGTAATCTGAGTGTGCTGGTTGGTGGTGTGGAGAAGAGGCGCCATCTTTTGTACCCGGACAATGGCAGGAAGGCGCCGGTCCGCGTCTACCGGAGAGCCTGGAGGCATGTCGCCAGCAAGGTGTCAGCCAACAGCGAGGTCCCCAGGACCGGTGTCCAATGCCGCAAAAAGTTTAATGACCTCACTCGGATTGTCAGGGTGAGTACCCTTTCCAGTGTCCTCCTCATCCTTGCATGTGCACCTCACATTATGGGCAAAGGGACCTGAAAGCCCTAATGGCCAGCCCTCATCCAGCAGCTATGGGACAGGCATGAACATCAATTGCACATTCTGCACTTTACACACTGGCCAAGCTATTCCACCATGGGAGGCAGTGCAGACAAGATCAGGGCTACACACTGGCCAAGCTATTCCACCATGGGAGGCAGTGCACACAAGATCAGGGCTACACACTGGCCAGGCTATTCCACCATGGGAGGCAGTGCACACAAGATCAGGGCGACACACTGGCCAGGCTATTCCACCATGGGAGGCAGTGCACACAAGATCAGGGCTACACACTGGCCAGGCTATTCCACCATGGGAGGCAGTGCACACAAGATCAGGGCTACACATTGTACTTAGAGGCCATCCTTTCTCTTGCAGGCCAAGCTGGCCAATAATAGGAAGAGCCGGACTGCGACCGGGGGAGGCCGACCCCAGATCCAGCCGCTCACCGAGCTGCAACATCGCGTGGAGCGCATCATGGGTGGCCGGGTGATTGGCCCCGTTGCATGTGGAGATGCCGACCCTGTTCTGGGCACCAATGGTAAGGACATCAACGTTTGGACCTCTCTCGCCCCACTTGCGCATCAGATCTACATCCTTTGCCACTGTCCGACCAATGCGTTGAATGCCACCACTCATGCATCCCTCGCTGACGCCCTCTCCTCACTCTAAAGCTACTCTTGTGCCTTCCTGCTTTCAGATGGTGAGGAGGAGGTCCCTGAAGTTGCCAGTGACAGCCCCTCAGAAGAGGAGGAGGAGGAGGAGCAAGAGGAAGGCGGCCCATCAAGGGAACCTTCAGCCGTGGCAACCCATGCCAATGTAGGGGACACGTCTTCCCTGGAGGGGAGCGTGGCGGAAGTGTCGGAGGGGAGGGGTGCCCATGGGACCTGCGGCCTGCAGAAACGCGGGAGGGGGGTGCCAGCTCGGTGGCCTTCTCCCCAGAGGGGGGAAGGGTCGGAGGGGAGTCCAATTGCTGGGCCCAGCGGCGTCCAGCAATGCAGGAAGGGTCGGCCAGCTTGGCGGCCTTCTCCCCAGAGGGAGAGTCCGGCCTCCAGTCCGGAGATGGTCTTCGCCGAGGAGATGGAACGCCTCGAGGACTTGTCCGCGGACTCGGAGCGCTGGCACACGGAGCTCATGGGGGTAGTGGCACGGTTGCCTGAGGCCATCGAGTCCCTCTCTCGGAGTGTCACCGACGTCGGGGCCTCACAGGCCATCAGTTTGGTGGAATTCGGGGCAGAGCAGGCAGCGAGTCGGGCGGCATTTGGGGCAGCTCAGGCAGCGAGTGGGCAGCTGATCAGTGGTGCCATGCAGTCACTAGGTGCTCTGATGAGGTCACTGAACAGGTCAACACGGGCACTCACTGCTGCCACACTCGCTGTGTTAGCCAGGCATCGCCAGGGCACCCGGCGCGCTGCAGCAGCACAGCGGTCTGTCCCTCGGCAGATTGGTGCGCATGCTGCAGTGCTGGCCCGGGCGAGTGCCAGTGTCTCAGGCGACCAGCGAGCGCCTGCCATCCGCCAGCTTGCCCCCATTCCTCCAGCCGCCACTGCCACTCCCCCAGTGGAGCTGCCAGGAGCTGCTGCAGCGACTGATGCTGGCCAGCCACAGCTGCAGCATTCAACAGCCGCCCGCTCGACGGCCAGACCTCGACTAGGCCGAACCCCAAGGGCATCTGCCGTCACGACATGTGCCCCTCTGGAGCCTGCCCCCAGCCTTGCAGCAGCCAATGGCCTTACTTTGAGGAGGAGCAGCAGGGCGGGCAGGGGCCACACAAAGATGGCCAAGGCATCGCCCTAGCGGGCCAAAAAGTCGAATGAGTGGCCAATTGTGTTTGTTTTTTGAGGCCGAGAATTGGATGTTTGTTTTTTGAAGGCCGAGGATGTTATGTTTGTTTTTTAAG
Organism: Somniosus microcephalus; assembly: GCF_052327205.1. Lineage (NCBI taxonomy): Eukaryota > Metazoa > Chordata > Chondrichthyes > Squaliformes > Somniosidae > Somniosus > Somniosus microcephalus. The sequence continues at coordinate 164,191,090 of NC_140997.1, read as the reverse complement.
AAGGCCGAGGATGACGGCCATTTTAGTTGCACTGTTTTGTTAATCCTCTCCAGGTTGTGGGAGCGAGTAATGTGTTTGAGTGTTTTTTGGGGGTTTCGTCTGTTTTTGGTTTTCATGTGGGAAGGGCCCTGAGTTTGTACAATAAAGCATTTTATTTATTAACATTGTCCATGTTTGATCTTTGAAGTGTTTGTTGCCTTAACCGGCTGAGGGCTTGCGGAGTGGCTGCAATCATGTTCTTTCATTGGCACAAGCCATTCCCTGACAGGGGGCCTAGAAGTGACGTTCAATAAGCCGCCGACGGGCGGCCCTTGGACCTTCTGCCTCCCTCCTGGGCTGGTACTCCTCGTCCTCCTCCTCCTCATGCTCCTCCTCCTGAGGTGGGGGTCCAATGTGAGGTGGCAGTGCCTGAGTCCTGCAGATAGCCAGGTTGTGCAGCATGCAGCAAACGATGACGAATTGGGAGACTCGCTCCTGCGAATACTGGAGGGCTCCCCCGGAGCGATCGAGACAGCGGAACCATTGCTTGAGGACGCCGATTGTTTGTTCTATGATGTTCCTAGTCGCTTGATGGCTCTCGTTGTATGCCTCTTCAGCAGGGGTCGTGGGCGCGCGGAGCGGGGTCATGAGCCAGGTACACAAAGGATAGCCTTTGTCTCCGATAAGCCATCCTCTTGGGTGAGGCTGTGCCTGGAACATGTCAGCCACAGTTGTCTGTCGCAGGATAAAGGCATCGTGGCTGCTGCCTGGAAAGCGGGCATTGACAGCTAGGATGCGCTGCCTGTGGTCACACACCAGCTGTACGTTGAGGGAATGGTAGCCCTTCCAGTTGCGGTAATCCTCGGCATGCTCCAGAGGTGCCCGCAAAGCCACATGCATGCAGTCAATGGCGCCCTGCACCATGGGGAAGCCCGCTATTCTTGCAAATCCCACTGCACGCTGCTGCTGCTTGTCCAGGGTCATGGGGAAGGAGATGAATTGATGTCTCCTTCTGAAAAGGGCTTCGGTCACCTGGCGAATGCAGCAATGCACGGCAAACTGGGAGATGTTAGCGATGTCCCCAGCAGCGGATTGGAAGGAGCCGGTGGCATAGAAGTTGAGAGCCACCGTCACCTTCACTGCCACTGACAGAGACGTCCTGCGCATCAGCTGTGGCTGCAGATCTCTGTGAAGCAACTGGCAGATGTCTGCAACCACCTCCCTTCTGAATCGCAGCCTCCTTACACACATCGCGGCAGACATGGTCAGATAGGAGGACTGCTGGCGGTATACCCTGGGTGGGTAAGGCCTCAGTTGGTGACGCCTGTTGCCCCCTCTGCGTCTAGCCAGGGCTGCCACTCTCTCACGGCATCTGTAAGCCCTTCTGGCATAAGGCTGAAAGTCAGCGTTGGCACCCAATGCAGCCCCCATTATATGCTGGCAAACACTGAGCTCTCAATGAAGGCAAAGATAATTGCTAAGCTCTGGCCTGAGCCAAAAATACCTGTCCTAGTGTTGGTCCAAACCAGTAAGCTCTCCTCCTTGGTCTCTCTCCAAAAAACCGTTGCACAAGAGTGAATGCTGCAAAATGGCTGGCCTTTATAGTGCAGGGTAAGTGCCCTTTAATTAGCGCTCCCCGCGGCCTGCCTCGGCTGTGTACTGTTCCACTTCACAGTCGTTAGGGCCGCCCGGCGCACAATGGGCCGGCGCGAGTGAAGTTCCGGTTCGGGGCGCACAAAGGGCGTTGCACTAGTAAATGACGTCATGATCTGCGCACGCAGCAGGGCGCGCTAAGACTTTGCGCTGGCGCTAAATGTGTACTGAAGTTGGGGAAAGGCGCAGATCGCGCTGCGCCCGGGCGCTAAGCGCCTAGCGCTCGAGATCTACTCCTAAGGCGCTAACGGCTGGCGCGCCCAACTGAATTTCTAGGCCATAATCCGCTATCCTCTCACCCATTGCATTTCGACCATTCAAACTTGGGTCTAATACATTGCAATCCTGCTGCCAGTGTCCTGCCGCGGTCGCCATTTTCTGTAAGGGGTTTTCTCTCTGAGGTCGCAGAGGTTTCTCTCGCCAGATGCCTCTCTCTCTCTTTTGCACAGTAAAACCTTGAGTGGTTCGACCCACTCGCCCCTTCGGTTCTAGACACTGGACTTAGGTGCAGGAACTACAATGCAGAGAATACTCTTATAAACCAAGTTTAATGAAACAAAATGAAATTTTATTGCATAAGGAAAATCAAATCAAATGCAAGCAAAATAAGAAGGTACATGGGAGGGAAAAACAAATCATAACAATACAGTATTGGCTAAAATAGATACAGGCATATTATACTTTACAAAAGCCATCATGAAATGGGGAAACACATGGAACATCGAGGGACAACTCATGTTAATTATACCCAAAATGGCCACCCCCTTAAACCTATCTAGATCCAATTATGTAGGGCCAGAAACATGCTCACCAATCCAACTAGGAATTGCAAGGTTTTGAAACAGGTCTGCGTTTTGATCCTTTCAGGCGTCCTGTCTCCTCGTGGTCAGCGCTGCGGGCTGTGAGCTGCCACATGCCTTCTCTTCCTCGAGGTGAAGGTCACGGACAGGCTAGATCTCAGCGGGCCTGGATGTCGATGTGGGGAAGAGACCATCTGCTTGACCACGGTTGGAAGCCTCTAGCCGGCTTTCATATAGGTTTCTTCTGTAGTTTTGTCTCATCAAAACGGCCCGGGGTTTGTCGACGATCTCCCAATGGTTACCCTGGGGCGGGATGCAGACTCGAATCACCTTCTTCTTCTTCTTCAAGCGATGGTGCCACCAATACGATGATTGCACCACGATGACTGTCCTGGCTACGATGGCGCTCTGTGATGGCTCTGATGGCTCCCGATCGCTACCCCGGGTGTCTCCAATTATACTTCTCAGGATAAGCCTTTATCTCCCGCCAAATCAAGGTTAGTCTTTGTTTAACTTTTGGTGGGCTTATCGCACAGCGGGGTAGTTATATTTAAACTGCTTTCGGGATGGCCGGTGATGGCCATCTCTGGTCTGGAATGACCTGGTAATGTTTTAATGTCTTCTTGGTGTCATTGATGCTCTTCTCATGAATATGAAACTGTTCCCCTTTGTCCGGATAAACATTTAGATGGCCTTTATCTACAGGCTGATCTGACTGGATCTGCATCCAATCTTTATGTATGCGTACGTGTCTGGTTTCGTTTTCTCAGAAACGGCTTCCAGAACTTACTGTGGGTTGAATCCACAAAGGCTGTCTGGGGACTGCAGGAACCATTTTAAAGTGTCCCAATAAGTCGGTCACGGGGTCTGGCAGCCATTTTATATGCCCCTTTTTCTGGGCTTTTAAAACAGTCTTTAAACCAAGGCCTCTTCTGCCAAAGGACCCTTATAATACAATATTAATTTTGCGAATTCTACAAGTATGGTACAGATTATCAAGCAGTTATACTTTAGCTAGCAAGCAGATATACAACCTGGTGCTACTATCCTAAATCTGCAACTTAAAAACCTAAATTTGCAAGTGCAAGTCTAACTAATGGCAGACGACATTTGATGTCCTGCTACAGCAAATTTTGGCCCAATATGTTTGAGCCAAAATTACTCCCAAAGAACTGCAATTCATTATACTGCAAACTGCACTGTCACTTTGCAGTATGAATTTCTTGTTGTCCTGCATCAGAGATCAATGCGGCTTCTACGAAGAAGATTTCCAATTCAGCGCTAAAATGAAAGGTTGCACGCTGTGCTCATTAGGAGGTAGGTGGAAACAGACCCACTGCCATATCATGTAACATCCTTATAGCTGACAGAGAGAGTCTTTCATTCCATCATTCTGTGATACATTCAAACCTGAGCCTCAGAGACTTTCTTGTCATTGAGTACAGATTTAAAAACACTTCAATTTTCTTCTGTGCCATAGTTAATCTTACCCAACAGCATACAGCAAAGCACCCTGCCCAAATCTTCCCACACAAGTGAAAATTTAGCCCTCCTGATATCGTGTACCAACATTAAATTATCAGAAGCATTAAAGCACCTTAGCAAATAAAATACAAGAATACAGTGATCACTACTGCCCAGATAATCCCCTGCACAGAATTCAGATACTGTCTCAAGAACACTACTAAGTGCTAAATCTAATAAATTGTCCTCTTTAGTAATCTCACTAGCATGTTGAATAAGGAAGCAACCATTAATGCTGTCGTGCCTTATTCTGCACTTGGCTGTCAGGCATCTAGCCACTTAATGTGATAGTTAAAGTCACCCATGATAACAACACAGTGCAGGACAGGTCTGCCACTCTTGTAAGTTACCCCTGGGGGCCAAATAGCAAGTGCCAAGGATCAAATTTGTTTCAGCTGCATGTCCCATCTGCATCAAACCAGTTCAACTCCTTCTTGCTACCCAATGCTCACCTCTCTATCTAAAGATATCTTCTAGAGTGTTAGTGCTGTTGGAGACATCAACTGAAATTTGCATAATTTCTTACACTAGCCAAAATACAACATCCTATTCTGTGTCTAAGCTATCTTGAGCAACAATGATTTTATAGAACAAAATCTGTAATTGCACATATTGGTATTCATGTTTTTCGACAGTTCTTTGTTATTGTATTCGCATTCCTAATAATGCTTTTAATTAAGCAAGTCCCAGTGCATCTAAATTTTCATTTCAATCAATTTCAGAGAAAATAAGCTTTTAGCAATTAGAGAATTAAAATGATAAAACTGCCTGGATAGTCACCATGTTCTTTATCAATTTCAATGGAAAATGCATTAAATGTTTGCCGCAACACAAAAACATCAGGGGCTAGATTTTCAGTATAGACAGTTTTGGGGCGCTAACCTTAGCGCCCGCCCGAAGTTAGCGCCCGCCCCAAAGTAGCGCCCCGTTGCCGGAAATTCAGTGGCTTCGTCCTAAGAGGTTGGTGGAGCGCTAAAAGAGGCGTTCCACTACTATCTTTAGGCGCTAAGCCGGCGGTGCAGAGCGCAGCGCCCGAGCTCGGGCGCAGCGCACGGCAGACACTCTGGTGCCAGTGAGCTCTTAAAGGGGAAGGGTGCATGTGTTTTTTTCAAAGGCAGAGTCTGGGGGGGAAAGGTGAGGAGGAGGAGGAAGATGAGGAGGAGGAGGAGGAGGAGGAGGAGGAGGAGCAGGAGAATACACCGTTCACAACAACACACTGGAGCCTTCCACACAACAGATGCAGAGTGCCTGTTATAGTGCAGGAGGAGCGCCCTTTAATTTGCGCTCCCCAGGGTGTGTTGCGTTCCATTTTACAAACGCTCTGGACGCCAGCCGCACAATGGGGCGGTCTGACTGAAGTTTGGATTCGGGGCGGCCAAAGGGCGTTGCACGAGGATGTGACGTCATTTTCTGCGCGCGCATCCGGGCGGCCGCTAAACTTTGCGCCGGCGCTAACGGGCAACTTAATTTGGGGCGGAGCGCAAACTGCGCTGCGCCCGGGCGCTACACGCATAGCGCCCGAAAATCACTTCTCTTAAGGCGTTAACTGCTGGCGCAAGCAACTGAAAATCTAGCCCCAGATATTTGCCTCCTGGAAATAGGAAATACTAATTTAAGCACTCCCTGAGTACTGCACTAGATTTATGTGCTACAAAAATGTATAGCTACAAAGAGCTGGTGGAATTTTGTCTCGTCTTTTAAGGGACGTTGCGGGGGTGAGGGGGTGGTTGCGGGGGGTTGCGGGGGGTGGTACTTGATTCTATTATCTTACAAAATTTTTATGAGGAAATTGTTTAATAAAATCCTGTCAGCTTAACTTTCCTTTTTATTTACCAGTCAGTTAATTCAACTGATTTGTTTCAGTTCATCAGTGGTCTGAAGAACCTTTGTCTTCCTGTATTTTCTGTTACAAATTAATTACTGATAATATCTGTTTTAAAAAAACTCAGTTCGGGTTTTCCATTGTTGAATGATGTTACTAAGTTCGTAGTCTTGCTATTTTTGTGATTGGGAGGGGCACTCATCAGGCAGTGTGACTGACCTGATCTTAGTGAGTTCCATATGGGTCTTGTACCAACCTTCCCGGTAATGGAACGAGACAATTTAATACTGACATGCAGTGCTAAATTTAAATTATTACATTTCAGTCAGAGCCTTCATATGGCCATGTAATCTCCTACCCTTGTGTCAAATATATGTTCGAAACCAAAAAAAACGATTAGTTGCTATCATCACATAAGATGTCTAAAACCTGACAAGTCATTACTGAAAAAAAATGTAATAGCTATCATGCATGCTTGGCTGTGAATGCTAATGGAGCTAATATTACATTTCACTCTGCCATCACTAGTCATACATTACCTAAGGGTTGTCTGAGAAATGAAAGTTACTTTAATTGAAAAATAAATAAAATTGACAGCACCTAATAATATGCAATTGTAATTCACCTGGGATTACTTTGCTCAGACCTATCTCTCACTGAAGATGGTTTATTTCCTTTTCTGAAATTTTCTGTTCAATAGATACAGATAATATGTGTCAAATCAGTGCGAGGGAATGGGATAGTGAATGTTTAATGGCTGCTGGAGAAGAGCAAAGTGTCACAACTTCGACGATTACTGAAGGTGATTAATGTCCTTAATTTTTGTCTGTGTTACTTAAGGGGATAAAATCAAATCTGCAGCCTATCGGAATGAAAAATAACCAATTTTATTTTGGTGAGGAAATACGAGTGTCAACAATGAATCAATTACAGGCTCTTTAAATAAAGATTTTCTAGACATTTGAATAGACACATTGGAGGCCTAAAAGAATTCCAGCTGGGAATAGTGCATTTGAGAAAGATTGTGTCAATACATTTCTGATCATTATCATTGGAATGGCAGGCAGTAACAGTGCCGTGCCATTGATCATTACATAGCAGTATCTGTAACCTTTACTGTGTGCGAATAGTGACATGACATGAAATATTAGAAATATTTATGGATAGTATAGGAACAGTTATTTATAATATGTGGGTCCTGCTGAAGATCAAGGCAGACATAGGCAAGTAAAGCAGTGGCCAAGTGATTAATATACATACAGGTAATGCCTTGTGCCATGTTTGTAAATACAGAGTAAAAGGTTTAATACTCAGGGAGATTTAAATTTTCAGGCTTTCAAAATTTTAGCACCATTTATTGGTAAAATTACCAGCATGATACATTTTTATCTCTGGTGTCGTTTAAGCAAGAAAGACACATGTGACCTCTGCTCCTTTCTTGCTTTTCTGGTGTCAAACAAAAGAAAATAAAGGAATATTATTTGACGCTATGTATTGAGTTCTTACTGGGCATTATTTTAAATTTTCTGTGGCTATTCATTTTTTTCAGTTGATTTTCTTAGATTTATTTCATGATACACAACTTTTAATATGACTGCTGGAATTCATGAATGCAACAAAAGTTTATTTATCGCAAACACATCTGGATTTACAGTACACTACCTGACCTACTTTTCAGGTTCTACAAGAGTGGAGCTGGGTCGGGTTCCTTTGCTGCAGAGTTGAAATGAAGTTTGCACCTGAGTTGGTTGAGAGTTTCAAATGCCTGCCCTAGGCTAAACTGGAAACTTGTGCAGGCTCCTGGTTAAGCAGCGCCTCGATTTCAAAATTCTCATCCTTGTTTTCAAATCCCTCCATGGCCTCGCCCTTCCTAACTCTAATCTCCTTCAGCCCCACAACCCCCCGAGATATCTGCGCTCCTCTAATTCTGCCCTCTTGAGCATCCCTGATTATAATCGCTCAACCTTTGGTGGCCGTGCCTTCTGTTGCCTAGGCCCTAAGTTCTGGAATTCCCTGCCTAAACCTCTCCGCCTCGCTACCTCTCTTTCCTCCTTTAAGATGCTCCTTAAAACCTACCTCTTTGACCAAGCTTTTGGTCACCTGCCCTAATTTATCCTTATGTGGCTCGGTGTCAAATTTTTTGCCTTAAAATACTCCTGTGCAGTGCCTTGGGACGTTTTAAAGGCGCTATATAAATACAAGTTGTTGTTGTTGTTGGTTGAAAGTTGATGGAAATCGTGCAGGAATTATTTCCACCTTAAGTTCACAGTCTGTGCTCAAAACTGGTGCTGATGGGGTGTAACTGAATTTAAAATTGGCCTCCCAGGAGTATTAAAAACTAGCTGTAGTTAAAATCCATTCCCAACCCAATTCAATACAAATGCTGTGAATACAGTCCTCTCTCACTTTCTAATTGAAAGACGAGAGGGAGGAGCCAAGCTACTTCAATCAAATGCATACTGTGTGATTTGCTCAGTTATGTGCATGACAGCCAGTTACTTTTGAATGTAGCTGATGGTTAATCAAATCCAGGAAGCCCGGCATCTGTTTCTAGGGATATTTAATGCACTGAAGCTATTCAAGAAATGGAGTTGTGCTCAGTGGGGTAGAGTTGAGTCATGTGGGTTGAGACCTTCAGAGAAAGATAGGTTTGACTAGCTAGCTCCCGCAGTTACAAATAGGGAAAAAAGTGCATATAAAAGTTAACTACAAAGGAATAGCTTCGCTTGTGACCATTCATCATTTTTTTCATTTGAGGAATTGGTTAATATAATATGTACAGTAAATCTATATTGTTTTTTATTACATAGTCACTCGTTCATCTTTTGTTCAGTAAATAGTGAAAACCTTAAAGCAAGGTATGATGTTGTGATGCTGATCCAGTTTTCAAAGCCAGAGGGAAATTCCTGTGGAGGCGCAGGATAGATCCAACAGCTTAACTAATAAACAGAAAAGATTTCAGATTGCCATCCTCAGCATGTTATCAGAAACTTACCTCGATATCAGGGCCAGTAAGAATATTTTCGACATTATAGGGAGCTATAGCTTACCTGTGAGAATAATCTAAAAATACAGATGGCAAAGCATCTAAAATAAGAGAAGCAGAAAAGACCCAAAAACATAACAATAAATACCAGGTTTATGATTTTATTATGTTATAGAAAGAAAGAGAACAAAAAGACATGGATTTATATAGCACCTTATCATATCTTCGAAACATGTTATGGTGTTTCACGCAGTGAATTGCTTTTGGAATGTGAATGACTGTTATGTCAAGGTGCATCCCTTAGCAGAGTAGCATACTGCAGGTAGTTATGGTTTATATGTTGTTTTTTTCTTTGTCTTTCTACATCTAGACAATTAAAAAAGTGAAGAAGATCATATCTGAACTGTGAGAGTTATCAGCTTATATGTTTATTGTTATGGGACTGCACACGTAAACTTCTATTAAGAGTATATGTCTGGGTTAAGAAATTGGGTACTTTATGTTAGACATTTACCCTCATACAGTTCCTTTACCTGGAACCTTCAAGAGGCCTTGGCTACATGATGAATGTTTGGCTAACCTTTCTTCATGTGCCTGAGATATGCCAATGACACAGGGCTCTTTTCTGATTCTCCTCTATCCAAAGAAAATAGAAAAAAATTCTCAAACATGATTCAAGAAAATTATACAAAAGCAAAATACTGCAGATGCTGGAAATCTGAAATAAAAACAGAAAATGCTGGAAATACTCAGCAGGTCAGGCAGCGTCTGTGGAGAGAAACAGAGTTAATATCGACCCAAAACGTTAACTCTGTTTCTCTCTCTACAGATGCTGCCTGACCTGCTGAGTATTTCCAGCATTTTCTGTTTTTATTTCAAGAAGATGATACCCCTTTCAAACAAGACTCATGAAGAAACATGGTGACTGTCAAACATTTAAACTGAATTACTGATGCTATGTGATGCTCAATACACATATGGAATGGACAAGAAAGGCCAAATATTTGTGGCCTCATGTTTCTTACTGGGAAAGACTATCTCAATCCAAGTCATCTGAATTAGACAACTGGGTGAAACCGCATCAATTGGTACAATGTGTGTAAATTGACCCGATTCTAACTGATCTCAAGGTCAGATCATTTTTAGCTAGAAATGAAATGTTACAATAAGGAGCCCCATTGATCTTTCTTAAAGAATTGCAGATTTTTATGCTGCACTTTGTTTCATAGCTGCAGTTATTAATAGACTACTGTTCTTGGGTAAATATTCTTGAATTTTACTTTTCTCCAGCTACTTTTTAGCTATTTAAGAAAGGAGGGAGAGAGAAAATGGGGAACTACAGACCTGTTAGCCTCACATCAGTAGTTGGGAAAATGCTGGAATCTATTATAAAGGATGCAATAACTGGGCACTTAGAAACTAATAATAAGATTGGGCAGAGTCAACATGGATTTATGAAAGGGAAATCCTGTTTAACAAACATATTGGAGTTCTTTGAGAATGTAATTAATGGAGTAGATAAAGGGGAACCGGTAGATGTGGTGTATTTGGATTTTCAGAAGGCCCTCGATAAGGTCCCACACAAGAGGTTGGTGAACAAAATTAGGGCACATGGAATTGGGGGTAATATACTCGCATGAGAATGATTGAGAATTGGTTAACAGACAGAAAACAAAGAGTATGGATAAACTGGTCTTTTTCAGGATGGCAGGCTGTGACTAGTGGGGTACTGCAAGAATCGGTGCTTGGGCCCCAGCTATTCACAATCTATATGAATGATTTGGATGAGGGGACTAAATGTAATGTTTCCAAATTTGCTGATGATACAAAGCTAGGTGTCAGTGTAAGTTGTGAAGCGGATGTGAAGAGGCTTCAAGGGGATCTTGACAGGCTCAGTGAGTGGGCGAGAACATGGCAGATGGAATATAATGTGGATAAATGTGAAGTTATCCACTTTGGTAGAAAAAACAGAAAGGCAGAGTATTTCCTAAATGGTGAAAGTTTGGGGAATGCAGATGCTCAAAGGGACCTGGGTGTCCTTGTACATGAGTCACTGAAAGTGAATGTGCAGGTGCAGCAAGCCATTAGGAAGGTAAATGATATGCTGGCCTTCATTACAAGAGGATTTGAGTACAGGAGTAAAGAAGTCTTACTCCAATTATATAGGGCCTTGGTGAGACCACACCTGGAGTACCATGTATAATTTTGGTCTCCTTACCTAAGGAAGGATATACTTGCCATAGAGGGAGTGCAACGAAGGTTCACGAGATTGATTCCTGGGATGGCGGGACTGTCGTATGAGAAGAGATTGAGTAAACTAGACCTGTATTCTCTTGAATACAGAAGAATGAGAGGGGATCTCATTGAAGCATACAAAATTATTACAGGGCTTGATAGGGTGGATGCTGGGAGAATGTTTCTCTTGGCTGGAGAGTCTAGAACCAAGGACCACAACCTCAGGATAAAGGGTAGGCCATTCAGGACTGAGATGAGAAGAAATTTCTTCACACTGTGGGTGGTGAATCTTTGGAATTATCTACCCCAGAGGGCTGTGGAGGCTCAGTTATTGGGTATATTCAAAACAGAAGTCGATAGATTTCTGACTAGTAAAGGCATCAAGGGATATGGCGATAGGACCGGTGAATGGAGTTGAGGCAGAAGATCAGCCATGATATTATTGAATGGTGGAGCAGGCTCAAAGGGCCAAATGGCCTACTCCTGCTCCTATTTCTTCTGTTCTTATGTTCTTATGCACTTTGATCCTCGAGTGTTTGCAGGAGACAGAATTCTGCATACTGTAGGACATCCAGTACATTTTTGTTAAAGTTTTGAAAATCTATATTTGACTTCACCTGCCAGTTGTAGTGTTAGTTAAAAAGCATTTAAAGCCCAATTGTACATTTTTTTTATTCATTCACAGGATGTGGACGTCGCTGGTATTTATTGCCCATCCCTAATTGCCCTTGAGAAGGTGGTGGTGAACCGCCTTCTTGAACCGCTGCAGTCCTTGTGGTGAAGGTGCTCCCACATTGCTTTAGTATTGATGCTGCTCTGGAACCATAGCACATTTTTGTCAACAAGTTAATGTAGGCAATGCTATGTTGTGGTAGCAATCATATTTAAATTACTGTATAATGTGGTTTTTAATTGTTCTTTCAGTGATACCACAGAGGACAGCCAACCACATCATTAGTAAATGAAGGGGCCATTCCCCTTGAAAGGATACTTGGTTTAAAGAATTTATATTAAAAATGCTCACAGTACATTTGAGAACCCAATGAGGAGAAAAATTATTTCATGACTGATTTAATTAATAATTTAAAAAAATAATTGGATGATCATGGCTATTTTCAAAAGTGTTGAAAAACACAATTTGTTACAGTTCAGTCTTTTTGCCCAACACCTTTTTATCGTGTAAATGACTTGGCAACTGTTTCTGTAAGCAAAGGCTATCAACTGAAACCAATGCCCTTATTCTTTGCCATGTTTGGATTAGGATATAGCCCATATATGACTATGATCATGGTAAATTGCCACATAATCTAGGCTGACACATCAGTGCAGTACTGTGGGAGTGCTGTACTGTTGGAGCTGCCGTCTTCTGGATGAGATGTTATACGGAGGTCCTGTCTGCTCTCTCAGGTGGACATAAAAGATCCAATGGCACTATTCAATGTCCTGGCCACCAATTATCCCTCAACCAAAACCACTGAAAACAGTTTAATTGGTCGTTTATCCCATTACTGTTTATGGAACCTCACTGTGTGCAAATCGGCTGCTGTCTTTCCCTACACTACAAAAGTAACCACGATTCAAAAAGTAATTCATCGGCTTTGAAGCTCTTTGGGATGCCCTAAGATTTAAAAGGCGCGATAAGAATACAACTTCTTTCTTACTCTTGTGGACTTATTCAAAAGTAAAATGCTACATAAAAGCAAAGAAACACAGATAAAGTAATAAGCAACATATTATTCATGCCCGAAAACTGAAATCCTCCCACAAGAACCCACAAGTCTTCAGAAAGCTGCCTTGTTTCAGTTTCTTGGAATGTAACAGTTGTTTTAGACAAAGCAGCTGAGACGTCTCTGACCTTGACACACAATGTTTTAGGAAGAGGTATTATATGTAGAACATGTAAGTCATGATCACCCTACGGAGAGTTTGGGGATTGTAACCAGAAGTGGAATATTTTTCCTGTCAAACCTTTTCATGCAAAGGCATTTTGTTGCAGCTGGCAAGCACTCTGGTGACAGTCTCCGTACCTCAGCAGACAATCTTTTGCACAGCTGTTTCTCCTTTCGGCATTTCTCTCAGACTGATCTTCACACGTGAATACAACTGGAAACCGTGGCTGAGATTCCCACTTTGCACTGCCGACTATTCAGAGGAACCTGGATGGGTGGGAGCAAGGGTTGAGAATGGACTGGGAGCATGCTCCACTCTAGTCTCATGCATTTCTCATTCTCCCCATTCCTGCAGGATGGGCCAGACATTGTACAATACCTTTCCAATCCTCCCCCTCCACCATTTATGAGCAGAAATTTTGTAAGCGTACGCAAATGAGTGAAATGTATTGTCCGACATATTTCCTGTGACTTGCGCCATAACAGCATTGGCTGTCAGGGATGTGTGTTGGCCCTTGGGATCCAGTATTGCGCTGACAGTGGGGAGGCCGGGTTAAAAATTTCCTCTGCAGCTCAGCTGCCACAGCAAAACTGCATCTCTGGTCCAACTGGGTTCCTAGGCAGACGTCACAGCTCCCACCTTAAATATAAACCTGAGACTGGAAGGTCGGCTGAAGTTGAGGACACATCTTTGTAGCAGTTGGAAGTCCCAGCATGCTGGAGATTTGTCTCAAATCGCCACGCTCTGGCAGTAAATCGTTAGCGTCCTCTTAGCGCGCCTCTAGATGCGCTAACGGGAAGCGCAAAGGAGGCAAATTTCTAGCCCAAAGATTATGAATATAAAGAATTAAAGTTTAAAAAAATCATTGATTGGGCTGAAGTTAGAATATGGGCTCGGATTTTGCTGTACAAATAACGGTGAGGCTGTCAGCGCTCGCCATTATTATTGGGTAAGAATGACAGCAACAATGGCCGCGATTTCGCCGATCGAGGCAGATCCGGGCGGCCAGGGTCGGTGTCACGGTCCCAGCCCACTGCCTACTGCATCCTGCACTCTCCAAGCGCTTTTTCGTTGATTGGGATTATTAATCCTGCCCTGCAAAGTTCCCAGCCAATTAATAGGATGACGTCATTTGATGATGCATCATCAGTCAGTTTCCTTAAAGGGGCCATGTCCAAATTGATCTTGACAATTCTGCTGTCAGTATTCTGCAGCACTGAGGTGCTGCAAACACTGACAAGCACTGCACAAAGGTGCACCCAGGCTCTCCCATGACTCCCTCCATATGCTTATGGAGGGAGTCACAGCATGCAGGGAGGTTCAATTCTTTTCCCATAGACAGAAGAAACCTCCCCAGGAGATCAACGCAGCCTGGTTGCACATTGCACAGGAGGGCACAAGCAGGGATATCGTCAGGGGGACTAGGCTGCTGTGGCGCAAGCCTTTCAACGATCTCAGTGGATCACGAAACGTTATTGCCAAGCCACACTCAACCTCATCCTGCTGTGCTACTCATCATATCCACATCACTCTGCCTTCCATACCCTTCTCCTGCACATCCTTAGTCACACCAACTTACCTTGCACCTCCACCCATCCCTCTCTATCTACATTATTACTTCCCCATCTCACTAGCCACCGTTCACACTCACCCTCATTCTACTGCAAGCATACCAACTAACAACACACAAGGGCAGGCACCTGGGTGGTTTAGCCAATGTTCATGTGAAGTTTCTGTTAATGTGTTATCAAACATTGAAATCTATATTTTCAACACTTTATCATATTGGACAGAACTGTACTCACCTTTGGAAGTGTCTTAGTGAGTTCTAGTGGATGTTGAGACATAACTTCCACTGCCCCCCCCACCCCAAATTGTGATGAGTGTGAAAGGAATAGCTTGGACATTGTAGGGATGCTTTATGGTGCTGGTGTGGGGTGGTGTCAACCTGGTGCATCTTGTGGCAGCCAGGGTGTACAGCATCAAGTGAAGTAAATCTGGCCATGGTGATGCCATCGCTGACCTCCTGGGCAGCAATGTTGTCAGGTGCTGATGCCCTGTGTCCTGTCCAGCATCAGGTGATTGCGGAGAAAGTTGGTATTGTTGTTGGTGATGTTGGTGAGCCTGGTGATGTTGGTGCTGGGGCTGATCGTGGAGGGATTCAGAGGACCAAGGTGAGATTTTTTCAAGGGCACCGATGTTGCTGGAATAGATGGCAACTGAAGTTGAGATGACAGAGCGATCTGTCAATGGTGAGAGAGCTTGCTCCAAGGAGGCTTGGAAAATCCAGCTTGAAGTCTCTGCTGACAAGCCCACGAAAAGATTCTGGGAATTGTACGTGAGGTGAATGGCGAAAGCCGTTCCTTCACCGCTCACAGAAAAATCCGACCCTTTATGTTCAGTTTTGGGCCTCCTATATTAGGAAGTTTGAAGGGTACAGAAGAGATTTACTGAGATGGTATCAAGTGCGAAATTGGGGCTTGTTTCAATAGAGAAGGTTGAAAGAAGATCTTTTAGAGGTGTTCAAAATGATGAGGGTTTAGGATACAGAAAATCCTATTCCACTGGTCAGCATGTCAGTAACTAGAGGGCCTATGTTTAAGATCATAAAAAAAGGGAGAGTTTAGGAGAATGTTTTTTAAGCAGATGATTGTTAGGAGATGGAAAGCCCTGCCAGAAACAGTGGGGCAGCAGAATCCATAATAGCTTTTAAAAGAGAAGTGTATAAATATACTTAAAAAAATGTAAAAGGTTATGGAGAAAGCACAGGGAAATGGGGCTAAGAACCAGCACAGGCACAATGGTCTCTTTCACTGCTGTAAGATTCTATGGGGGAGAAATTTATTATCGCCCTGTTGGGGTTGATAGAAATCAACAGACCCTGAGACTTTTGTTTCAGCAAAGGCAAAACGTGTCTTACTTTAATCACTCTCCACGAGGTCTGAAGGTCTCAGCCCTGTTGCAGGGGCTATGACGTCATCACGCCCGACGTCATGACGTCATCACGCTGCCGATGCTCTTAAAGGGACCCTGCACCGATAACCCAACCCAGTATGTACATATCACAACATTGCTATAAATAGTGAATTGTGTTTAGGTACATATAAAAACATTGGCTATACATTGTGAATTGTGTTATATGTCCCTATGTGGTCTCCGCCACATACGTCCCCCCAGAATTCACTAGCACTGGCAATGTCAGTCGTTGGGGGGGCCGGATCACACGGTCGGAACGGCTCCTCAATTCTGGGGCGGGGACCGGGGGGTTCGTCGGAGGGACCTCGGGCGCTCGGTGGTGGACTGAGGGTGCGGAAACCGAAGGTCGGCCCCGCCTTGGGGGCTGTGCCAACTCAACGGGTCGGTCCAGATCCAGGTGGGCCGGCTTAAGACGGTCCACGGAAATGCAGTCCGGCTTACCGCCGACATCCACTACGAAGGTCTTGTCCCCGGTTTCCAGGACGCGGAATGGTCCATCGTAGGGTGGCTGAAGAGGTCCCCGGTGGGCGTGGTGGTGGATGAAAACGTACTCCACCGCACGAAGGTCGAGTGGAATGTGGGACTGCAGGAGGCCGTGCTGCGACGTGGGCACCGGCGTGAAAACCTTGGCGTTGTCCAGAAGGTCGGACCGCTGACGGGCTGCGGACCAAGGTTCCGTTGCGTTGGGGACGAAATCCCCGGGAACCTGCAGTGGCTGTCCATAGACGAGCTCGGCGGACGAGGACTGGAGGTCCTCCTTAGGAGCGGTCCTGAGTCCCAGCATGACCCACGGGAGTCTGTCGATCCAGCTGCCATCCCAGAGGCTGGCCCGGAGCGTGGCCTTCATGGAGCGATGAAACCGTTCACACAGTCC
Source organism: Somniosus microcephalus (assembly GCF_052327205.1). Classification (NCBI taxonomy): domain Eukaryota; kingdom Metazoa; phylum Chordata; class Chondrichthyes; order Squaliformes; family Somniosidae; genus Somniosus; species Somniosus microcephalus. The sequence continues at coordinate 164,174,351 of NC_140997.1, read as the reverse complement.
GTTAGCCTGAGGGTGGTATGCTGTGGTGCGGTGGAGTCTCAACCCGAGGCCTCGGGCGACAGCGTTCCAGAACTCTGACGTGAACTGGGGCTCCCGGTTGGAGGAAATGTCAGATGGGGCACCGAACTGGGCGACCCAAGTGCTGATGAACGCCCGAGCCACATCGGCGGACGTCGTTGAAGACAGCGGGACGGCTTCCGGCCATCGGGTGGTTCTGTTGACCATTGTGAGGAGGTGGGTGAATCCGCGGGAGGTCGGCAGGGGTCCCACCAGGTCCACGTTAACGTGGTCGAACCGCCTCTCGGGCACCGCGAAAGGCGCCAACGGGGCCTTAGTATGGCGATGTACTTTCGAGCATTGGCATACCACGCAGGTGCTGGCCCAGTCGCGAACGTCTTTCCTGAGCCCGTGCCAGACAAACTTAGCCGCCACCAGCTTCTGTGACGGCTTCCTGCCCAGGTGGGAAAGATTATGGACGGCGTCGAAAACTTGCCGTCTCCACCCATCGGGCACGATGGAACGTGGCTGCCCAACGGAGACGTCGCACAGGAGTGTGGTGCCAGCAGCGTCGAACGCGACGTCTGCTAGTTGAAGGCCCGTGACCGCCGTCCTATAGGCCTGGACGTCCGGGTCGGAGGCCTGGTCGGCCGCCATGCGGGTGTAGTCGATGCCGAGGTGTACGGCGCTGGCGACGGCTCGGGAGAGACAGTCGGCGACGGGGTTGTCTTTCCCAGCCACATGCTGGATGTCCGTTGTAAACTCGGAGATGAAGGCCAGCTGGCATTGTTGACGGGCCAACCATGGCTCGGAAGCTTTGGCCATGGCGAAGGTCAACGGCTTGTGGTCCACAAACGCCGTTGAACGGGCGGGCCTCCAGCAGGAAACGGAAGTGTCGAACAGCGAGGTAGAGGCCGAGAAGCTCGTGATCAAAGGTGCTGTACTTCCGCTCGTTGGGGCGGAGCTGCCGGCTGAAGAAGGCGAGCGGCTGCCAGGCGCCATTGACCCACTGTTCGTGGATGGCGCCGACCGCATAGTCCGAGGCGTCGGTGGTGAGAGCGATCGGCGCATCAGGTAACGGATGCGCCAGCATGGTCACATTAGCCAGGGCCCTTTTCGTGTCCGTGAAAGAATTGGCCATCTCCTCGGACCAGTCGACGGCGAGTTTGTCGGGCTTGCCTTTGAGGGCCTCGTAAAGGGGCCGCATAAGCTGGGCTGCTCGGGGGACGAAACAATGGTAAAAGTTCACCATGCCCAAAAACTCCTGCAGGGCCTTCACGGTGAGAGGTCGCGGGAAGTCCATCACGGCCTCCACTTTCGATGGCAGTGGCACCGCCCCATCCTTCGTGATGTGGTGCCCGAGAAAGTCGATCGAGGACAGCCCAAACTGGCACTTGGCTGGGTTGACGTTTAGGCCGTGTTGGCTGAGTCGTTCGAAGAGAATCCGGAGGTGGGACACATGCTCCGTCCTGGAGGTGCTGGCGATGAGGATGTCGTCCAGGTATACGAACAGGAATGTCAGGTCCCGTAACACGGTGTCCATTAGGCGTTGAAAAGCCTGTGCGGCGTTTTTGAGGCCGAATGGCATGCAGAGGAATTCGAACAGCTCGAACAGGGTGATCACCGCGGTTTTTGGGATGTCCTGCAGTCGGACAGGGACCTGCTGGTAACCCCGGACGAGGTCCACTTCCGAGAATACCACTTTCCCGGCCAGGTGGGCGGAAAAGTCCTGGATGTGTGGAATCGGGTAGCGGTCGGGGGTCGTCGCGTCGTTGAGGTGCCGGTAATCGCCGCACGGGCGCCACCCGCCGCCTGGTTTCGGGGTGATGTGGAGGGGCGAAGCCCACGGACTGTTCAACCGGCGGATGATGCCGAGGCATTCCATGGTGTCGAACTCGGCTTTGGCGATGGCGAGCTTCCCCGGGTCAAGGCGCCAAGCGCGGGCATAGACGAGCGGACCGGTGGTCGAGATGTGGTGTTCTATCCCGTGTTTGGTGGTGGCGGATGAGAACGTGGGCTTCATGAGGTCCGGGAACTGGGCGAGGAGGCGGGAAAACTCGTCGGAGGCCGAGAGTGCGCTGGACAACTGCGTCGTGCTGGACCCGCTGAGGGAACACGGGAGCGAGCTGAAGGTTTCAGCGTTGATGAGACATCGGTTCTTGACGTCTACCAAAAGGCCATTGGCACAGAGGAAGTCAGCGCCGAGAAGGGGTGTGGACACTTTTGCTGTGACAAAGTCACAGGTGAACTGCTGCCCGCCAAAACAAAGCGCCACGTTCCGTTTCCCGAAGGTGCGGATGGAGCTGCCATTGGCAGCTTCGAGGACGGGGCCGTGGTTCCCCCCCTGAATGTCTATGGTTGACACGGGCAGGACGCTCACCTGGGTGCCCGTGTCGCAAAGAAAACGACGTCCGGAGTCAGTGTCCGTAATAAATAACAAACTGCCTGAACGGCCGACAGCCATAGCAGCCGACGAGTGGTCTTTAGTTTGTTTCGACGCGGGAAAACTGCACGGGGGCTGGCACTTCCTGGCTTTGGGGCCGAACTGCGCATGGTAGAAGCAAAGGCTTGAGGGTTGCCGCCGTTGGGCTGTATCGGTGGGGGCAGGGCTCCGCGTGGCCGCGCAGTACTGTTGCCCGGCGGAGAAAAATTTGTTGGCCTCCTTGGCCAGGTTGCGGAAATCGGTAGTGGAAGAGTTGGCTAAAGCCGACCGTACCTGACCTGGCAGCTGTTGAAGGAACAGTTCCTTGAAGAGGAAGCACGGCCTGTTTGTGCCCAGGAGGGCCAGCATGTGGTCCATCAGCTCCGAGGGCTTGGAGTCGCCAAGCCCAGGTAGAGAGAGAAGCCGGCGTGCACGCTCGGCTTCGGTGAGTCTGAAAGTTTGTAAGAGGTGCGCTTTCAGCGTTTTGTATTTGTTGAGCTCCGGGGTGTTCTCGAGCAGGCTCACGACTCTGGCCGCGGTGGAGCTGCCAAGAGCAGAGACGACGTAGTAGTACCTCGTGTCGTCCGCGGTGATGTCCCGGAGTGCAAATTGAGCCTCGGCTTGGGCGAACCAAGCGGCAGCCTGTTGTTCCCAAAACTCGGGTAATTTGATGGAAACGGCGTTCGTCGGCATTTCAGATGAGGTCTTTGGAATCGTCCAAAAGAGCAGCGGGTTCACCAATGTTGGGGTCGATAGGAATCAACAGGCTCTGAGACTTTTGTTTCAGCAAAGGCAAAACGTGTCTTACTTTAATCACTCTCCACGAGGCCTGAAGGTCTCAGCCCCATTGCAGGGGCTATGATGTCATCACGCCTGACGTCATGACGTCATCACGCTACCGACGCTCTTAAAGGGACCCTGCACCAATAACCCAACCCAGTACGTACATATCACAACATTGCTATACATAGTGAATTGTGTTTAGGTACATATAACAACATTGGCTATACATTGTGTTATTGCCCCTATGTGGTCTCCGCCACAGCCCCATTGAGGGCAGAAACTTTTGAAAGCTGGGAAACTTAGTGCCAGGCGCTAATGATTCCCAGATTTCACAAAATTGGGTTTAGCGCTCCAGGAAGGAAGTGGAGTGCAATCAAATGCTTTACTTCCTTCCTGGAGTGCTAAAGGATGCAGGCGGGGCGGTAGTGGTGCAGCGCTGCACAATGTCCTGTGCAGCGCTGCCGTGTTCCAAGGCTCCTTCCCTCCCTTAAAGGGAAGGGCCATCGCAGCAGGCTTTGTATTGGGACCAGTTAGCTGGTCCCCGACGGCAGCCGCGATCTGGCCCGATCAGCCCCATGCACTCCTGCAGAGTGCTGGGCTGATCGATCGCAGCCCAGGAGAATTGAAAAAAATTGAAAAAGTACTTTTAGAAATTTTGCTACTTACCTCGGCAACCTCCCCTTTAACTACTGCCCCCTTTAACTAATGCCCGGCCTCCCGATCAACATCTCCTGCAGCTGTCGGTGTTTTCGCCCGGCGATGCTACAGGGGGCAGAACCGAAGTTCAGGTCTGGGGCGCTACCGGGGCAGGAGATCGTGACGCAAAGTTTTACCGTCACCGCAACCCTCCTGGCCAAGTTAGCGGGAGTCGTTCATCTTGCCGTGTCCGGGCGGTAAGTTGTTAGCGCCCCGTTATGGCACCCTGGGGGCACGAACGGGTGGCACTAACCCATTGAATTTCTCCCCCCTATGATTCTCAATTTCTAAATATTTTAAAAGAGGTTGTTGAGTTACAAACAATTTCTTATGCCCAAATGCACTCCCTTCTTTCACCACCACACCACCCCACCCGCCCCCCCGCCACCCCCACTCCTGCTCTCTCTTCCCGGTTAGAATTTTACAATTTTTGGCACAGGTCTTATATAATATTAAGACAAATGCTGGGCTCTATTTGAACATGTATACAATTTGAAAAATTTAAGAATAACCTTAATGTTGTTAAATGCTGGTAATTAAACATTTTGTTAATTGAGTAATAATTCTTGGGGAAAAGGTACCTTCTGAGAATGTCAGTTTGTCACAAAAATATGTAATAGATATTATTAGTTATTCATTCTGGCATAATCAAATGGTGACATTTACATTAAACAGACATCAGTCTGATTAGAATCATTAGTGCACTGAAAAGACACAATTATTGACTATTTTTAAAATTTCCTTCCAGCAGTCTAACCCATTGATTGTCAAAACTTTTTAAGAAATTGCCACCACGTTTCCTGCACAAATTTAAGTGGCTGAATTACGGAAAGATCTTTTAACTGAAACCCCCTGTCCATATATTGCGAAGGCCCACAGAAAGAATAGTCAGCATTCTCTACAGAAGGAAACCTGCCGTCCTTACCTGGCCTAGCCTATATGTAACTTCACACACCAGAGCGGTTGACTCTTAACTGCCCTCTGAAGCCACTCAGTTGTATCAAACCATTACAGTGTTTCAAGAAGATGGGCCACCACCACTTTTTCAGGGCAACGAGGCATGGGCAATAAGGTTAGAATAGTAGTCACACATTCAACTCTGCACGGTCACATTGAACCTGACGTCTGTTGTCAAGCTATTCCTGTAATATTGCTGTTTCTGGGATGATAAAGACTCTTCACTCTAGATGAATGAATGTCCAACTGAAGCATAAACCAGTGGTAACATTCTGAGGCTCAGTTCCTATTATACGGAATGGAGCTAGAACATGCTCTGTACTTACTTTTCAGTCATTTTCACCAAGTGTTTATCTCCCAAATCTGAAACAATAATTCATAACAGTAAATTGACTAACTCACTATTATTTATTAAAAATGGCCAAAATCCACAACTGCAACAGGATAATAGACATAATAAGACCAAAATGTTAAAGAGTAGTTTATCCACAATAAGACTGGGGTAAAAGGTTATGTTGAAAAATTATTATATATTAGTTTCAGAATCTAGCCTCTAATTGTGGCATAACATTTCTTGGAACACCAGTAATCAGGAATCTATTGTACATCAATCACCACAGTGTTAGTTATGAGTAATTGGCTGTGGGCCTCTGTAATTGATATATCTTTAGTTGTATCAATAGTTGAAAACAGATTTTTCTCCCAGAGGATGTAATTAAGACTGATGAATTTTGGAAGTGGAGCTGTAGGAACTAATTTTTCTCGTGTTGAATTTTTTTGAATAAAATAGAAACCGCTCTACCTGGGGCATACAGCTGAAAAGATGCAACGTTACATAGCATTATTAATGGCCTGAGTCCAAACCTAAAAGATATTCCAGCCCAGCCAGTTGCATTCAGCACCTTCATCCCCTTGGAGGCGTGGCTAAATGTGGATTCTTTATTTGTGAGTAGCCATTCATTATAAATCTTAAAGGAGCCATAAACAAAACATTTAGATTAGAAGTCATGGTGCATCAAAAACTGTTAGAACAACAAGAACAACAACTTGTATTTATATAGCGCCTTTAACATAGTAAAACGTTTCCAGGTGCTGCATAGGAGTATCATAAGACAAAAAATTTGACACCGAGCCTCATAAGGAGAAATTAAGGCAGGTGAACAAAAGCTTGGCCAAAGAGGTAGGTTTTAAGGAGCGTCTTAAAGGAGGAAAGAGAGGTAAAGAAGTGGAGAGGTTTAAGAAGGGAATTCCAGAGCTTAGGGCCTAGGCAACAGAAGGCACGGCCATCAAAGGTTGAGCGATTATAATCAGGGTGCTCAAGAAGGCGGAAATAGATGGGTTACAATGAAGGATTACTGTTTATATCATAATATTGCACCTTGTGTTCCAGAGGTTCACAAAAGAATAACTAGAATAGACTGTAGAGCTCAACAACAACAGCAACATCTTGCATTTATATAGCACCTTTAATGTAGAAACCCCCAAGGCGCTTTACAGACAGGGAAGAAAAAGAATGGACAGTGAGTCATGGTGGGAGAGTTTGGAGAGGTGTCTGAAAACTTGATTGAAAAGATGGGTGTTAAGTAGCCTTTTAAAGGTGGTGAGGGAAGTAGAGAGGTGGAGAGATTTAGGGAGAGAGTTTCACAGCATTGTGCTGACTAGCCCGACAGCTCTGCCACCATTAATGGGATGGAGGGAGAAGCGATGCACGGAAGGCCAGAGCAGAAGGGGACGTAAGGCTGGAGGGAGTTGCAAAGGTAGGATGGGGTGAGGCCATGGAGGGATTGGTTGTATAACTGCCCGTTCAACCTTCAGCCTTTCAATAGGTCTGTCCACACTTAACTGACACTACTGTAGGGGGCATCCTTTACCTGGTTTACGGTAATTTACCTTCCTTTACCTGGTTTACGGTAATTTACCTGGTCAGGCAGCCTTTTTCCATTGCACTGTGACCAATTCCAATCAGCGGTTTCGAATCGCTAAACCCCTCCTTCCAGTTCTGACTGGAGGAACTTATAATTAATGATATATTAAAACGGACAAATGGTCTGGATGCAAGAAAGTCAAACTTTATTAAAACTAAGAAACTACACCACACGATCAAAATAATCACGGTAAAATTGCTTAATAAGGGGAGGAAAAATGGACACAACAAGGGAAATCGACTAAAATACAATTCTAACGAAATCCCCACTTTACTCCCACCCCTAAGCCTATCCTAAGTCGCCTTGTGGAAGGCCAGAAAAATATATGCTCACCACTGCAATGCCAGCTCCGTGTCCCACGAGATCTTCACTGTCCTGAAGTAAAGAAACACCCCAGTGTTTTAAAAGCAAACTGCTGGTGTCTTACTTCTTCAGACAGACTCCACGCTGTAGAGGGCACATGGAGGCAAGCCAGAGAGAGAGAGATGCCCCTGAGAAGCTATCTCTTATACCCCAATTTTGGGGCCGAAATGTTCCCGCCCAGATCCGGAAGTTTCTGGGCTAAAACAAAAGGGATCCAACTGTCCCCATTGTCCAGTAATGGGTGATTCAAACCCATTCATTTTAAACTGTTCCCTTCCTCAGTCCAAATGTCTCTTCTGTGCTGAGTTCATTGTGTGTGATGGGCTATTGAACCATTTCCGTTCATCCTGATGGGTTTTGAATGGGGCTGTATTACTATGTAAGCAGCCTGGGAGGCTATAGTAACCAAAAGCCATTCTCCTGTGGTCACTGAACCCGCAGCCTAAGTGGTTTAATCCCTTGTGTACACAAAGTAGCAGTTTCTGTAAACAAACATCGATTGTCTCTGCAGGGAGGGGAAACTCCCCTTTTGATTGACAGAATTTGACTGCCGTTGCTTCACAGACACAGTAAGCTGCTTCCAGGTCCTTTGTCCTTGGCCATGCTTTCTGATGGCCATTTTATCCCTGGGCAATTTACCAAACTCAAGAGTGCATTTTTTAAAATAAAAATGTACTGTCTTAAGGTGTGCGATTTTTTAACAAAGTTCTTTGATTCTGGTGTTGTCCAAGTGCTGCCTAGCTTAATGCAGCCTTCTTGCGGTTCTGGGTATGTTTTAAAACATTGTCCAACCTAGAGACAATTTAAATCACGCAAAGTCTTCGTCCACGATGTGGATTAATATTTCCTGATCTTCGGGGGCTGAGGGGATTTTGCGAACCCCTACATTCCTCACTTGGATACTTCCAACTTGCTTGTAGTATCCTCTTGAAGAAGTGAGCAAAATTTTCTGACCCCCGACAAACAACCATCCCCTGTATTTACCTATAGCTACCTATCACTGATTCCCCAACCTGTCTATTCCCCTCAAATCCAAGAAAAACCATGGTACGGTAGGCATCTACAGAAACATCAATTACAAAATGTTACAATAAGGGGTCTCATACCCCTGCACCACTTGTTACATTATAACATATTACAAAATGTTGCAATCTTGGTTATGCAGTGTAATCAAAATGATTCCAAGCATGGAGAGGGTCCTACGCCTCTGCACCAGTTGGAACTGTAAAACAAAATACAAAAATCTTCATTAAACATTTGAAACAAAGTGCTGAAACATTTGAAACAAAATGCTGGAATAAACCCCGACCATCACGTGCCAATGATGGGCCGCGAAATTCGAGTGTGTTTTGCTCCTCCCACCCGGGCAGTAAATGTTCCTTCCACCCCCCCTTTACTGGTCTTAAACTTTTAAAACACACAGAATGGATTTTACAAAACAGTCTGCTCCACCAGCCCCGAGCCGTTCCCTTGTCCCTTTGTGGAGGTGGGGTACCCCTCATGTTTCACAGACCGAGACCGGGGAGTATGGGATCATGACTCCCAGTCCCTCCCCCTCCCGTCTGCCCTCGACTGGCTGGAGAAAATGATGGGTGCCTGTGTGGCGGCTCTCACTGGCCCCACACTCAAACTTGGATCCCAGATCCGGCCACCCACTCATCCATCCCAGCCACACTTACACTCCAACTTTGCCCGTGGGCCCCGGGTGAGTTCCTCCCTTCCCCGAACGCACCCACATGACTCTTGGGTCTCCCCCTCCTCTTTACAATCTTTCCCGGGCCATCACCATTCACTCCCGGGGAACGCATCCCTATCTGACAAGGCACCCGCGCTTCCCCACCATGACTCCTCAATAGCGAGGTCTCCCGCAAGTGAAATTCGGCCAGGATAGTGCTGGGTTGCAGCTGGGGCCATCTCTTCCACGTAGGATGAGTAGGCAGGTTCCTCCAGACTCTGTCCGGTTTCTCCCGAAGGTCGCTGCGGGGTCTCCTCCTGGATTTGCCCAGTGGCAAGGTGATCTCCAACATTCTGTATTCATATCTTCATTCGATGCCCAGCTCGGGCTGGGCAAACAGGGCTGCTCCTTTGTCCACTCTCCTGCAAAAGAACTTAAAGGACATGCAGCCAGGTCTCTTACTGACCTGCTGCCTTAGGTGGAGACATGGTCGGGTCCCTCGACCTCGGACCAAAATACAAGCATTTGGCACACTTATAAACTTAAACTTTAAACTTAAACTCAAAACTACTAGATACATCCTAAACTTAAAATGTAAACACCTTAAAAGCAAGCTATAAACATTGGTAACTTAACACAAAGCTATGATACAAGTGCCGCCCGTCTCCGGATGGCCAGGCTAATCTCTGGTGTCACTGTCGCAGATTACTGCTGCCTGCAGCGAAGCTGGACTGCCTCCTGATTCTAGTCCCTGACAGCTTATGGCTGCTAGTTGGGGACCTCTGTGATCTGTTTCCTCCTGGGCTCGGGAGATTGCTCTTTGTGGCCGGTACCCTGGTGACCATCTTATCTTGGGCTTGCAGACCCGCTGAGACCTTCTGAGGGGCGTCTCTGTGGGGGAAACTTTGGCTGACGGACCCTGAGCCTGGGTCATGGCCCTAGCTGGCTGGGAACCTTCTCCCCCTGATGCAAACAGCCCGCACTGTTTAATATACCTGGCAGCCTGCCGGTACTCTGGGTTTGTCTCCTTTTCCCTACCCACTCCTGTACTGGGGGCAGGTATCCCCTCACCACCCACTGCTGATGGCTGAAAATCTTCCTCTCCAGGTCCAAAACCTGGTACCAGCCCCTTCCATATGTCCCCTGCAAGAGGAATTGCTATCCCTTTCTCCCCAGAGTCCCACACCATAGGGGGAACCACTCTAGAAGTGGGCTGGGAAGCTTGTCCCTTTAAGCAGGCGACTGCGCCTGCGCGAACCTCCTCCCCGGAGTCCCACGGCAGAGGCTGTGAAACCTCTGTCTTCAAACAGGCGACTGCGCCTGCGCAGGGAAACTGAAGAGGAGCCGCTGGGGTCACAGGCTGGGGAACTGTGCATGCGCGAACCTCCTCCCTGGAGTCCCACGGCAGAGGCTGTGAAACCTCTGTCTTCAAACAGGCAACTGCACCTGCGCGGAAAAACTGAAGAGGAGCCACTGGGGTCACAGGCTGAGGAACTGCGCCTGCGCGAACCTGGTGTTGGGAAACCTCTCCCCTCAGGCACGCGACTGCGCCTGCGTGAACCTCCTGTTCAAAAGACTGGGGAATTCCTGTCTCCAGACCAGCGACTACGCATGCACGGGCAGTCTCTTCAAAGGGCGGCTCCTCCCTGGGGCCCCCCAAGCGATTTTCTGTGAATGAACTCACAGCAGCCTGCAGATTTCTACTCTCAGGCTGCTGTTTCTCTGTTTCTGAACTAGATAAAGGGTTCAAATTTAAACTTTGGACAAAACTTAGGTCCCACTTGGGCGGGGAAGTGTCCCCATTGGTGGGCCGGACAACTTTTCCCTTGAAACAAGCCACAGTGCCTGTCTTTACAGCCTGTGAACTTGAACTTGTATGGTCAGATTTATACAATTTACATTGGTTGGCGTGGAACCACTTTGTGCACCGGGGTAGTTTTACTGCATAGACCATGGGGCTGGCCCTATCAACTATACTATAGGGTCCCATGTAGAGTGGCTCTAAACTTCCCACCTAGGCATAGTTTCTTACCATCACTAGGTCTCCTATCTCCCACTGGTGGCTCCTGCTAGGCTCGAGCAGCAGCCGGTTATTCCGATGCTGCTTCCCCATGCTGTCTGCTGCCTGCCTGGGGTTGACTTTAAACCCCTTTCTCTCCAGTCATTGTGGGGAGGCAGAGGTGGGCGAGGGGGCTGCAGCACCACTGATGGCTGCTACCTTTCCCTGATTGGCCCTGAGGAAAGATTTTATCGACTCCATGACGGACTCGACTGTATCGGGAGGAGTTTCTGTCTCTGCCTTCTGAGTTGGGGCTGTGGGGGTCCTGGCTTTATCGTCTCTCCCAGGCTTTTTACAATCCCTGCGCCAGTGGCCATCCTCCCCGCACCTGTAACAAGTGACCTTGTTCTGGGAGGGACAGCTACCCTCCTGACGCCACTCTTTCTTGTATTGAGCCCCAGGTTTTTACAAAGTTCTTTGATTCCGGTGTTGTCCAAGTGCTGCCTAGCTTAACACAGCCTTCTTGTGGTTCTGTGTATATTTTAAAACATTGTCCAACCCAGAGACAATTTAAATCACGCAAAGTCTTCATCCACGATGTGGATTAATATTTCCCGATCTTCGGGGGCTGAGGGGATTTTGCGAACCCCTACACTACCTACATCAGGCCTTTTACAGTCTTGGGTAAGGATTCTCCACAAACAATTATACTTACCAAGCCTCAACATATCACATGTAATTATATTTAGAAAGCGTTAATTGTTTGCCTTAATATCAGAACTCAGTCCTACAACTATTTGGAACATGCTGGCATCGAAAGAAATAACAAATCTGAGTTTACCAGAACAACAATTAGTATTTTCACAACTGAAGTATATTTCATAGCATAATTTATTACACTCTACAGCCAAAGCACAAACTTTTTGTACAACAGAAAACATACATAAGGTAAAATTCATTGATACAAGTCATTTTATTTTCACATCAGTGAAATACATCCTTTCTCTGATGTAGCATCAAAATTGATTCACACTGAGCAGATTTACAATATGTCACAACATTGTTCCAAACATTTCATGGCTGAAAAATTAGCATCTTAATATGAGGTAATCTCTTGTTTGAAAACTCATATGAATTTTTCTTCGGCAGTGTGTTATTTTCAAGGCCAGATTTGGTAAAGCATGAGAATCTGCGTAATAGATGAAAGCAATTTTTTTGTACCAATTTTTTCTCATCCTTAAGTCCGAGAACAGTTCTACAGGCACTGACAGTCCCTCACTATCCTTCCCAAATGGCCATTCTTCATGTCATCCCAGACAGTCAGGAGTAGATTTTCCAATCAGGTTCACCTGATTTGTAAAAGTAAGTTGATCAAACCTGATTGAAAATGTGGGTGGAGTCCTAAAATAAAGTCAGGTGTGGGATTCATTTAAATATTAAAATTCTATTATGGGCAGGGATATCCTTCATGAAGTTTTCCAATGTTCTTGCATGTAGGAGGTCATATGAGGTCAGGGGTATGGTAGCATAGTGGTCATGTTACTGGACTAGTAATCCAGAAGACTGGACTAATGATCTGGAAGATGTGAGTTCAGAATCCCACCACGGCAGTTGGGGAATTTAAATTCAGTAAATGAAATAAATCTGGAATAAAAAGCTAGTATCCAGTAATGGTGACCATGAAACTACCAGATAGTCATAAAAACCTATCTAGTTCACTAATGTCCTTTAGGGAAGGAAATCTGCCATCCTTACTCGGTCTGGCCTATATGTGGCCCATAGCAATGTGGTTGACTTTTAACTGCCCTCTGAATTGGTGGCTCACTACCACCTTCTCAAGGGTAATTAGGAATGGGCAATGAATGCAAGCCTTACCAGTGACGCCCACATCCCGTGAACGAATAAAAAAAAGAAATGGGATCCAGGGTTGCTTCATAATAGCTAATATATGGAAGTTCATTTCAAGGTGACAGTAATGTTGCAATGTATTTCAGTCATTACCTGACCATTCCTTTTGTTTTCTGCTGGTACTTAAGGTCACATGTGCCTTTGTACCAATTGTACTGCATGATTTTCTCCCCAGCAGCACCATTACTGTCACCAGTGGATTTCCCAGTGAGAAGTCCCATCATTTGATCTTTTTGGAGGAAGAAGAGGCGAACCAATGATGGGATGCCTGGCAGGTGTCTGGTGCTGAGCTGCACTGTCACTTGCCTGCAGATACATACCTGCACCCTGGGTTTCCTTTCATTTTTGCCTGCTACCTCTTCATCCTTTCCCCCTCCAGTTTTTCTAAAGACTGCCAATGGGTTGAAATGCTTTCTAAGCTTTTGCTAAGGCTGTAAAAGATTTCTCCCCCTATACTGATGCTTCCCTTTATTTTTCTTTTACATGCAATTTTCTGCTGCCGCCTCAAGTGTACTCCCTGCATGCACCCAAATCTATCCCAGAGCTGTGCATAATTAGGAGAATAAGCTGACTGGAAAATTGTGTGCAAACAGTACACTTGACTTTGTGTTAACCGAACACCCTTCTCAAACCATTTTGAAAATCTACACTAAAATCTCAGCAGAATATTTGACCTGATTGAAGATATGTTTCAGATGTCAACTGTTAATGTAGTTTGGACTGCATCAGTATTAGCCGAATGGTGCTTCGACACCCTTCTCTAGGAATGAGGCTAAATAATGTATATTTCCAAATTGAGTTGAACCATACATAATAGGGTTTAAGTTGCTTGAGAAACCAAGGAAGAGGTCAAAGTTTAAATACATTGGTAAAGATGACAGCAATAAGACAAATAAATGGTGGAGTTCATTTAGCTGGAAAGAAAATTGAATAATATTATTGCTCTGTCACTTCTGATGAGTAAGGCTGATAACGTTGTTGAATTGGCAATTTTTACTGAGCCCATCATGTATACAAATTGCTAACATTTCAGTACTTTGGGAGATTTATCTCTTGTAGAAAATTGCTAAAAAATATATTTATACTAAAAGCATGTGCTTTATATGTAGGTTTGGAGAATTTATAAACTGTTATCAAAAATGGACATTCAAATATATTACAGAATAAATACACTCTGTTTGAAATATTACACTAGCCTTTGCTGCACACGCACTCTGATGGCATGGCTGAGATCCAAAAATGACCAATATGAGGAAGTGCAGTTCCACATTCACAGCCTAGACTTCCATGGAGCAGCGTGCTGCTTCAACAACAACAACTTGCAGTTATACACCACCTTCAGATGTAAAGAAACATCCCAAGGCTCTACACAAATTGGTGTAAGAAAAGTGAATGTCGATCCAGGATTCTGGAAGGGATAGATTAGGGAGAGTGACTGAAAGCTTGGTCAAAGAGGAGGCAAATAGAGAGTTGGAAAGGTTTAAAAAGTACAGATTATTTGAATTCAAAATCAACTGAAGCCATGATTTCCTGAATTTGGTTCAGTATTCAATCCAGTCAATAAACTGAAACATTTACTTTTTATAAAACAGACAGTATAATAGATAAAGCTCCATGTTTCTCTGCAGCAATACATTGAGCCCAAATAGTTTCTGTTATTTTGCAAACTCTTCCCAGGCAAATACTCCAGTGATGCAACGAGTAAAAACAATATCAAGTCTGTAAAGTGTGTTTTACATTACTGCAGTGCCATTGACACTGAAGGTGACAACACTGGCAAATACAGACTTGATGGCCTCCAGTTAGCCGATGGCAGTGGACAGTTACTTTTTCATGGGTCTCCCGCTCTGGCAGCTGTATAACAACCTTGTCCCTTGGTATTCTACACACACTGACCTGTGCAGTGGGTTAGCCTACTTGCATCATGATGCAAAATAGCATATTGAGACAAGCGTGCATGCACAAAGGGTTAGCACAGCTTCAACTTCCTCAAACTGGGGGCTGAGAGTCCACAGAACCAAAATTACATGTGGCCTACCAAAGAAAGTAAAGTTCTATGCAAATATCATTTTAAGGTTCTCCAAAAGGAAGTTAATTCTTCCTTTAGGAAGAAGGAAGGGAATCCTAATGATAGGATTGTAGCACCTTAAATTAAATGCTGTTTTACATAGCTTGTCAACGGGTGAGCTAAAGGTGAGGGCTGAGAGAATGAAAGTTTCTTGGTTTATTTTAGATGTATTGTAATTTTAAATGAGGTGCAATGATATACATAATCCTGGTTAAGGTGTTAAACATCCAATTTTAGAATTAGAAGGTATTGTGCCTAACTAATCTTCTGTGATAAAAGAAAATGTGGAGGCCAGAGCAGTGACTCTGGCTCTATGTCATTCCTGCATTTTGCATGTGTCCTGCTTTTAAAATTTTTAGTAGCTGAGCTCTATGAACTATGAAGAGTCTGGGTTTGGTCTCCAGTCTGTGCTGGGTTAGTGGATCCCAGTCAGGACAGCAAATGAGGTCCCACAATTGGCCTCTATGCCTGTAGGTTAAGGAGTGGAAAGTTGGCCAGGATTCTTGCTCCTAATTGCTCTCTGTGAGTCTTGCTGGAAATGTGGATGTGGTGTGAATACAAGATCAGCCACAGCTGCTAATTACACCCCCCCCTTTACCTGCAGTCAAATAGCCTCTTGACACTTGTAGTTAATGTTTACATGTAATTAATGACAACTTGGATGAGGTACTGGAAAGCAAATAGTGTCCATGGAACCAATCGCAGCAAGACGTCAAGAGATTTAAGAAAGGAGTAAATTGGCGAGAAGGAAAAATGAATAGGAAAGGAAAACTGCTGGTGATATTTACTGTGGGGAATGGGTTCACATTGATTGTACTTGGTCATTTCATAGCAAACTCGCTACAAATCCAGAAAGGGCATTTAAATTCTTGCAGAATTATCTTCAGCTTTCTCATCAATTGACGCTCTTTCTGACTCACACTCCTTGGATTCTCAGCATTTCCCTCCTTCGCTTTTCCTCTCCCCAAAATCCAATATTCTTGCTATTTTTCTTCTGCCGCTTCTTCCAAGATCAACAATCACCTGTAAAGGTGCTGCTGCTCCGCTGAAGTCATGTCACCAACTGATTGATTAGCCCAACCTGTCGATATCGCCTGCTTAAATTGAGACACAGGAAAAGCAGAGATGATGAAAAGGGCAGACACAGAACAAAGCAGATAAGGCATCAAGAGGGCAAAACCAAAGAACACCAGTGCAATACTGTAAACTATTTGTGCTCAGATGGAGACAACATGCATGATGGCTGATCTGGTCCATTCTTCAGAGTAACCATTACCTCCTTCCAAGATTTTGTTTGCACGCTACTACAGTATAAAGAATTATTGTCAAGCTAATGCAGTTATTGATGTTTCAAGTTTGTTGTCTTGAATGATGCGAGGATGTAGGTGCATGCTTGTAACTCTCAGTGAAGTGTATTCCCAGTTTGTCTAAATACTTAATCAATCCAGGTCATTCGGTCAACCTAGACCATGTCGAAAGTGTGGAGGAGGTGTGAATTTGATCTGACTGGGGATGTAAATGGAATTGGCTTCTGTGAATGAAAACGTGACCATATATTTCTTCAACATATGTAAATATGTTGTTCATAATGGGATTAAAAATGTCTGAACAAGAACTGGTTTAGAGTGTAACAGATGCACAAAGAGAATAGGGTCTCACAACATTTTAAAAAAAGTTCCAGAAGAAAACAGAGGCAGGAACGAAACTATTAAGGAACAAACTTACAGACAAACTACAGTTCTATTAGGAGTTAATCTGCTATGCAGTTTATCAATGTGGGGCAGAAGCAGGCAGTGAAGTGGGACTGCCCCTTTAAGCTGATACAGGCCTGCAGAAGACCTGTAGCTTTGTGGGTGATTGGGCATATACCTAATCGCAGTTTACTCTGCACACATGGTGCATACAAATCATAAAGGGCAAGTAACTGGTGTGCTAGTGGAGCTCTTTTGGATAAGCGTACTCTGGCACGTTGCACCGCTGTTGAAGTCGGTTTCAACCTCTGCCCCTCAGGAAAGTTGGCTTATATTTATGCTGGGACTGTTACATGACATGATTATTCAATAACACCCAATGTGAAGGGGTGGAATGAATCTTCTATTCTCTAGCACGCATCAAATTGTTGGCACTGGAGTTAATCTATGCTTCAGTCCTGCTATCATGGAAACTTCAATTAGATTTTAATATGAACTCTGTTCTAATTTCAAGAACATCACAAGCTCAGTGAATGCAGATGAATTATCATTATGCCACTTTAATGATTTCAATTATTGGACCAAAGTTTCACAGTTAGAACAATAAAATTACAAAAAGTTCTTTACTTGGCATCTGAGTTGATTACTTCAACTTTATTGCCACTTAGAATAAATTTAATGAATAGTCACCTCGGTAATGTTAGACTTTTTAGCTGTTTCAGTTAACATGCATCCCATTAAATTCACGAAAAGCAAGTTTAAATATAGCACATTACCTCATAAGTAGTAAAAATGCTATATATACCAACCATCTCTGATTTTCTAATTTCAATTCAAAGTCATTAGTTTTTGCATCAAACAAAACTGAATTACAAACTTTGACTACTTCTAGTTCTGCTGCTTTAACTTGGCAACTGGTTTTCCTTTGTCCTATAGAGAAGTGAATAAAACCTTTACTATAGGATCACTATCTCGGGGGAATCACCAGTGAGTATACCAGTTATTCATTTTGCCTGCTGTGATGCATTAGCTTAGTTAGTAATACTGGTCCTATCACTAATTTTTTCTGTAGTCTTGTGTGTTTTAAGCCTTTACAGCTTCCATTATTTCATCTGCTTGCTGCTGTGGGTCAAAAAAGAAATGTCCCTGCTGCCGAAAACTACTGTTCTATTTCACTTTTGCACTTCCACCCTTCCCCTTTAAGGTTCTCGTGATGGCCCATATCAATCTGCTGCCCCACCAGATTTCCCACCCTCCCACACCGCGAGCTACCTATAAGTAGCAGGAAAAGTGCTCTAGTTCACCTAGCCAATGCAAATGAGACTCAACTGTGAAAATTTATCATGCCTCCAGCCAACATCAATTAGGTGGAGTGGACATCCTGCTCTCCGCCTGCCTGAGGTATGCTGTATATGCAAACTGCCCCCACTATCTCTAAACAAACTCTCCAGTAGTTGTTAGTTCTGAAGAGCTGCATGCAATACAATGTGTGAAAAGATTTCTCATCCTCCTCTTGTTGTAGACCAAAGCCATACAGATAAATCGAGTAACTGATGCTCATCTTGTTTAGAAGTGATTTGAAGAACTGCCATTTGACAGTGCAGGAAACATTAACGTAAAAAAAATCTGTTTCTTAAAGTAGAGAAAATCCACGTAATTCAAAAATGTTTTCTAACTGGCTTTGTCACAACGAAAATGCCTTACTTTTAGGTATGTTATTGTAGTGTATTCTTATCCACACTGAGCTCCTCCTCAAAAGGTCATACAGCAGGCTTTGTGCAGCTTTCTTTTGCCAGACAAGCAAACTCCCTTGTAACCTGCTACTCAGTAGGGAGAGATAAGAAATCGGAGCTTTCTCAAATGGATGAGAGAAGGGAAGGAGTAGGAGTTGTGGTTTATAGGGGCTTGTATGTGGTGTGCATTGATTTGGGACAACATGACTTGCAACTACTTCCCTCAGGAGCAAACTGTCTTTTAGTCCTGAAGAATTAGCGTAATATAAGCTGCTGGAATCTGCAGTCACATGAATAATACAGTATTTCTAATATATATTAGACCAAGCATGTGCTAGACCAATAGAATATAAAGCAGATCTGACATTAATTGGAATTTTTAATCAGGCCATGCGTTCAGTTTTGGAATAACTAATTTGTATTTTGAAAGTATTTTAATGATCTCAGATATAACTGTGGCAGAATATCAGCAAACCTGTATTTCCAGTATCTGGTGATGTCTGGTAGAAGTATCAGACAGGTTTTGGGTGAATTTTCAGTTGAGATGGTCAATATATAATTTGAGAATATTGAACTGAACTGCTAATTTAATAAAACCATGAAAGTAATTGTTGATTATTCTAATTGTCATTCAACATATTGAGATATTTCAATAACTAATTTCTGATCAACTTGCAGAGTGTTGTGGCGGAGCCACCAGGGGGACTCTGATCTAATGTATATAATTACTTTAACAAATTATTAGCTACAGAATGAATCCTGCCGCTTCCAACTGTGCCGTGGTCCGCAGCCGAACAACTCAGCAGCCACCGAGAAACAGCCAGGGCTTTTGCACCTATCCCAACTTCGCATCATGGCCTTCCATCTTCACACGTACCAGCGGAGCTGAAGAGTGCTGAATTTGTATTCATTCGTCATGATGCCCATAGGGATCAGCTCAAGGCCCCTTACACAGGCCCTTTCCGCGTACTGGAGACAGGCGACAAGAGTTTCTCTGTAGACATCGGTGGTAAACCCGACTACATATCCATTGACTGTCTCAAACCGGCACACCTGGACATCGACCGGCCAGTAGAGACTGCACAGCCACCACAACGTGGTCGATCTCCCGCTGCATCCACGCCAGACCGAAGGCTTCCGTCCGCCACCCCGCCCGCTGTTCAACAACGTCCACTCCAAGAATACAGGAGTTGCTCTGACAGGCTTGTCAGACCTCCTAGTCGATTGACTTTTACTGTTAAAGACAATTCTGGGGGGGCGCATGTGGCGGAGCCACCAGGGGGACTCTGATCTAATGTACATAATTATCTTCACCAAATTATTAGCTACAGAATGAATCTGTATCTTTGTTCATATCATTGCATGTACATAGCGCGGTCCCTTTAAGAATGAGACCAAACGCGATGACGTCATCACGTTGATCACGTGATCCTCCAGCGGCGGGAAAATGTGATGACATCATGACATCAGGCTGGGGAGCCGCCCTAGCCAGTCCTCGTGGAGCCAGCAAAGAGTACAGACCTGTAATGTAATTCTCCTGTGTTTTCATTTTAAACTCTGTTGATTAGTATTAAACATCATTTGTTTGATAGACTGACTCGACCTCAGTCCTTTAGTTAGGAATCTAGCCATTCCTACAGTGTAACACTTAATAGCAGATGCATAAAAGCTGTTTATCTCTGGAAAACTGTGCCAAAACTTTACAGTACCATTGTAATTTGAGCCAGGAGGTCATGCGTTAAAGTCCCACTCCAGAGAATTGAGCACATAATCCAGGCTGACATTTCAATTCAGTACTGAGGGAGTGCTGTTCTGTCAGGGGTGCCGTCTTTCAGATGAGACATTAAACCGAGGCCCCATCTGCCTTCTTAAGTGGAGGTGGCACTATTCGAAGAAAAGCAGAAGAGTTCTCCCAGTGTCCTGGCCAACACCTATCTCTCAACCAACAACATTAAAACAGATTATCTGGTCATTTATCTCATTGCTGTTTGGGGGACCTTGCTGTGTAGAATTTGGTTGCTGTGCTTACCTAGCAAGAGGCTGCGTTTCAAAAGTACTTTGTTGACTGTGAAGTGCTTTGGTATGTTGTGAGGTAATGAAAAGCGCTATATAAATGCAAATCCTTTCTTATACACAGAGCTAGTTCTCTGACACATTGCAAAAATGTTTCTAGAAGGCTTCCTGAAATAAAAATTATTATACAATTTTAAAATCAAACAGTTACATCACTTGCTAACCACTTCTTGAGTTCTCATCTTTTCTTTCTTGTATTATTGGCCTTGGTCATAACCTTGACCTTTCACCTACACTGGAGGATCAGGTGACCAAGCAAAATCCTTCGAGTCGAAGAAGGATCTATCCTATCCCAGCCCTCGGAGCTAGGTACTGGATTCAGACATAAATGACGGCACAAAATGCCCTTTTGTGATCGCCCTGATATAGGATACAAACAATTTTTTTTTTCTTCGTTCCTGGGATGTGGGCGTCACTGAGAAGGCCAGCATTTATTGCCCATCCCTAATTGCCCTTGAGAAGGTGGTGGTGAGCTGCCTCCTTGAACCGCTGCAGTCCGTGTAGTGAGGATACTTCCATAGTGCTGTTAGGGAAGGAGTTCCAGGATTTTGACCCAGCGACAATGAAGGAACAGCGATATATTTCCAAATCAGGATGGTGTGTGACTTGGAGGGGTACTTGGAGGTGATGGTGTTTCTATGCGTCTGCTGTCCTTGTCCTTCTAGGTGGTAGAGGTCGCGGGTTTGGGAGGTGCTGCCAAAGAAGCCTTGGCGAGTTGCTGCAGTGCATCCTCTAGATTCTACACACTGCAGCCACTGTGCGCTGGTGGTGAAGGGAGTGAATGTTTAAGGTGGTGGATGGGGTGCCAATCAAGTGAGCTGCTTTGTTCTGGATGGTGTTGAGCTTCTTGAGTGTTGTTGGAGCTACACTCATCCAGGCAAGAGGAGAGTATTCCACCACACTCCTGACTTGTGCCTTGGTGGAAAGGCTTTGGGAAGTCAGGAGGTGAGTCACTCACCGCAGAATACCCAGCCTCTGAATTGCTCTTGTAGCCACAGTATTTAGGTGGCTGGTCCAATTATGGGGGATTCGGCGATGGTAATGCTGTTGAATGTCAAGGAGCAGTGGTTAGACTATCTTTTGTTGGAAATTATCATTGCCTGGCACCTGTGTGGTGTGAATGTTACTTGCCACTTATCAACCCAAGCACAGATTGCTTCATTATCTGAAGAGTTGCGAATAGAACTGAACACTGTGCAATTGTCAGCGAACATCCCCACTTCTGACCTTATGTTAGAGGGATGGTCATTGATGAAGGAGCTGAAGATGGTTGGGTCTAGGACAATACCCTGATGAACTCCTGCAGCGATGTCTTGGGGCTGAAATGATTGGCCTCCAACAACCAGAACCATCTTCCTTTTTGTTTGGTATGATCGCTTAACTCTGTCTATAGCATGCTGTTTCCACTGTTTAGCATGTACGTGGTCCTGTGTTGTAGCTTTACCAGGTTGACACCTCATTTTTAGGGAGGCCTGGTGCTGCTCCTGGCATGTTCTTCTGCACACTTCATTGAACCAGGGTTGGTCCTCTGGCTTGATGGTAATGGTAGAGTGAAGGATATGCCGGACCATGAGGTTACAGATTGTGGTGGTATACAATTCTGCTGCTCCTGATGGCCCACAGTGCCTCATGGATGCCCAGCTTTAAGCTGTTAGACCTGTTCTGAATCTATCCCATTTAGCATGGTGGTAGTGCCACATAACACGATGGAGGGTGTCCTCAGTGTGAAGACGGGACTTCGTCTCCACAATGACAATGCGGTGGTCACTGCTACCAATACTGTCATGGACAGAAGCATCTGCGACAGGTAGACTGGTGAGGATGAGGTGAAGTAGATTTTTCCCTCGTGTTGGTTCTCTCACCACCTGCCGCAAGTCCAGTGTGGCAGCTATGTCCTTCAGGACTCGGCCAGCTTGGTCAGTAGTGGTGCTACCGAGCAGTCTTGGTGATGGACATTGAAGTCCCTCACCCAGAGTACGTTCTGTGCCCTTGCTACTTTCAGTGCTTCTTCCAAGTGGTGTTCAACATGGAGGAGTACCAGCTTTTGGGGAGAATAAATTTAATTTATTTTAATTTTTATTCCTTTGTGCTACTTCAATATTTTACATTTATTTAGATTTTAGTGGTTTGACAGGCGCATACTGCAGAGAGGAATTTAATGTGAACATATCAAACCATGTGCTAAAAGAAAATTACACCGTGATTTTTCTGCCATCTTAGAGTATTTAAATAGGGAAAAGCTATAGACTACCATCATAAAGGAAATTAAAATGTAACTGAAGAATCTTCAAAAAAGTAGATATTTTTCTTTTACTTCAGGAGAATGCTATACATTTTTGTTTCTTTTCGAAGTGTATTGATGGATTTATTTGCAAGTAGCGAAAATAAAATACCTTCAAATCAATATGAAGTCATTAAGTACTCATTACCAAATCCAAAAGTAAAGAACATTTTCTCAGTCTGATCTTTGCATTAAAATAAATTCAGAAGGGAATATGAGAAATCATTTTTTAATATTGATGTACTTTCAAGAGCTGTAATTTTGTAGAAATCAGTATTATTGACAACTCTTCCAAGAGCTGACTGACAGCAACAACTTGTGTTTCAGCTATCTTTTCTTGTTGAATGTATCATATATACAACTTCATATATAAATATAACTCATCCTCACAGTAACCTGGATGTTATAGACCATTAATAGCCTTTGAATGAAACTGGGTTTAAAAGCATGTTTACCCTTCCTCTTGTTATTGGCCCAGAAATTTGGGTTGGGGGCTTCCCGCGGGTGTAAGCCCCCGACCTGCACTTACCTTGCACGCCGGCTGTTGTGCTGTGTGCCCCCGTGGAATTGCGATCCTGGGCCTCCTCCAACTGCCGGCGCGCAGTGCTTGCGTATCCCAGGGGCACAGTTAGTTCGATGCATCCCCTGGGATCACGTGGGCCATGGAGAGCCAATGGTAGCAGGGAATGCTTCATTCATAAGTTTGACACGAAGACCTGTCAAACCTATAAATACTATAAGCCCCAAAACATCACTAAATCTTCAAATAAATTTTTAAAAAATCACATTTTTAAAATAAACTATAAATTACATGAAATAACTTAAACAATAATTTAAATTTTTGAAAAAAATAATTTTATTTTTTAATGGGGCTAAAAATAAACTTACCTTTAAAGTATTTAAAAATAATAAACCTGTGGAAAAAATGTTTTAATTTTAATTAATTCACCACTTACCTTGTAAAAAGCAGGTCTTGCGACTGCTTTTTACATGTCTAACTTCTGGAGACTTACCTTCCCGGGAAAACCTGCAAAAAAAACGCAAGTTCGATGCGCACACGCAGCCTCTCCTGTGCACGCATTCAACCTCTGCACCCCTTCTTTCAGGGGAACGGAAGTGCCGGTTTCCCACGCATGCGCAGTGCATGCACGAAACTGGCACTTCCGTTGGGCTTACGGGTGAGTACCCCGTGTGTACTCACCCGTGGAGACCCGAATTTCTAGGCCAATATTATCTTGACCATAGATCCTGAAATACTACTGCATAAATGTAACGTTTCAAAAGTATAACAAAACCTGCTAGCTGTACATACCTAACAACTTTTTTCTAACAGACGTTTCATTTTTATGTCAAATTTTGGGAAATGTTGTCTTAAAGGTATACAAATTGTATTTATTTACCCAAAAGTTATCTCATTGGAAAGGTAGTTTACAAGGCTGAGGAGCCAGCATACAGAACCATTGGTATGAATTTAAAATGGCTTCACTCACCTGTACCAAATTGTAATAACTTTCTGGCATCTCCTGGAAGGCTACTTTAAATCCTGCTTGTGGCAAAGATGTCCTCAGTAATGCCCTCATGCCCAGGGAATGACAGAACATACTTTCTGGATAGACACCTTGGGGCACTAACTTCGCCGGGCCTGAAAAAATTAGTGCCCCCATGGCCGAAATTCACCGGTAGCACCCCAAGAGGGAGGCGGGGTGCTAATGGAAGCACCCCGCCTCCCTCTTGGGGCACTGCAAGTGAATATCGCGACACTATGTGCCGTGGTACTTGTAGGGGGTGGTGTGGGGTGGTGCGTGCACCCAGTCAGTTATGCCCCTGACTGTTTTGTGAGCGGTTCGAATCGATTCCACGCTCCTGGGTTCTAGACACCGGACTTAGTTACAGGCAGTGATACAGAAAAACTCGAGTAGACAGGTGGTTTGGATGCAAGCAAAAACCAGGATTTTATTGAACAGAAAAATGAATACAGTCTTAAAAGGAAGTTCTCATTATAACATTACAGGCAAATACCAATAACTACACTTATGCAGGGAATGGGGAACACACGGCACATTGAGGGAAAACAACTATCTTAACAATCCCCTTATCCTTATCCCACCCCTATACCTAACTAGATTAAGCTATGAGGGGTCAGAATTCATGCTCACCAATCCAAAGATAAAAGCCAACTGTTAACGAGTGCGAGTTTTGAAGTCTGGGTTTTGGTCCTTCTAGGTACCTCATCGCCACGTGGTCCTCAGGGGTGCAGTGCTGGGTTGGCTACTGCGACACACCCTCTCCCCTCCGCTACCGTCGTCGTCTCGTCTCGATGGGTTCTCCTCTTCTTCTCCCTTGGGCGGTCGTCGGCGGTAACGTTACGCGATGAGACGATTAGCAGTTTTTACTGCTTAGATTTTACTACCCATCCTTCGAACACCAGCATATTCATTATGGCGTGGACACCTGCGTTTCTTTGCAGTGTTCAACAAGATACTTGTCTTCACCGTCCTTAAGGACTTTCTTCCCCAAGCGTCAGCTTATAACTAGGCGCTTGGTTTAATTATTGATACGTTTTTCGCTGCCCTGCTCTGCCCTTATCGAGTTATTATCGTCTTCTTCGTCTCCACTCGTCTCATCTCGTCGGACTACTATACGAGTCCTGGGCTACCTATTCAACTTTGTCTCACCCCTTTTTGTGGCCTGGGCGTTCTGGATGGCTGTGGACTTGGGCCTTGCTCCCCTTCCTAGCAGTTGGTATGGTGTCTTTGGCTACTGAAAATCTGCTCCGGGGAGAGAACCCGCCACAAGGCCAGGGCACGAGTACGAGCGGCAGCCCAAGAGGCTGGAGCCACGAGAGCAGGGTCAAGGGCAAGAGCAAGAGAGAGAGATCGCTACCTGGGGCCTTCAGTTATACCTTTTCAAAAAATCCTTATCTTCGCGCCAAATCAGGTTAGTTCTTTGTCTTAAACTTGGCGGGCTAGTTTAAACAATGGTAGCAATCTATACTGACGGGTTTTTAGATGGCTGGTAATCGCATCTACCGGTCCAATAATTGCCTTGTATTGTCCTGAGAGTTCTTTGATGGGCTTGTCCAGCCTTGATGGCTGTGTTTAATCTGTTTCCGATTATGTATGCAGACTATTTGATGGCTTTAACTATGGGCCTCACTGAATTTAGATCTGTCTCCAATTCGGTCTAATACATAATTCAAAGTCCTGTCTCATTCCAAAATACAAAGTTTCTCTTCACAGAAAGCCTGCAGCCTTAGTTTCGATTTCTCCCAAGCTGTCTGCGCTGCAGAATCCATTTTGGAACCCCACAGGCTTTCTGCCACTAGGCACGGACGCCATCTTGGGTACCCTTTTCAATTTAAAAATGTCCATGCAGGGTCCCTTTTTATTAATAATAACCTTCGGGGAGATGCAGAAATTTTGCAAATCTTACATACTGCAGGCCATCCTCCCCTTATTAAAGGGGAGGGGCCCAGCGCAGCATGACCCAGGGCCTAGCTGGGCCACCAGGGATTGGAGTGTCGGGCTCACGGAGCGCAGCCAGCACTCCGTGGGGGGACTGCAGAGGAGGCTGGGGACGGCAGAGGGGCCAGGTGCTGGCAGGCGGCCAGCAACAAAAATGGCCACCCGGCACCTCCCCTTTAATTTGCACCGCTGCGGCTGCAGGTAGGCCCCCCTGATTCCATTGGACATAGCCTCCGGTGGTAAGTCAGGGGGTGCTACTGAAGATCGCGGCCGGGGTGCGAGCGGGGCGCTGCGCATGGCGATGACGTCATCGCCGGTGGCGCAGCGTCGCGGGGCGTTAATGGTTACCGCCACCGCTAACTTCCCGCTGAATTTCGCGGGAAGCATTGGCGATGACCCACCCAGGCACTAGTTGCTTTGTGCCCCGTTAGCGCCCTCTTAGATCCTTGTTACTGAAGTTAGTGTTACTGCATTTCCAAGTGATGCAACAAAATCATAGTAAAGGAACACACACTTTTGAAACTGACTTAATGACTGTTGTTCAATACATTAGTGTTTGAAATATATGAAGCTCAGAGAAAAATGCTGAAAATGCTCAGCGGGTTGGTCAACATCTTAAATAGAAGGATTAACATTCTGGATGGGATTCTCAAACAGCTCCTCTTTCTTTGCAAGGGCCAATTATATGATCATTGTGAGAACACTGCGCTTCAGGTGCTGTGCCTGCTGACACTACATTGCAAGGTCAGCTCATTTACATTGGGGCAGAAATTCGGATCGGGGGCTTGCCGCGCGTGCAAGCCCCCGATCTGCACTTACCTGACGCGCCTGCCGTTCACCTCCAGGGACGCCTGGAATTCCTTTTTGAAAGAGAAGAATCCCGGGCAGCGTATGATGTCACGCCGCCCAGGAGTGCAGCCAGCGCGAAGCCTGTAACGCGCTGTGCAACTGAGACACGCCCCTTGAGGTCTCAGTTTAATAGGACATGCCCCCAATGTTTCTCACAAGCTGCAAAGCATTTTTACATGCAGAGCAGCATTTTAAATAGGTTTTTGGTATTTTTATGAAGCTTTTGGTAACTTTTATAAACTTTAAAAAATGTTTACATTATTTTGAAGAATCTGAAGTAGTTTTAAACAGAATTAAAGCAATTTAAAGAATTTTAAAAGCCCTGAAAGTATTTTTTTCATTCCATTTATTTAATTAGCAACGTCATCGTCGTACGTGTCTTCACACTGTTCCCTTTGTGGAACTGTATGAAGTGGTGGAAGGATTTATGGCCGTGATATATGCTCCTTCCGTGACCGTAACCATCTTTGTACCAGCCATTAGGGTGGTTAGTCCTATGGCGGGAGGGTTTTACGGGCTCCCACAACCTATAAGAGGGGGGGGGGCCACCCACACCCATGGACGCAAATATCCCACTGGTTGTCAACCTAGAATTTAGAGCCGGAGCTCCGACTCTACTTGCCGGGACTATCTGGAGCGGGGTTCGAAACCCTACCCCGCCTGGCCCAGCGGCGGGGATCCTACCGCTACGCCAAAGGCCCACTCCGATTAGCAACATGAAATGGCTGGAATGAGCACAATTCACGGCATTAAAAGAACTCACAATTGAACTGATGATGACCTCAGCAATCTCCTCAACGAGGTGGAGGCGCAGCGCCTGCTCATCATTGGTAATGAGAAGTCAAAGGCGCCGCAAAAAGGACAGATGATAGCTTGGTCTTTCAAGTGGCAGCATAGGGCTCCAGTCACGGGGAGGGAAAAGGCGCAGGAAACGTATGGGTGTCACCTTTTGCGCGGAGTGGGCCTTTTGCGTAGCGGTAAGCATCCCCGCCGCTGGGCCAGAAGGAGTAGGGTTTCGAACCCCGCTCCAGACAGTCCCGGCAAGTGGATTCGGAGCTCCAACTATAAATTCTGGGTGGACATCCAGCGGGATACTTGCGTCCGCGGGTGTGGGTGGCCCCCCCTCAGATGGGTTGTGGGAGCCCGTAAAACCCTTGCGCCATAGGACTAACCACCCTAATGGCTGGTATGAAGATGGTTATGGTCACGGAAGGAGCGTTAACGTGGCCAGAAATCCTTCCACCACTTCATACAGTTCGTGTGAGGATACGTACGACGATGACCTCTTGCGCAATGCACCTCCTTGGACCCTCAGTCGCAGATGCGAGGGGGCAAATCGTGCAATTGTTAAATTTTTCATTTTATTGACATGTAAAATGTTGTGTTTGCTGTTTTCATTGAAATGTTTATTTGTGACTGAAAGGATATGTAACCTTTTCCTTTAAACAGTGCAGCCTGTAGTCAGTTTGAAAAAAATTAGCAACTTTTATTGGAGCCAAAGTATTTTTACAACAACTGTTTGAAAATTAGAACATAGCTAGTTTCCACCTTGAATGTCTTTATTGCACTAAGAAAACAGAAAAAGTCACTTTAAAATGTTAACACATTTTTTTCTGAACTATTCATGTTTACAAATGTTTGAAAAGCAGGAAATAGCTAGTTAACATTTTAAAGTTATAAACTATCTACATCAAAACTGACCCTGAAAACTGTTTTATGATGCAATAAAAGTTCACTGCTTCACTTTAAATTGTGTCGGCTCCTTTCTTTGCCTTGCGGGGGGAGGGGGAGGTACAAGGCGCCACTAGCTCGTGAAGGTGTTGGCTACTAGCAGTTCCCGGGCATTTTTCTCGCTCACAGGCCTCCTGCTTACACAGACGTCCTTGCAAGGAAGAAATGGAAAGAGTTGTTAAAGTAATTTTAATGAAGTGGCTGGCTAGAAAATCACCCCGGCCTATGGCAGGAGAAACGCGTTATCGTCTTGGTCATACATCATACCCGCTTGATCAATTTCACAGCCCGAGATGATTTTCCAATAAGTTACTTTCTCTCAAAGTCATAATTAAATACATACATTCATACACATAAGTAAAGGAATATATACATACATACATATACGTAAAGGAATATATACGGACATACATACATAATTACTTACTGATGAAAAGTTTCTTTCTTAAAAATGTTGGAAATGTTACATTATTCATTTTAGAACAGTCATTTGCACATTTAATAAACACAGCAAATTCAATTCACAAAGCCACAATTGTTCCTTCTACCTACAGTACTGAAAACCCGTTTATAAAAAAAAAATTAAACTTTAAAACTTACCTCATCATTTCTTAAACTAACTTTCTGATATACCTATCAATTCCTCCAATAAAAGGCGAAGAGTTACGAAGGTGACTAAAGGTTTTTATTGACTAAATAACAGCCCACTCTCGTGGGTGATCCGATCCAAGCAGGAGGAATACCAGCCAGTCGCTCACCTTTATACCTGGCCTGGTGGGTGGAGCCAAGGCGGAGTCGGCAGTGGTCATCCCAGGTATAGCAGTGTGGCAAGAGGCGACCTCGTACCGTGATACAATAGTGGTCAGTGATACAGTTATAACGAACAGTGGTGAACAGTGCTAACTACTAACAGTGATACGATAGTGAACGTGGTTTACCACATTCACCCCTTGTTTAGAATTAAGTCCGGCGGGGTGAAGTGTACTACCAATTCTGGTAGGTCAGTCTGTCCGGAGGCTTCGTAAGCCTCTCCGATCGCCGCAGCGGTGGTGTTGCCTTATCCGGTGCTGGTGCCTTATCCGGTGTTGATGCTGGTGTTTGCGTGGTCGGCGAGGGCTCGTGGGGTTCCGGCATGCCGTCTACCTGGACTGAGGTTGGGGGGGGTGGTGGCGGTGTTTCCGGATCGGCTGAGGGTGCGAGGTCTCGTAGGGAGACAGTGTCCTCCCGCCCGTCTGGGTACGCCACGTAGGCGTACTGGGGGTTGGCGTGCAGGAGGTTCACCCTCTCGACCAGGGGGTCCGTTTTATGGGTCCTCACGTGTTTCCGCAGCCAGACCGGCCCCGGGGCGGTCAGCCAGGTTGGTAGAGTGGTTCCCGTAGTCGACTTCCTGGGGAAAACGAACATTCGTTCATGGGGGGTGGTGTTAGTGGCCGTGCAAAGTAATGACCGGATGGAGTGCAGCGCTGTCGGGAGGACTTCTTGCCAGCGGGAGGTTGGGAGGCCCTTAGACTTTAAGGCTAAGAGGACGGCCTTCCATACCGTCGCGTTCTCTCTTTCCACCTGACCGTTACCTCTGGGGTTGTAGCTGGTGGTCCTGCTTGCTGCAATACCTCTCTCTAGGAGGAATTGCCGGAGTTCCTCGCTCATGAAGGAGGAGCCCCGGTCGCTGTGTATATAGTTCGGGAACCCGAACAAGGTGAAGAGGGCATTCAGGCACTTAATGACCGTGCTACTGGTCATGTCGGGGCAGGGGAAGGCAAAGGGGAAACGGGAGTACTCATCAACGATGTTGAGGAAGTACACATTACGGTCAGAGGACGGGAGGGGCCCCTTAAAGTCGATGCTCAGGCGCTCGAAGGGGCGGGTGGCCTTGATCAGGCTTGCTCGGTCCGGCCTATAGAAGTGCGGTTTGCACTCCGCACAGGTCTGGCAGTTCCTGGTCATGGTCCTGACCTCCTCGATGGAGTAGGTCAGGTTGCGGGCCTTAATGAAATGGTAGAGTCTGGTGACTCCGGGGTGGCAGAGCTGGTCGTGGAGGGTCTGAAGCCTATCGATATGCGCGCTGGCGCATGTCATTCGTGAAAGGGCATCAGGGGATTCGTTCAGCTTGCCTGGCCGGTACAAGATCTCATAATCGTAGGTGGAGAGCTCGATTCTCCATCTCAAAATCTTGTCATTCTTGATTTTGCCCTTCAGCTTGTTATTAAACATGAAAGCCACCGAACGCTGGTCGGTGAGGAGGGTAAATCGTTTGCCTGCCAGGTAGTGCCTCCAGCGCCGTACTGCCTCCACGATCGCCTGGGCCTCTTTCTCGACCGACGAATGTCGGATCTCGGGGCCCTGTAGGGTCCTTGAGAAGAAGGCCACTGGCCTCCCCTCCTGGTTTAGGGTGGCGGCTAAGGCGAAGTCGGATGCGTCGCTCTCCACCTGAAAGGGGATGGACTCGTCCACTGCGTGCATCGTGGCCTTGGCTATGTCTCCCTTAATGAGGGAGAAGGCCGCGCACGCCTCCTCCGTGAGGGGGAAGGAAGTGGCTTTCAGGAGGGGTCTGGCTTTGTCCGCGTAATTGGGTACCCATTGGGCATAGTAGGCGAAAAGCCCCAGGGTTCTCCTAAGTGCTTTAGGGCAGTGGGGGAGGGGTAGCTCCATGAGGGGGCGCATTCTTTCTGGGTCGGGGCCGATGATTCCGTTCTCCACTACGCAGCCGAGGATGGCAAGGCGCGTGGTGTTAAACACGCATTTCTCCTTATTGTAGGTGAGGTTCAGCCGTTGGGCCGTACGGAGGAATTTCTCCAGATTCGCGTCATGTTCCTGCTGGTCGCGGCCGCAGATAGTGACGTTATCTAGGTAGGGGAATGTAGCCTGCAGTTCGTTCTGGTCAACCATCTGGTCCATCTCCCTTTGGAAGACCGAGACCCCATTAGTGACACCGAAGGGGACCCTAAGGAAGTGGTATAGGCGCCCATTCGCCTCGAAGGCGGTATACTGGCGGTCCTCAGGGTGGATAGGGAGTTGGTGGTAGGCCGACTTCAGGTCGATGGTCGAGAATACTTTATACTGTGCAATCTGATTGACCATGTCAGATATGCGGGGGAGGGGGTATGCGTCCAGCTGGGTATATCTGTTTATGGTCTGGCTGTAGTCGATGACCAGGCGGTTTTTATCGCCGGTCTTTACGACTACGACCTGGGCACGCCAGGGGCTGCTGCTCCCCTCGATAATGCCCTCTTTCAGGAGGCGCCGCACCTCAGAGCTAATGAAGGCTCTGTCCCCGGCGCTATACCGCCTGCTTTTGGTAGCGACGGGTTTGCAGTCAGGGGTAAGGTTAGCAAACAGAGAGGGTGGCGGGACCTTGAGGGTGGAGAGGCTGCAGGTGTTACGCGGTGGGCGGTTTAACGTTTGCTGGTTGTTGACTGTGAGTGGGGGGAGGGGTCCACCGTATGCTAGGGTTACGCTTTGGAGGTGGGATTGGAAGTCCAGCCCTAGTAGGACGGCAGCGCAGAGATGGGGGAGGACGAGGAGTTTAAAGTTTTTATACTCCGTGCCCTTAACCGACAGGGTCACGACACAGTAGCCGCTGATGTCCGTGGCGTGGGACCTCGATGCCATCGAGATTCGGCTGCGCGTTGGTAGGACAGAGAGGGAGTAGTGGCTCACCGTGTCTGGGTGGATGAAGCTCTCCGTGCTTCCGCTGTCGAACAGGCAGGTCGTGGCGTGGCCGTTCACTTTGATGTCCATCATTGACTTGGACAGATGGTGCGGGCGGGCTTGGTCCAGGGTGACGGAAGCTAGTGTGTAGCTGAGCGAGTCGTTGTCATCTGCGGGCGAGGCGGTCGGGCGTGGTGAGTAAAATGGCGTCTCCCACGAGGTAGGGCCCCATGAGGCACTATTGGGGTCGGTTGCCTTAATCAAAGATGGCCGCCCCCATGACTCATGTGTGGGGATGCTGGCCTCAGTTGCCCTAAACAAAGATGGCCGCCCCCATGACTCATGTGTGGGGATGCTGGCCTCAGTTGCCCTAAACGAAGATGGCCGCCCCCATAGTTCGCATGCGGCACTGCTGGCCTCTGAGGATCCGCTCCTGCAGGCCTTGGAGAAGTGGCCTTTCTTCAGGCAGGTTTTACATATGGAGTTCTTGGCTGGGCAGCGCGACCTCGGGTGCTTCTCCTGGCCACAAAAAAAACAGCCGGCGGCCCGATCGCGGATGCCCGATGTCGGGGCCGGTGCCGGGGGTGGCGGGGCCGGTCGGGTCCGGGACGCCGACGCAGAGGTAGGTCCCGGGGGCGGCGCTGGGAAGGGTGCTGTGGTAGGGGTCGGGCCCGAGTCCCAGGGTCGCGAGCAGTACCTGGTGAATGCTTCCTGATCTTGGTGGGCCACTTCCAGGGAGATAGCGAGGGCTTCAGCTTTTTCCATGCTGAGGTCTTTAGCTTCCAGCAGTCTTTGCCGTGAGTACTCGGACCGTAGGCCTTTCAGGAATGCGTCGCGGATATTATCTTCAGTATTTTCGGCTGCCGACACCGATTTAAAGTCACAGTTCCTGGCGAGTGCATATAGCGCCTGTGAGAATTCGGCTACTGATTCTCCTGGCTGTTGCGGCCGTGATCTTAGGAGGTGCCTAGCGTACATGTAGTTTACCGGGGTCCGGTACTTCTGTTTCAGCAGGTTGATGGCGGTCTCGTAGGTAGTCATGTCCTCGATGAGAGTGTATACTCTCGGGCTCAGTTGTGCCTGCAGGACACTTAGTTTGGATGCCTGAGGGACGCTGGATTCTCTCAGGTATGATTCGAAGCAGACCAGCCAGTGTTTAAAGTCTGCGGCTGAGTTTGCTGCTCGTGGGTTCAGGTCCAGGTACGGCGGTCTGAGGGCTCGCAGCCAAGCTGGCTGGTGTGGCTGTGCTCCTGGGAGCTGCGCTGGTGGCTCCTCCGCCGGTTGTGACTCGTTGTCGGACATCATTAAATTTAGTCAATAAAATTGATATACCTATCAATTCCTCCAATAAAAGGCGAAGAGTTACGAAGGTGACTAAAGGTTTTTATTGACTAAATAACAGCCCACTCTCGTGGGTGATCCGATCCAAGCAGGAGGAATACCAGCCAGTCGCTCACCTTTATACCTGGCCTGGTGGGTGGAGCCAAGGCGGAGTCGGCAGTGGTCATCCCAGGTATAGCAGTGTGGCAAGAGGCGACCTCGTACCGTGATACAATAGTGGTCAGTGATACAGTTATAACGAACAGTGGTGAACAGTGCTAACTACTAACAGTGATACGATAGTGAACGTGGTTTACCACACTTTCCTCCCTTTCCCAAACAAAAATATTGCCTTTCAGAAGCTCCACGATAAAATATATCTTCCTCCACAGCCTCTGGAGCAACTTTACACATGCTTTTTTCATGTGTAAGTTGTAAGGACTTAACCTCACTGAATCCATGAATGAAATTGACGAAGTTCACTGCGCACGCGCTGCCTGTGCAGTCGCACGCGCTGTGCCTCTGAACCCCGTCGTTCAGAGGACAGGAAATGCCGGTTTTCCCCGCATGCGCTGTGCATGCTGAAAACCGGCATTTCCTCCGGCCAGACGCGTGAGTACCCCGACCGTACTCACGCGTTTGGAACGGAATTACTGGGCCATTATATCATGGTGCACAGCAGATGAGGTGCAGGGTCAGTGGTAATGGGCAGGTCATCTGGTGCTCATAACTGTAAAAGGGCAGACGTTAAAGCTGTTCTGCTACAGAAGGGGAATAATGGATGGATCAAGGTCATGAGGTAGAATGCTACCATGTTCCAGCTTTGGAGATCAGGCTGCAGGAAGGTCTACAGAGGAGGAATGGAGGGAAATCCTCCAGTGAAGAGCAGTGCCAAATAAATCTGAACATTGCTGAAAGATTCAATGCTGTCTCATTTGTGGCCAATCCTAGGAGCAGATGAGGAAGAAATTCGCCAGTCTCCAAAACATTGCCAAGGTAAGTATGCACACAATTTAAAATCTTGCCTAACATTGCATGTTAACAGTGCTTGACTCTGCTAGGTACAGGAAGAATGAACAGGAGGGGAGCAGCTGTGAAGAGCGAGCAGGTTGGCTGGCCAGCTTGTGCTGCCCTTCAGGTATGGAGCTGAGGGATTCCGACCTCGAGGGACCACCTACAAACAGTTTGATAGCTCACTTTCAGCATTTCATGCAGTGTGCTCCAAGAAGCCTGTAAATTTTGGGAACATCTATGTAGTGGGTGTAAGAACATAAGAACATAAGAAATAGGAGCAGGATTAGGCCATATGGACCCTCGAACCTGCTCCGCTATTCAATAAGATTATGGCTGATCTACCTCAACTCCACTTTCTCGCCCTATCCCCATATCCCTTGATTCCCTTAGTATCCAAAAACCTATCGATCTCAGTCTTGAATATACTCAATGACTGAGCATGCATAACCCTCGGGGTAGAGAATTCCAAAGATTCACAAAACACTGAGTGAAGAAATTACTCCTTATTTCAGTCCTAAATGGCCGACCCCTTATCTTGAGACTATGACCCCTAGTTCTACACTCTCCTGCCAGGGGAAACAGTCTCTCAGCATCTACCCCTCTAAGAATTTTATACGTTTCAATGAGTTCGCCTCTCATTTGTCTAAACTCTAGAGAATATAGGCAAATTCTACACAATCTCTCCTCATAGGACAACAATCTCATCCCAGGAATCAATCTGATGAATCGTCATTGCACCCCCTCTAAAGCAGAAATATATCCTTCCTCAGATAAGGAGACCAAAACTGTACACAGTGTAATACAGCACTGCAATTTACACAGGCAATTTCCATTATAAGGAAAGGACTTGCATTGATATAGCACCTCAGGATGTCCCAAAGACCTTCATAATCAATTCATTACTTTTTGAAGTGTTGTCACTGTTGTTATGTAGGCAAACACAGCAGCAAATTTGCACACAACATGTTTCCACAAACAACAATGAGATAAATGACCAATTAATCTATTTTTAGGTGTTTACTGAGGGATAAATTTCAGCCAGGACACTGGGAAAAACTGGCCGCTCTTCTTGTCACTCCATGTGCAATGCCACAGAAGAGATATAAATACAATTGGCAGTTTTAGTTTGGAAGAAAGATATGCCTTCTCAGGGCCCTCCCTCCTTGGCTAAATCTGGACTGAAATGTAAACTTTGTCAACCAACAACAATAACTTGCATTTAACATAGTAAAACAACCCAAGGCGCTTTACAGGAGCATAATCAGACAAAAATTGACACTGAGCTAAAGAAGGAGATGCTAGGACGGATGACTAAAAGCTTGGTCAAAGAGGTAGGTTTTAAGGAGCATCTTAAAGAAGGAGTGAGAGGTAGAGAGGCGGAGAACCACAGCCAATTCTGCCATACTGTACTGTTCCTAAACTACTTGATTCCTGGTCCAGTATTGTAGGAGAATCTACAGGGGTAATCACACTGTCAAATCATTGTGTTGAGGTTTCTTATTTGCAGAAGATAATTACACAGAAGCAGAAACACACACTAAAAAATCAGCAGTATAATACTGCAGCAGTACAAAAACTGATTCATAAACAATAAGAGGATTGAATCTTTAGAAATTCATTTTCAATAGCTTTTCAATTGGGTCTCTGGCGAACCATCATATGGTCAAGACTCCACAAAGCCCCTCCAGGCTGCTTTTGTTGGAACAAGCAGTTGCAGGAGTGAACTAAAGATCCTAGAAAAACACCAATGTTCTTATAAGCTTTTCTGGGATTCCAAAGGCAGCCTCCCTCTGAAGATCACACAGTTCCCTCATAATGATATTAGTCATGCATAAGATGTGAACAGCAGTGCCTTGGCTGCTTGTTGAATTTTTTGCTCTTGGCACCTGACCATTTGGAATCTGTGATATGGATCCGCAAGTTTGTACGTTTCAAAGACAAAGTAATTTCTGATGCTATTAAGTTCAGAATAGAGGCAACAACAGCATGATGGAGCACTGGCTAGACCAGATGGCCCCCACAGGATATATGGAGCTATCTAGACAGTTTTGTATATTTGTATCTCTCAACACCAAACCAAATTTGCCTCTCGACACCAAAATAAAACTCCATCTCAGCACTTTCTAATTGAAGTCAGTTATAAAACCCACTGCTCTGACAAAAGGCATGTTAAAAATTCTAATATAAACTTTTCTCTAAGGCAAAACTGAGCTCTGCTTTCATAACAAGAACATTTAACACAAATCTGTCGAAGATTTCCGATTAATTCTTTAAAAATTGGCCCTGAAATTCGGCTCTCCCCGGGTGAGTACGCACGGGGTACTCACCCGTAGGCCAGATGGAATTGCCGGTTTCCTGCATGCACTGCACATGCGTGGGAAACCGGCACTTCCGATCCTCTGAACGAAGAGGTTCAGAGGTCGAACGCGCGCGCAGCCTCTCCTGCGCGCGCGCTTTGAACTTAGTTTTTTTTTACAGGTTTTCCCGGGAGAGTAAGCCTGCAGGATTTAGACATTTAAAAAGCAGGCGTAAGGCCTGCTTTTTGCAAGGTAAGTGGTCAATTAATTAAAATTTAAACATTTTTTCCACAGGTTTATTATTTTTAAATACTTTAAAGCAAGGTAAGTTTATTTTTAGCCCCGTTATAATAAAAAATTATTTTTTTCAAAAATTTAAATTGTTGTTTAAAATAGTTATTTAATGTAATTTATAGTTTATTTAAAAAGTGTGATTTAAAAAAAAATTATTTGAAGGTTTACTGCTATTTTGGGCCCATAGTATTTATAAGTTTTGACAGGTCTACCTGTCAATCTTATGAATGGGCCTTTCCCTCCTCCGATTGGCTGCCCGTGGCTCACTTGATCCCAGGGGACGCATCGCACTAACTATGCCCCTGGGACACGAAGCACAGCGCGCCGGCA
Organism: Somniosus microcephalus; assembly: GCF_052327205.1. Lineage (NCBI taxonomy): Eukaryota > Metazoa > Chordata > Chondrichthyes > Squaliformes > Somniosidae > Somniosus > Somniosus microcephalus. The sequence continues at coordinate 164,136,833 of NC_140997.1, read as the reverse complement.
GCTGGGCCAGGCCCCGGAGCGGAATTCCACGGGGCCCTACAGCTCAACTGCTGGCGCGCAAGGTAAGTGCAGGTCGGGGGCTTGCACCCACGGGAAGCCCCCGACCCGAATTTCTGGGCCATTATAAATACTTTTTAATCAGTAAACATAGTAATTTTCAATTGACCCACAAAGTGATAAATGTTTTTTTTTTAAATATTCGTTCATGGGATGTGGACATCACTGGCAAGGCCAGCATTTATTGCCCATTCTTAATAGCCCTTGAGAAGGTGGCGGTGAGCTGCCTTCTTGAACCGCTGCAGTCCGTGTGGTGAAGGTACTCTCAGAGCGCTGTTAGGGAGGGAGTTCCAGGATTTTGACCCAGCGACGATGAAGGAATAGCGATATACTTCCAAGTCAGGATGGTGTGTGACTTGGAGGGGAACTTGCAGGTGGTGGTGTTCCCATGTGCCTGCTGCCTTTGTCCTTCTAGGTGGTAGAGGTTGCGGTATTGGGAGGTGCTGCCGAAGAAGTCTTGGCGAGCTGCTGCAGTGCAGCTTGTAGATGGTACACACTGCAGCCACGGTATGCCGGTGGTGGAGGGAGTGAATGTTTAAGGTGGTGGATGGGGCACCAATCAAGCGGCTGCATTGTCCTGGATGGTGTCGAGCTTCTTGAGTGTTGTTGGAGCTGCACTCATCCAGGCAAGTGGAGAGTATTCCATCACACTCCTGACTTGTGCCAGCCCAGAACTCGTTAAAGAATTTAAAACTATTAGAGTTAACAAGCTCACCAAAATTAACAATGGGCCAGAGAAGATTTGGTGGGCAGATAAGCAGAGCCTCAAATGGTAGAATTGAGGCCTGCTTTTACACACAGACAGTTGTTCAGAGAGTCATACGGACAGTCAGTGAAGGTTATTCCGACGGTGTGTGAACTTGAAGGTACAGTTCATACAGATAGAGGCACAGCTCATTTGAAAGACACATCAGCCTCGGAACAATCAATCGACGAAAGGACAACAGAAGGAGAACTGAAGGAATCGCAGCAACCAAGGGCCCCAAGAAACAAACAACCAACAATATTACCAACAACTAGGTAATATTGGGCCACCGCGACCAACAAGAAACCAACCTGGAAGAAACCGAAGATCTGCAAGTTTTTCCACTCTACAAACTATTCCTGCATTTGGTGAGCATTTTCCTGGTCCTCTGGAATCCAACTTAGTCAGTGTGGTGGGATTGGGAGGGGTGTCTATTCTGTCTATTGTTATTCTCCCTCGTATATTCCGAAGTGTTACCCCTTTTAGAGTGATAAGATTATTGTGTTGTGTATATTTTCCTGTCTCAAATAAAAATCCAAGTTATTTTCACCAACTCAGTTGTCTGTTGCAATTTTATCACTGCCCCCAAATAAGTCCAGGTCTAGAACCATGGGAGTGGGAGCGATTCGAACCGCTCAGGGAGTCAGAGGCAAAGCTGACCACATACACCACCCCTTACATAATGGCGATCATGGCACGAGCTTGGCAAAAGGGATGTGATGCAGTAGACACTGTTTTTGAGGACAGAACTAAGATGGGAGAGGATTTCCTCTTATGTGTTCAAGAAAGTAAATATAACAAAGAAATGGGTGACCAGTATGTTGCGCGCTGACGTCCGATGGATGCTGCAGGCAAATGGACTGAGAGCAAGGATCATAAAAAGTCGGTGGAAAAGGCCATCTGGTTGGTCTGCGCCCTGCGACAGATCCAGCTTTTAGATCAGCACATTAAGATGTTAACAGAAGAGCTGCAGGAATCAGCTCAGCTCTCTCAAGCAAGAGCTATAGTAGGGGAGGGATTACTGCAGGAATTACAGGCCCAAAGTCAGGAGAAGTTACAGCTAGCGGAGAAACACAGGAACAGACATGAGTATTTTCGGTGTCAAGTCACCGAAACTAAAAGCAATGAGTTAGTGTTAAGAGAGGAGAACGCTCGCCTAACCAGACAGTTAAAAGAAAAGGAAGAGAGGTTAAGAGACGTTCAGGCAGCTTATAAGGTAGCAAGCACTAGGGTTTTTGAAGCGGGAGATCACAGCCCCAGTCAAAAGCACATCGACAGTTTAAAACTTGCCCTGTCCAGGGCAAAAGGCATGGTATGCCTAGTGAGCCCGGGCGCGGCCCGGGTGGACCTGGAAGCAGCAGGAGAAACTGTTCAGACGTCACCTGTGGCGTCAGGGAACGACCCGGTTGGGCAGCAGGAGGGACAAGCAATCTGTAGGGAGGGCAGGAAGGAGTGCACACCACCACCACCTGTGGCGCTGTGTTTTGACTCGGTTTGGCAGCAGGCAGCAGGGGGCAAGCTAATACAGGAAAGGTCAGAGCCGGGGCTGATGTGCCCGGCTCAGCAGCAAAAGTTTGGCCCGCCCGGCGGTGGTGGGGGCCAGGAGCCCCTTGAATGCCAATTCGTGATTCCCCACGGTACCCAACAGTTTAGAGCTATGGTAAGCCACCTGAACAAACTCACCCAAAAGGGAGACCCCTTGGTCCACTTCATGGAAGTGGAACAGGCAGCAGGCATTAACGAGTGCGATGACTCCGAAATGGCCAAAATGCTCCTTTGCTCCCTGGATGGCAAATTGTACCAGTCCCTCTCTGCGGAGAGCAAGAAAGGGCAGGGCGGGGATGCTGCCATCCGGGAGCAAGTTCTGGAGGTGATGGGGATGAACAATGGTAGTCCTTTCTCCCGGGTGGAGAAGACTACACAGTTAGCAGGGGAGACCCCACAGACTTTCGCAGACAGGCTGTGGCCTGTGTACAGGAGTGCCTGTAATGGGGATCTTGACCGGGCTCACCTGAATCAGGACGAGCTGGCCCACTGGCTCCGAAGCCGAGTGGCAAACAGCTTGCCATGGATCAGGGCCAAAGCTGAGCTGTGGTTTGACCCAAAAGGCCCCCCGGGTCACCGAGGAGACAGTGGTCAGACAACTGACCCTGGTTTACCGCAATGGTAGAGGGATAGAAGAACACCCACCAAAAGGAAAGGTAGATGAGATGAAACCAAGTCAGAATAAGAAGGAATGGCACCAGGAAGGGGGTAACCTCTCCGAAAGGAAGCATAACTGCTTCGGATGCGGGAAAAGTGGGCATTGGAGAAGGGACTGTAGGAATCCGTGGAAGGATAACTTAGGAAAAAACTCCCCAGCTCCTGCCCCAAAAACAGAAACACCGACCTCTCCCCCCACGCTTGATTCAATAGTAGCTGCGCTCTGAGTTTTATTAAATGGCCCAGGGAAGGTAGCCACCCCATCTGCTCCACCCAATCCAGACTTATGACTGGAACAAGTGCAGCCTGTCTAACTGTGTCCCCTTGAAAGACGCGCCCAGGAAGACACCTCCCATAATATGGAGGAATACCTGCGGTGCCAGGTTACGGAGGCCAGGTTAAATGAGCAGGCCTTACCTTAACATCGCGAGCTGACGGTTTGGAGGGTCAGGTAAGTGACATTAAAATAGCTCATAAGGTAGCTAGAAGTAGGGGTTATGAAAACTCTGATCACGGTCCCTGTGAAGAAAGGATTAAAAAATTGACACAAGCCTTGTCTGAGGCCAGAGGCATGGTCTGTTCAATGGCACCAGGGGAAACCCGGGTGGAGTGGGACGAGGAGGGTCAGCAAGCAGAGGATAAGGTTAAAGATAGAGATCCTCAGCCAGCAGCTGTGGCAAACTCACAGACTGCACCAGTGGGGGCAGTGACTTATGTCACTGGAGGGGCCCTCCCGCCTATTATTTGGGACTCGGACACACCCCCAGTAGCCGGAACCTCAAGAAGGTCTCCTCACATTCCACAGCCTAAACTACCGTGGTCACCCGAGTATAATTTAAACGGTCCAGCCCCAGGAGAGCCCTTACCAGAAAGGGAAAAGCCAAGGTCAGGGATCAGTCTAAGGACACAGATCCCCAGCCTGCCGCCTCCAAAGGTGAGGGACTCACAGGAGAGGTAGCGTTGGGCAGAGAGAGAGACAAGGGTCCCCAGCCTGCGGCATCAGGCTGCGGGGAACCCACAGGACAGGACAGGGAATCAGTAGCCACACCAAAGGGGGCAGTGTGCTGCAGCACAGGAGGGCACACTCCTCCGATTAACTGGGATTCAGGGAAACTCCCAGGTCTTTTAATGAGGACTCTCCGGGTCCGGCGGCATAGGCCACCTTGCGCCCAGGCATACAAGCTACCCAGAGGCCACAGAAGGCAGGGGCCTAACAGGGATTAGCCTGGCCGTCCGGAGAAGGGCGGCGGATGCATATAGCTTTTAGTTTAAGAATGTTTTAGTCTAATTTTAGTTTATGATAAGTTTAAGCTTTTGAAAATTTTGATAACTGTGTCAGGCCAGAGAACCTTCTCGGGACATGGCTATTTTGTTTGTGTGTCCCTACAGAAAGGAAATCGGCATGAGGAAGGTTCTGCTCCTGCTCACCCTGGTAGGGGTGAGCATTGGTGACCGAGGAGACGTGGAGAACTCCCACATCTATGGATGCTCAGGAGAGAGAGCAACGATCGTTACCGCAGGGGGTGGCGAACGGGGTGTGGAGGAGCTCGCTATTTACTTCCACGAGGGAAGGTGGCCAGGGTGGCTGGGGTCTAACTCGACTCAGTACTCCAGCCAGACCGGGTTCATGTACGGGGAGGCCTCCATCCCGTGCCCCAGGGTACAGATCATTGCCACAAGGGTCAGCGTCACCGAGGGGAAACGTTTGTGTTTGACATGCAAGGGACAGATTCCTTTGGATAGGTGGTGGTGGTTCAGAAAGCTGAGCAAAGACATAGGAAACCCCGCAGTCGATTGGGAACGACTGGGGAACAATACCCATTGGACGATTACAGGGACCCGAGGGGGAGTGAGTGTGTGCTGGGACATGTGGTGGGAGCGGGATCAGGGGATTTATGTTTGTATGTGGGGGTCAGAGAAAGTCTGCCCCGCAGGCATATCCATCATCTTCCACAGACAATGGCAAGATGCTGGGGAGGGGATGGGGTGGGATTCTAGTCTGCATGCGTGTGTGATCCCACACTCACTGATCCCAGTCAATGCCACTGAACTCGTAATCTGCCCCCAAAAGCCCCTGCCCATGACCACGACATCACAGACTATAGTACAGAGGTGTCCTGCCAACACCAAGGGGCCAGGAATTGGTTTAGTCCTAGTGCCAACCGACAAGTTGCTGTACCAGGGGGTACACTATGCAGTGGCCTCAGTGATCCTGAACCTGACCGAGGTGCACTTACCTGAATGGTGTCCTAAGGAGACAGAACAGCTATACCAAGCCCTGCTGACGGAAATGTTTAAGGAATTTTATGAATTCGAATTTGCCAGTGTAGACAAAGTGAAACAGTACAGTTTACATCCTGAGCATAATATGGGCATGGGGAGACAAAGAAGGGGGACCTGGAATGATATTTTCACTGCCTATAATGCAGGATCCTCAGTAGTAAACAGCCTGGATGACATAGAGCTGCAAACACAGATAAATGGCTTAAAAATCCAATTACGAAAAATCCTAACAGAGGAAAAATCCTAACAGTAGGCTCAGAGCTACACAAGGATCAAGTTATGATGGTCCATTTAAAAGAAATCATTGCTGAGCTAGTGAAACACGCTAAAACAGTAAATGCACTCATACGGGAGGACAGGAATGCTTCGGATCAGGCTGCACAGAGTGAGGTGTGTGTGCTATACGGGGCATGGTGGCTGGGTGAGGGATGTAGCAACCTGAAGGATGTACAACAGGGTTTAGTCCCCTCCTGGATTAGCAACAAGCACTGTTATGTTCATTAATAACTAGACATTATCATTATGAACAGCTAGCTTCAGCTAGTCACTTTATTCATGCCATGTGGACTTGTACAGCATCCATCTTGACTACAGCCTTGTGGGTAGCCTAGTGCATCATGGGTAGCCCACTCTTAAACATACAGCTCTACAGCTTCACCTAGTGTACCATTCTAGAATGACAGGTTACTGATCATTACATCCCCCTTTCTTTGAGGTTAAACAAAATCAGTATCAATCAATATCAATCAATCATAACAACATAAACATCTTCAAAACAGTCAATACATTTTCAAAGCTTTACTTTATACTCAAAGACTAAGTCTATCAGGCTTTTTTACTTCACGTGTGGATCTTCTCAGTACAGGTAAGTCTGATGTGTTTTCATGAGAGCCTGGATGTACGTTTGTGTTAGATTGTACTGGTGGTGATTGACAAGATTCAGTTGCGGCATTGTCATCGATTTGTTCTTGGATGGTCTCTTGTGTTTTTAGGAGGGAACGGTGGTTCCTCCTGAGAATCTGCCCATGTGAACTCATTTGTTTTATGTAGCAGGCCTCGCAGACAGGCTGTCTTGGCTGACAAGTTAGGAATGAACTTTCCAATGAAGTTTATCATCCCCATGATGCATAGCACTCCTTTTTTGTCAGTGGGTCAGGGCATGTTGAGTATGGCGTTTACTTTTTCCATATCTGGCTCTATTCCTTTACCAGATAAATTATCTCCTCGGAAAGTGACTTCCTGGATGCCAAACTGACACTTGGCTTTGTTGAGCTTCAGTCCATTCCAGCGTATGCTCTGTAGCACTTTAGTCAGTCTCTCATTGTGTCCTTTCAGTGTGGAGCCCCAGATGATGATGTCATCAACATAGACCCGAACACCTTCCAGACCTTCAATTATGTGTTCCATCACTCTATGAAAGATTTCAGATGCAGATATTATCCCGAAAGGCATTCTGAGGAAATAATACCTGCCAAATAGTGTGTTGAAGGTACAGTAGCTGGTGCTTTCTTCATCCAGTTTTAGTTGCCAAAATCCTTGTGAGGCATCGAGCTTTGTGAAGTATCTGGCACCTGACATTTCACTGGTGATTTCTTCTCGCTTGGGAATCTGGTAGTGTTCACGTTTTATGTTTGCATTTAAGTCCTTTGGATCCATGCATATTCTTAGATCATTGTTCTTTTTTTTTACACATACCATGGAGTTAACCCAGTCTGTTGGCTCTTCGACTTTCCTGATGACTCCTAGTGTGGTCATTCTGTCCAGTTTTTTCTTGAGCCGGTCACACAGGGGTGCTGGAACTCTCCGTGGAGCATGTACCACTGGCTGAGCATTCTCCTTTAGCTGGATCTTGTAAGTGAATGGTAGAACTCCAAATCCTTTGAACACATCCTGGAAATTACTCACTACAGAATCTACCAAGTCATCTGGTCTGCTTATGGCACAGTTTATACGGTAGACTCTCTTGACCAGTTCTAAGTCCTCACAAGCTTTGTCACCTAGTAGTGAATCAAGTCCTTCAGCCACAACAGAAAACATGAGATGATGCACTTTGTCTTTGACTGTCACTTTAAGTCTGCATACACCTAAGCTATCTATTTTCTGTCCATTATAGTTCTTCAGTAGTACTGACTTTTTCTGTATTTTGGGCTTTTCTTTCATATTTTTAATGTTACTCATACTGATTAAGTTTGCTTTTGCCCCAGTGTCTAGTTTCAATGTAACTAATGCTCCATTTACCTGCATTGGCATCATCCATTTGTCCTCTTTTACTGCATTAACTTTATGTTCAGCATTGTCCATTCCTGAGGGCTGCACATTTTCTGTATCCTTTTTGATATTGTCACATGACACCATTCCGACAGAAAATGTCTCACTTAAATCAGTGTCCTCAATCACATTAACTCGTTGCCCTTTCTTAGTTTTTACTTTTGAAAAGCATTGTTTGGCAAAGTGATTCTTTCCATGACATTTTATGCACATTTTTCCAAATGCTGGGCATTGTCGTGACTGGTGTTTGTAACCACAGCGTTTACAATTAAAAATTCCTTCCTCCGATTGCTTTTCATTTCTGTTCTGCCCACGTTTCTTTCCTTTGTAGGACACAGCACCGACAGCAGCACTATCACTTAATACAATCGCATTATTATTATTTTCACTGAAAGTCTTCGCGTGCTTTTGAGCTAGCTCACTGGCTTGGCATATTTTTACAGCATTTTCCAATGTTAGTTCGGTTTCTCTCAACAGATGTTCCCTAACCTTTTTATCATGAATACCAAACACAATCTGGTCACGAATCATGGATAATTTCAGTTCAGAGAAATTACATGTCTGTGCTTTCAGTTTCAGATCGGTCATAAAGCTATCAAAAGTCTCATTTTGCTACTGTGTCCGTGAACGGAACACGTACCTCTCATAGGTTTCGTTCTTTTTGGGAGAACAATGTGTATCAAACTTCTTCAGCACATCTTCCAATTTTTCTCTGTTCTCCTCTTGATCAAATACAAATGTATTAAATACCTCAATCGCCTGTGGGCCTGCAACCATGAGCAGTAACGCTATTTTCCTTGCGTCTGGCTTCGTACCGAATCCGATGGCAGCAATGTAGAGTTCGAATTGTTGTTTGAAAGTCTGCCAATTGCAGTCGACATTCCCCGTGAGTTTCAAACCCTCCGGTGGCTTCAAAGTTTCCATGTCGTGTTTCACAATATTCAGCAGATTTTACCAATCCTGATACCATGTTATGCTCATTAATAACTAGACATTATCATTATGAACAGCTAGCTTGAGCTAGTCACTTTATTCATGCCATGTGGACTTGTACAGCATCCATCTTGACTATTGCCTTGTGGGTAGCCTAGTGCATCATGGGTAGCCCACTCTTAAACATACAGCTCTACATCTCCACCTAGTGTACCAATCTAGAATGACAGGTTACTGATCATTACAAGCACCTCGCAGCCCTCCACCCGTTTAGTAATTCGCTGAGTCCGTGTCAGCTCCGTCTAGCCACTGAAGCCTACCCTGTCCCAGTAGATTGTGGACTTTCCAATCACACTATCATGGGGATAGTAGTGAGGATGCCGGTCATGGGTGGGACAGCCCGACCTGCACCGATATACAGGGTGGGGAACATTGGAGTCATTCAAGGGGGCGCACACGTCCGTTTCGCAGAGGTCCCACCTTACATCATAAAGTGGGAGCATGCTATGACAGGTACAGACCTCTCCGGGTGCCAGAGCCGGGGAGCACACATACTATTGTGTCCCCAGCACTTGAATGCCTATTCGAGACCATAGTGCGGGTTTAAAGCTGCTGGCGTACAACCTGTGAACTGTACCATGGAGGTAATGGCACAAGGTCATGTTTCCCCGCAGTGGCAGCGGCGGACCTGCGAGGAACGAGGCAGCCGAGCGACGGGTTAAAAGCAGCGAGGCTCAGGTAGGCCTCAGAGCAGCGGTGGCGGACCTGCGAGGAACGAGGCGGCCGAGCGGCGAAGCTCAGGTAGGCCTCAGAACAGCGGCAGCGGACCTGTGAGGAACGAGGCAGCCGAGCGGCGGGATAAAAGCGGCGAGGCTCAGGTAGGCCTCAGAGCAGTGGCGGTGGCAGACCTGCGAGGAACGAGGCGGCCGAGCGGCGGGATAAAAGCGGCGAGGCTCAGGTAGGCCTCAGAGCAGCAGACCTGCGAGGAACGAGGCGGCCGAGCGGCAGGATAAAAGCAGAGAGGCTCAGGTAGGCCTCAGAGCGGCAGACCTGCGAGGAACGAGGCGGCCGAGCGGCGAGATAAAAGCGGCAAGGCTCAGGTAGGCTTACCAATCTCCGAGCTCTGAGGGAGGGAGAGAAGTAAAAAGTAATCGAAGTGTGACGTCACCAGAAAGCAGGTAAGTGATTGGTTGGTGAGTATTTCTCTCTTTTTTTTAAACTTAATCTCTGTGGTTTATGGTTTCTAAGCTCTCTGTGGTGTAGCGGGGACTGTTGGTAAACCAGGGCCCTTAATTATATCATTTAGCTGTAATGTAATTGGTGGGATTGATTTGGCTTACTTTAATTTGAATTAATTAAAGGGTAAGTCATGGCAGGAGAGCTCGGCCCCATGGTATGCTCCTCCTGCCCTATGTGGGAACTCAGGGACACTTCCTGTGTCCCTGACGACCATGTGTGCAGTAAGTGTATCCAGCTGCAGCTACTGGCAGACCGCATTGTGGCGCTGGAGCTGCGATTGGATACATACTGGACCATTTGTGATGCTGAGGATGTCGTGGATATCATGTTTAAGCAGTTGGTCAAACCGCAGGCAAAGGTTGCACAGGCAGAAAGGAAATGGGTGACCAACAGGCAGAGTAGTAGGCGCAGGCAGGTAGTGCAGGAGTCCCCTGTGGACATCCCCCTCTCAAACAGATATACCACTTTGAATATGGTTGAGGGGGATGGCTTATCAGAGGAAGGCAGCAACAGCCAACTTCCTGGCACCAGGGGTGGTTCTGCTGCACAGGACAGGAGGAAAAAGAGGGGTAGAGCTATAGTAATAGGGGATTCTATTGTAAGGGGAATAGATAGGCGTTTCTGCAGCCGCAAACGAGGCTCCAGGATGGTGTGTTGCCTCCTTGGTGCAAGGGTCAAGGATGTCTCAGAGCGGCTGCAGAACATCTTGGAAGGGGAGGGTGAACAGCCAGTTGTCGTGGTGCATATAGGCACCAACGATATAGGTAAAAAACGGGATGTGGTCCTAAAAGCTGAATATAGGGAGTTAGGAGGTAAATTAAAAAATAGGACCTCAAAGGTAGTAATCTCAGGATTGCTACCAGTGCCATGTGCTAGTCAGAGTAGAAATAGAAGGATATTTCAGATGAATACGTGGCTAGAGGAATGGTGCAAGGGGGAGGGATTCAAATTTTTGTGACATTGGAACCGGTTCTGGGGGAGATGGGACCACTACAAACCGGATGCTTTGCACCTGGGCAGGGGCGGGACCAATGTCCTAGGGGGAGTGTTTGCTAGTGCTCTGAGGGAGGGTTCAAACTAAAATGGCAGGGGTTTGGGAACCTGAGCACGGAGACAGAGGAAAGGGAAACAATGATAAAAGCAAAAGATAGGAAGGAGAAAAACAAAAGTGGCAGTCAGAGAAATCAACGGTTTAAATCAAACATGACCACAGTAAATAATAATTCTAATAAGTCTAAGGCCTAGAAATTCAGTGGGCTGCGCCACCCGTTAGGGCCTTAAGAGGGCGCTAAGTGGATCGGAAGCCACTGGCCACGACTCCCGCTAAATTCAGCGGGACGCTAATGGTGGCACTAGCCGTTAGCACTGCGCCGCTACCGATGATATCATCGGTGTGAAGAGCGCCCCGCTGAATCCCCGGCTACGATATTAGGAAGCGCCCCCTGATTTAACGCCGGACGCTATGTACGACCGGTTCAGGGGGCCTTCCTGCGGCGGTAGAGGCGCAAATTAAAGGAGCAGTGCGGGGCGGCCATTTTTGTCCCCGGCCTCCTGATCCACCACCCCGCGGAGTGCCGGCTGCGTTCCAAGAGCCCGGCACTTTTCCTCGGTGCCGGGCTCTTTTGCCGGCACTCGTGATCCTTGGGGGCCCATCTGGACCCCAGATCGCGCAGAACAAGGCCCCCCCCTTTAAGTAGGGGAGGAAGGCCTGCAGTACCGCAGCACGACGTGCCGCAGCATGTGGCGCTGCGGCACGTTGCACTACGATATTCAGTTGCAGTGCCCCAAGAGGGATGCGGGGCGCCTCTTGTAGCGCGCGCTTCCCTCTGGGGCACTCCAACTGAATTTCCGGCGGGTGGCCGCAAATGCTTCCGGGGCGCGACGTTTAGCGCCCTGGCAAGGCTGGTGCCCCAAATGGGGCTATAGTGGATTTCTAGGCCCTTGTGCCTTAATGCAAGGAGCATTCGTAATAAGGTGGATGAAATAGCTGCGCAAATAGAGGTAAACGAATATGATTTGATTGGGATTACGGAAACATGGCTCCAGGGTGGCCAATGCTGGGAACTCAACATCCAGGGGTATTCAATATTCAGGAAAGATAGGCAAAAAGGAAAGGGAGGTGGGGTAGCATTGCTGGTTAAAGAGGGGATTAACACAATTGTAAGGAAGGGTATTAGCTCTGATGATGTGGAATCTGTATGGGTAGAACTGAAAAATACCAAGGGGCAGAAAACGTTAGTGGGAGTGGTATATAGACCTCCAAACAGTAATGTGGAGGTTGGGGATGACATTAAAAGGGAAATTAGAGAAGCGTGCAATAAGGGCACAGCAGTCATCATGGGTGACTTTAATCTACATATAGATTGGGCTAACCACATTAGTAACAATACTGTGGAGGAGGAATTCCTGGAGTGTTTACGGGATGGTTTCCTGGACCAATATGTCGAGGAACCAACTGGAGATCAGGCCATCTTAGACTGGGTATTATATAATGAGAAAGGATTAATTAGCAATCTTGTTGTACGAGGCCCCTTAGGTCGGAGTGATCATAATATGATCGAATTCTTCATTAAGATGGAGAGTGAAGTAGTTGACTCAGAGACTAGGGTCCTGAATTTAAATAAAGGAAACTACGATGGTATGAGGCGCGAGTTGGGTAGGATTGATTGAGGAATGTCACTCAAAGGGTTGACGGTGGATAGGCAAAGGCAAACATTCAAAGACCGCATGGATGATCTACAGAATTTGTTCATCCCAGTTTGGCATAAAAATAAAACAAAAAAGGTGACTCAACCGTGGCTAACAAGGGAAATTAGGGATAGCATAAGATCCAAGGAGAGGACATATAAATGTAAACCTGAGGATTGGGAGCAGTTTAGGATTCAACAAAGGAGGACAAAGGGATTAATTAAGAAGGGGAAAATAGAATATGAGAGTAAGCTTACAGGGAACATAAAAACTGACTGTAAAAGCTTTTATAGATATGTGAAGAGAAAAAGATTGGTGAAGTCAAGCGTAGATCCCTTGCAGTCAGAATCAGGGGAATTTATAATGGGGAACAAAGAAATGGTTGAACAATTAAATACATATTTTGGTTCTGTCTTCACAAAGGAGGACACAAATAACCTCCCAGAGATGTCGGGGAACATAGGGTCTGATGAAAGTGTGGAACTGAAAGAAATCAGTATTTGTATGGAAATGGTGTAAGGGAAATTGACGGGATTGAAGGCCGATAAATCCCCAGGGCCTGATAATCTAAATCCTAGGGTACTTAAGGAAGTGGCCCTAGAAATAGTAGATGCATTGCTGATCATCTTCTACCATTCGATGGAATCTGGAACAGTTCCCATGGATTGGAGGGTAGCTAATGTTACCCCACTATTCAGAAAAGGTGGTAGAGAGAAAACGGGGAATTACAGACCAGTAAGCCTGACATCGGTAGTGGGGTAAACGCTAGAGTCCATTATAAAAGATGTAATAGCAGAGCACTTGGAAAACAGTGACAGGATCGGACAAAGTCAACATGAATTTACAAAAGGTAAATCGTGCTTGACTAATCTACTGGAATTTTTTGAGGATGTAACTGGTAAAATAGATAAGGGAGAACCAGTGGATATGGTGTATTTGGACTTTCAGAAGGCTTTCGATAAGGTCCCACATAAGAGATTAGCGTGTAAAGTTAAGGCACATTGGATTGGGGGCAAGGTATTGACTTGGATAGAGAACTGGTTGGCAGACAGAAAGCAAAGAGTTGGAATAAACGGGCCTTTTTCCAAGTGGCAGGCAGTGACTAGTGGGGTACCACAGGGATCTGTCCTTGGACCCCAGCTATTCACAATATATATTAATGATCTAGACAAGGGAACTAGATGTAATATCTCCAAGTTTGCAGACGACACAAAGCTGGGTGGGCGTGTGTGCTGTGAGGAGGATGCTGAGAAACTCCAGAATGATTTGGACAGGGGGTTGGGTGATTGGGCAGAAGCACAGCAGATGCAATATAACGTGGATAAATGCGAGGTTATCCACTTTGGTGTCAAAAACAGGAAGGCAGATTATTATCTGAATGGCAATAGATTGGGAGAAGGGGAAGTGCAACAAGACCTGGGTGTCCTTGTGCACCAGTCGCTAAAGGTGAGCATGCAGGTGCAGCAGGCGGTTAAGAAGGCAAATGGTATGTTGGCCTTCGTAGCGAGAGTGTTTGAGTACAGGAACAAGGATGTCTTGCTGCAGTTGTACAGGGCCTTGGTGAGACCACATCTTGAGGATTGTGTGCAGTTTTGGTCACCTTATCTGAGGAAGGATGTTCTTGCCATGGAGGGAGTTCAGCGAAGATTCACTAGGCTGGTACCTGGGATGGCAGGAATGACGTATGAGGAGAGATTGGGTCGATTGGGCTTGTACTCACTGGAGTTTAGAAGAATGAGAGGGGACCTCATTGAAACTTATAAAATTCTAACAGGACTGGACAGACTAGATGCAGGAAGGACGTTCCCGATGGTCGGGGAGTCCAGAACCAGGTGTCACAGTCTAAGGATAAGGGGTAAGCCATTTAGGACAGAAATGAGGAGGAATTTCCTCACCCAGAGAGTGGTGAACCTGTGGAATTCTCTACCACAGAAGGCAGTGGAGGACAATTCATCAAATATATTCAAGTAGGAGTTGGATATATTTCTTAAGGCTAAAGGTATCAAGGGATATCGGGAGAAAGCAGGGACAGAGTACTGAATTTGGATGATCAGCCATGATCACATTGAATGGTGGAGCAGGCTCGAGGGGCTGAATGGCCTACTCCTTCTCCTATCTTCTATGTTTCTAGGTCGCATTCATAGGGGGTGAGATATATTGTGTCACCACAAGTGCACCCCAACACCGGCATGGACAGCACATCTGGTGTCTGGTGAGTGACAGCATTTTCTGTTTTAATCCCGAGGCAGAAGTTCAAGTGGCCCAGGAACGGATTGTACCCATCACTGAACCCTCAACTGTTCACCTCACTGTCAGGGAAAATATCACCAACCTGCAAAATTACGTAACACATTTCAGCTATGAAATTCCCCCTCTGCCAGAACATCTTGCCGCCCTATTATAAGCAGTGGTCATCTCACAGAGACATTGCTATACATTAGAACAGAAGCCAGTCGAGATAGGGGCCAAGATCTTGGATATTGTAGTTCCACCCTGGTGGGACATTTTTGAAAATATAGGGGTCCCTTCTTGGATCAGACTGGCTTCACACATTTTATTGGGTTGCCAGCTCGGCATAGTTTTCTACTTGTGCACAAAGTGCAAAGGAAGGGACAGGATGCTCCGTTCTCAACATGAGGGAGCATGGGACAAAAATTAAAATAAAGTTTACAACCAGGTATAAAACAAACCTTAACCATTATTAAAAATAAAGTTTGATGAGTGTGTGTGTCATTATTTTTTTTCTATGTTTGTGTAATTTTCCAAGTGGTGCAGGGGTGTTGGACCCCCTCTGTGCTTGGATGTGAATGTAATCGAATCTTTCGTACCTTGTACATATCTGTTAAACACTACACCTAAAGGGGACTGGGAGAGTGTTTTGTTTTTGGGTTTTTATTTTAGATAATACAGGGGAAGGTTGGCTGCCAGGGATCAGAAATTTTGCTCACCCAGGATGATACTATAGTGTTTAAAGTATCACAGAGGGGTGTGTAAGGCTCGCAAAATTCTACAGATTCCCCCAAACCAAGAAGAGAAGAGATTTTTGGACTGTTTTAAAAGAATATTGGGCCAAAAGGGGCTTACAATCAAAACCCCAGCATTTTGGCTATTTTAAAAGGCATGTCCAGGCCTGCGGAAGGCTGTGACAAAAGAGTTGGGATGGGCACTGTAAAACAAACAGTTTGAGTATTGGCAAAGGCCAGATTGTCTGGGAATGTTCTAGACCGTCTCAGTCATTCCACATAAAGACAATAGGCCTACGGAAGGATAGTTCCCTCCAAAAACTACAGAGCCATCAAGAACATGAATAATACAGTACATGCCACTGATCAACAAAAGGGACCCTGATCCCAGCAGTCAAGGACAATCGAACAACAGTTTAAACTACTCACAGAGACATCCAAAACCACTTCACACACTTAAACCAATTTCAAAGCAATCCCGAAACTAGTTTAAAATCAATTAAAATAGATGGGACCAGCCCGGAACTCGTTAAAGAATTTAAAACTATTAGAGTTAACAAGCCCGCCAAAATTAACAATGGGCCAGAGAAGATTTGGCGGGCAGATAAGCAAAGCCTCAAACGGTATATTTGAGGCCTGTTTTTACACACAGACAGTTGTTCAGACAGAGAGTCATACGAACAGTCAGTGAAGGTTATTGGACGGTGTGTGAACTTGAAGGTACAGTTCATACAGACAGAGGCACAGCTCATATGAAAGACACATCCGCCTCGGAACAATCAATTGACAAAAGGACAACAGAAGGAAAATGTAAGGAATCGCGGCAACCAAGGGCCCCAAGAAACAAACAACCAACAATATTACCAACAACTAGGTAATATTGGGCCACCGCGACCAACAAGAAACCAACCTGGAAGAAACCGAAGATCTGCAAGTTTTTCCACTCTACAAACTATTCCTGCATTTGGTGAGCATTTTCCTGGTCCTCTGGAATCCAACTTAGTCAGTGTAGTGGGATTGGGAGGTGTGAAGTATTCTGTCTATTGTTATTCTCCCTCGTATATTCCGAAGTGTTCCCCTTTTAGAGTGATAAGATTATTGTGTTGAGTATATTTTCCTGTCTCAAATAAAAATCCAAGTTCTTTTCACCAACTCAGTTGTCTGTTGTAATTTCATCACAGCCCCCAAATAATGCCAGGTCTAGAACCAAGGGAGTGGGAGCAATTCGAACCGCTCAGGGAGGCAGAGGCAAAGCTGACCACACACACCACCCCTTACACAGTCTTCAGCGAACATCCCCACTTCTGACCTTAGGTTGGAGGGAAGGTCATTGATGAAGCAGCTGAAGATGGGTGGACCTAGGACACTGCCCTGAGGAACTCCTGCAGCTGCGATAATTGACCTCCAACCACCACAACCATCTTTCTTTGTGCTAGGTATGACTCCAGCCAGTGTAGAGTTTTCCCTCTGATTCACATTGACATCGGTTTTACTAGGGCTCCTTGATGCCACACTCTGTCAAATGCTGTCTTGATGTCAAGGGCAGTCACTCTCCCCTCACCTCTGGAATTCAGCTCCTTTGTCCATGTTTGGACCAAGGCTGTAATGAGGTCTGGAGCCAAGTGGTCCTGGCGGAACCGAAACTGGGCATCGGTGAGCAGGTTATTGGTGAGTGAGTGCTGCTTGATAGCACTGTCGACGACACCTTCCATCACTTTGCTGATGATTGAGAGTAGACTGATGGGGCGGTAATTGGCTGGATTGGATTTGTCGTGCTTTTTGTGGACAGAACATACCTGGGCAGTTTTCCACATTGTCGGATAGATGCCAGTGTTGTTGCTGTACTGGAACAGCTTGGCTAGAGGTGCAGCTTGTTCTGGAGCACAAGTCTTCAGCACGATAGCTGGAATGTTGTCGGGGCCCACAGCCTTTGCTGTATCCAGTGTGCTCAGCCGTTTCTTGATATCATGGGGAGTGAATTGAATTGGCTGAAGACTGGCTTCTGTGGTGGTGGGGACCTCAGGAGGAGGCTGATTTGGATCATCCATTCGGCACTTCTGGCTGAAGATGGTTGCAAACCCTTCAGCCTTGTCTTTTGTAATCACGTGCTGGGCCCCACCATCATTGAGGATGGGGATAGGATGGGGATATTCATGGAGCCTCCTCCTCCTGTTAGTTGTTTAATGGTCCACCACAATTCACGACTGGTGTGGCAGGACTGCAGAGCTTTGACCTGATCTGTTGATTGTGGGATCACTTAGCCCTGTCTATAGCAAGCTGCTTCAGCTTTTTAGCATGTATGTAGTCCTGTGTTGCAACTTCCCCAGGTTGGCACTTCATTTTTAGGTATGCCTGGTGCTGTTCCTGGCATGCTCTTTTACACTCCTTATTGAACCAGGGTTGGTCTCATGGCTTGCTGGTAATGGTCGAGTGAGTGATATGCTGGGCCATGAGGTCACACATTGTGATGAAATAAATTTCTGCTGCTGCTGATGGCCCACAGCGCCTCATGGATACCCAGTTTTGAGCTGCTAGGTCTATTATGAATCTATCCCATTTAGCACGGTGGTAGTGCCACACAACACGATGGAGGGTGCCCTCAGTGTGAAGAGGGGACTTCTTCTCCACAATGACTGTGCGGTGGTCATTGTTACCAATGCTGTCATGGGACAGATAGATTGGTGAGGACGAGTTCAAGTAGGACTGTCCCTCGTGTTCGTTCGCTCACCACTTGTCGCAGGCCCAGGCTTGCAGCTATGTCCTTCAGGACACAGCCAGTAGTGGTGCTACCGAGCCACTCTTGGTGATGGACATTGAAGTTCCCCACCCAGAGTACATTCTGTGCCCTTGCCACCCTCAGTGCTTCTTCAGCATGGAGGAGTACTGATTCATCAGCTGAGGGAGGGTGGTAGGTGGTAATCAACAGGAGGTTTCCTTGCCCATGCTTGACCTGAAGCCATGAGACTTCATGGGGTACATGGTCAATGTTGAGGACTCCCAGGGCCACTCCTTCCCGGCTGTATACCACTGTGCCGCTACCCCTGGTGGGACAGGACACATGCAGGGAGGGATGGTGATGGAGGAGTTTGGGACATTGGCTGAAAGGTATAATTCTGTGAGTATGACTATTTCAAGCTCTTGCTTGACTAGTCTGCGGGACAGCTCTCCCAAATTTGGCACAAGTCCACAGATGTTGGTGAGGAGGACTTTGCAGGGTCGACTGGGTAGCCGGCTGTTGTGTCCAGTTTTATTCTTATTATTGCTGGGCCATTACAGAGGGCAGTTAAGAGTCAACCACATTGCTGGGGGTCTGGAGCCACATATAGGCCAGACCAGGTAAGGACGGTAGAGTTTCTCCCCTAAAGGGCATTAGTGAACCAGATGGGTTTTTACGACAATCCAATAGTTTTCATGGTTATCATTACTGATACTAACTATTTATTCCAGATTTATTTAATCAACTGAATTTAAATTCCCCAGCTGCCGTGGGATTTGAACTCATGTCTCGTGGATCATTAATCCAGGGCTCTGGATTACTATTCTATTAACATAACCACGATGCTACTGTCCCCTGCAGAGTATCAGGATGGCAGAAGTGGTATTAATTAATTTTTTGCATCATTCTTCAGTAATGGACAATAAAAAATGCTGCCCAAGCCATCTTCAACCCCTCTGGCAGCTGTCCCACATTGGCCGCTTTTATCCTGCAGGCCTGTCCGGCGGACTCTGGGCCGAGCCATTTGATAAGGAGGCCGAGCTCTTATCCTGCCGACAGGTCTAAGCCCAATATGGCATCTTGGAAGCAGGACTTCCAAGCCCGATAATTCTCCGGCCTGTCATCAAACTTGGTTAACCCTGTAGTCACCAGCTGGGTGCGTGCAAGGTATTTGGCAAGGTCGTAGGTACTGGGACCTGTGCCAGGGTTGCCCTGAATAGGGGTTCTGTTGGGGGTCTCAAGGAAACGAGAGGGGGTTCGCTGCTGACTTTCTCTTTCCAGCGTTCTATTCCTCTGCACCATATCTTCCGTTCTGCTGGGGGAGACTCTGCGGCTTGAGGCACGCTGTCTACTTTGACCTTGGTTGGTAACTTGTGGCATGTCATATGAAGTGCTTGTATCTGTAGAGATGTGCGGGCCTTCATCCCTTTCCCTTGTAAACTGTATGTCGGCATGGTCGCTCACGTAATCTATGGTGCGCTGTCGTGGACTCTGCCACGAAACAGGAATTAAAGGCTTGTAAGCTGTCTCGGGATCAGCTCCCTCCAAAATTGCCTCGAATACTTGTGTCTCAGCTAATGCAGCATCTATCTCTTTTTGTTGCTGCAGAGCGTCTAATGTGGCTTGGAGACAGGCCTCTTCAGCCTGGCGTTCAACTTGGTGACGGGCCTGTTCAGCTTGGAATCGGGCCTGTTCGGCTGGGAGTCGGGCCTGTTCGGCTTGGGATTCAGCTTGAAGACGAGCCTGTCTTACTTTTATTTCTATTTCACTGTTCGCATGCGCAGCTCTTGCTTGAGCTGCCACTTGCTTAGCCCGTGCTCTGGCGATGGTCACGCTTACTCTAGAACCACCTGATGACCGTGAACCAGCTTGCGATCTGACGTAACCGGAGCTTATAGACCGATTGTCACCTTCTACAGTTTCGTCTGCCCGTTTAAGGTCTTCTCCTCGCTGCAAAGCATTCTCGTTATTATCTTCTGACATGTTGATGTGCGGTTGGTGAGCTCTACGAGGTTAAGGCTTACACTGGGTTCCTCTTGCTCCGCTCTTCACAGCTAGCTGTATTGCTATCTTTTCACTGTACTGGCCTCGCTAGACGTGCTCCTATCTAGTTATCCAGCAAGTTAAACACTTATTCAAAATAATTCCTCGTGAAGCCGTTTGCTGTTTTGAAGCTTTACTTGAACAAATTTGTGAAACTTTAAACAAAGACAAAGTATGTTTTGTACATAAACTGAGTACTATACATTTAATATTACATAAGATATAACATATTAACAACAGTAGAGTAGACTAATTGTATAACTAACTAACATTTGGACTAACTTCTGTAACTATCAAATATTAACCTTTTATAAACATAGGCCTAGAAATTCAGTATAGCCACTTTTGGGGTGGTAAAGTCGGGCGGCCGCTAAAGTTTGCGCCCGGCGTAAAGTCACGCCCCCTTCGCCGATATTCAGTCGCATCGCCCCAAGAGGTTGCTGCTGTGCTAAAACAGGTGATGCATGACTATCTTTAGGCGCTAAGCCGGCGGTGCTGAGCAATACCCCCGAGGCCGGGCGCAGCGCAGGTGCGGCGACTTCTTGATTGACGGCAGACACTCTGGCGCCGGGCATCTCTTAAAGGGGGAGGGTGGATTTGTTTGCCTGCCATGCCCTGCACACTGCAGCCCTCAACCTAGGCCTGATCACTTCAGCTTCACCTGTACAACGCCCAGGACTATGGAGAAGGCCAGGGAGAGAGTGCAGCGCTTCAGCGACGGAGACCTGAGGGTGCTGGTTGGCAGAGTGGAGCGCAGGCGCCATGTTTTGTTCCCAGAAGGTGGCAAGAGGCCACTGCCCAGCACCTACTGGAAAGCCTGGAGGGGGTGTCCAACAGGGTGTCTTCCAACAGCGTGGTTGCCAGGACTCCTGTGCAATGCCGGAAGAAGTTCAACGATCTCACTCGGGTTGTCAGGGTGAGTACCCTTTCCATTGTCCTCCTCATCCTTGCATGTGCACCTCACATTATGGGCAAAGGGACCTGAAAGCCCTAATGGCCAGCCCTCATCCAGCAGCTATGGGACTGGCATGAAAATCAATTGCACATTCAGCACTTTACACACTGTCCAAGCTATTCGACCATGGGAGGCAGTGCAGACAAGATCAGGGCTACACACTGTCCAAGCTATTCGACCATGGGAGGCATTGCAGACAAGATCAGGGCTACACACTGTCCAAACTATTCGACCATGGGAGGCAGTGCAGACAAGACTAGGGCTACACACTGTCCAAGCTATTCGACCATGGGAGGCAGTGCAGACAAGATCAGGGCTACACACTGTACTTAGAGGCCGTCCTTTCTCTTGCAGGCCAAGGTTGCGCACAACCGGCGCAACCGAACTGACACTGGCGGAGGCCGTCCTGACCTCAAAGAGCTCTCTGACCTTGACCAGCGTGTGGAGCGCATTATGGGAGGCTGGCTGATTGGCCCCGTCGCCAGTGGAGATGCCGACCCTGTTCTGGGCACCAATGGTAAGGGCATCACCTTTTGGACCTCTCTCGTTCCACTTGCGCATCAGATCAGCATCCTTTGCCACTGTCCGACCAATGCGGTGAATGGCACCACTCATGCCTCCCTCGCTGCCGCCCTGTCCTCACTCTAAAGCTACTCTTGTGCCTTCCTGCTTTCAGATGGTGAATCGCCAGGTGAGGAGGCGGGCCCTCAAGCTGCCACTGTCAGCCCTTCGGAAGACAAGGAGGAGGAAGAGGAAGCCGGCCCATCAGTGCCACCCTCAGCCGCGCCAGCCCATGGCGATGTAGGGGACACGTCTTCCCTGGAGGGGAGCCGGGGGGAAGGGTCGGAGGAGAGTGAAGCTCCGGGGCCCAGCGGCCTGCAGCAACGCGGGAGGGGTGGGGAAGCTCGGCGGACTTCTCCCCAGAGGGTGAGTGCGGCCTCCAGTCCTGCGATGGTCAGCGCAGAGGAGGTGCGCCGCCTAGAGGAAATGGCTGTCCAGGCTGAGCGCAGGCACACTGAGCTCATGGCTGCAGTGGCAAGGATGCCTGACTCCATAGACTCACTGGCAAGCAGTGTGCAGGAATTCGGGGCAGCACAGGCCAGGAGTCTGCAACAATTCAGTGCAGCACAGGCCAGGAGTCTGCAGGACATCGCGGCAGCACAGTCGGCTTCTAGCCAAGTGCTCAGTCGTGCCGTCCATTCACTGGCTGGTGTCATGCGGACACAGACCAGGGCCACACGGGCACTAACTGCTGCCACCCTCGCTGGATCAGCCAGGCATCGCCAGGGCACTCGCCGCGCAGCAGCAGCCCAGCAGTCTGTCCTTCAGCTGTTTGCTGAGCATGCTGCAGTGCTGGCCCGTGCGAGTGCCAATGTGTCGGGCGACCAGCGAGCACCTGCGATCTGCCAGGTTGCCACCATTCCTGCAGCCGACACTGCCACTCCACCATTGCAGCTTCCACGAGCTGCTGGACAGACTGCTGCCGCCCAGCCAGAGTTGGAGCAGTCAGCAGCCGGACACTCCAAGGCCAGAGCTGGTGCAGGCCGACCCCCAAGGGCATCTGCCGTCTCGCCATCTGCCCCTCAGCAGCCTTCCCCCAGCCTTGCTGCAGCCACTGGGCTCCCATTGAGGAGGAGCAGCAGGGCAGGCAGGGGCCAGGCAAGGATGCGCAAGGCATCGCCCTCGCAGGGCAAAAAGTAGAGGTATGCACAAATGCCTGATGCTTGTTGTAAGGCCGACACTGGTGCAGTTGTTTTTGTGTAAGGCCGAGACTGGCATCTTTCTTTCTTATTGTAAGGCCGAGACTGGTAGTTTTGTGTTTTTGGAGGGGGCTTCTCCACATGAGCATGTAATGTGGGAAGGGCAGAGGTTTTCAATAAATTATTGTTGTTAAATTGCAGTGTGCATGGTTTTTTGGTTAAGTCCTGGTTGCCCTGCTCGGCTGAGGGCTTGTGGAGCGGCTACATTCATCTGCTGACATTGGCACAAGCCAGTCCCTGAGAGGGGGCCTAGAACCGACGTTCAATAAGCCAGCGACAGGCGGCCCTTGCACTTTCTGCCTCCCTCCTGTGCTGGTCCTCCTCCTCCTCCTCCTCCTCCTCCTCCTCAGGTGGTCCTCCAATCTGTGGTGGCAGTGGCTGAGTCCTGCGGATAGCCAGGTTGTGCAGCATGCAGCAAACGACCACGAAATGGGAGACTCGCTCCGGCGAATACTGTAGGGCTCCACCGGAACGATCGAGACAGCGGAACCGTTGCTTCAGGACGCCGATTGTTTGTTCGATGATGTTCCTGGTCGCTTGATGGCTCTCGTTGTATCCCTCTTCAGCAGGGGTGCTGGGCGCACGGAGCGGGGTCATCAGCCAGGTACACAAAGGATAGCCTTTGTCCCCGATAAGCCATCCGCGTGGGTGAGACTGGGCCTGGAACATGTCTGCCACAGAAGTCTGTCGCAGGATGAAGGCATCGTGGCTGCTGCCTGGAAAGCGGGCATTGACAGCTAGGATGAGCTGCCTGTGGTCACACACCAGCTGGACGTTCAGCGAATGGTAGCCCTTCCGGTTGCGGTAATCCTCGGCATTCTCCAGAGGTGCCCGCAAAGCCACATGCGTGCAGTCAATGGCGCCCTGCACCATGGGGAAGCCCGCGAATGCTGCAAAGCCCATTGCACGCTGTTGCTGCTTGGCAAGGGCCATGGAGAAGGAGATGAACTGACGTCTCCTTTTGAAAAGGGCATTGGTCACCTGGCGGATGCAGCAATGCACGGCAAACTGGAAGATGTTGGCAATGTCCCCAGTAGCGGATTGGAAGGAGCCGGTGGCATAGAAGTTGAGAGCCACCGTCACCTTCACTGCCACCGACAGAGACGTCCTGCTCCTCAGCTGTGGCTGCAGATCACCGCCAAGCAGCTGGCAGATCTCTGTGACCATGTCCTTTCTGAATCACAGCCTCTGAACACACTGCTCCTCAGACATGTTGAGAGAGGAGAACTGCTGGCGGTATACCCTGGGTGGGTAAGGCCTCCTTTGCCGACGCCTGTTGCCCCCTCTCTGTCTAGCCAGGGCTGCCACTCTCTCACGGCGTCTGTGAGCCCTTTGGATGTAATTGAGAAAGCCTGCATTGACACCCATTGCAGCCCCCATAATATGCTGGCAAACAATGAGATGTCAATGAAGGCAAAGACTAGTGGAAATCTGTGGCCTGAAGCCAGAAGTACCTGTCCGAGTGTTGGGCCAAAGCAGAAAGCTATCTACCTTGGTCTCTCTCCAAAGATCCGTTTCGCAAGAGGGAGTGCTGCGAAATGGCAGCCTTTTATATTGCAGGAGGAGTGCCCTTTAATTTGCACCCCCCGCGCCCCGCATCGGCTGAGCACCGTTCCACTTAACAGTCGCTAGGGCCGCCAGGCGCACAATGGGGCGTTGCCACTGAAGTTCCGGTTGGGGGCACACAAAGGGCGTTGCACGAGGAAATGACGTCATGATCTGCGCGCGCAGCTGAGCTCGCGCAAAGACTTTGCGCCGCCGCTAAATCTTGAGTGAAGTTGGGGCGAGGCGCAGTTCTCGCTGCGCCCGGGCGGTACCCGCCTAGCGCCTGACATCTACTCCTCCTAAGGCGCTAACGGCTGGCGCAACCAACTGAATTTCTAGGCCATAGTGTTATCAAAATACTACTCTGACAACGTTGCTATTATGCTAACAAACAAAGATACTCACAGATATTGCGTTTGGCCTAACATATGAGATCAGATTACATTGGATTGTGAATCCCTCATGGAATTCTCCATTACTCAGTTCAGGTCCTTCCTGGAATTCTACTTCCTGGGATTCTACTTCCTGGGTCACTCAGGAAGAAAGGTAGGAAGGTCAAATGACCTCTCACACAGGAAGAAAGGTAGAAAGGTCAAATGACCTCTGCTTCATACAAACACACTAACGCATAACCACCACCAGAGGGTGCTATTTGCATATAAAATGGGCCATCAGTCCAGAACAGGGAGGATAGCACCTGCTAGATAACAAGGAGCCATGAAGCCATAAAATGCCCTAAAAGAAATATAACAAAACATTCCTCAGAAAGATAAGAGGGAGGCTTCATCAGTCATGCAGAAAGGGATGGCGAGGGTTACCTTCCCGCTTCACAATTGGACAACAGGATGGGGGATCAAATGATTGACATCAGGTGGTTACCAGCCCATTGAAATAACTATAAATATAGACGACTAAGAGAGGAAATCAGGCAGCCAGGGGCGACGGCTTCCCCAAGGTGGCTATGGCCTAACACCTTGGTTAAGTTTAGTCTCTGAGGTGGATGATGGCCTCATACCTCCAACAGCTTGAGAGATGACCCAACGGAAGTGACCACTGCAGCAGACTGCAGGAATCCATCTAATCCGAGACCACCGTACTGCCTCCCCGTCCATCTGGTCGTGGCATTCCGACTCGGGAGTCGTAGATCACTCCTACTTTCATGGGTTGTATATCTATTATACTCGGCTTAAACCATATGTAATATCTGATTGTGCTTTAAAACTGTAGCTCTTTAATAAAAGCCTTACAACTTCTAAAGCCCTGTTGGGTAATCTGTGTGAGTCTGTGATCCTAAATCTTACATTGGTGTCAGAAGTGGGATCACAGAGTTAGGAGTTGTAAGGTTCCAGTTGGGATGACCGGAGGGACTGGTCAAACACGTGTGATCATTGCTTAGACTGTGTATAGTGTTTTTTACTCTCTGAAAGAAGGGAGCGGTCCGGTCGAATGCACGTGATCGTTGGTTAGACTGTGTATAGTGGTTTTTTTCTCTCTGAAAGAAGGGAGCGGTAAAGAGCTTGTTGAAAGGTAAAACCAGAAATACAATGGCGTTGGCATATCACTGGGAACAGTTGATAGGTAGCCTGAAGGAGGTAAAGCATAAAGTGCAGGAGAGAGAGGGAGAGATAAAGAAGGAAAAAGATTTAATTTGCAAGCTAACCAATCTGAAAACTCAACGAAGGAAGGGAAAAAACAGGGATTTGGAAAGCCAGGAAAAGCTGCTGTGACACCGATGTAAAAAGAGAAAAAAAAGAGAAACTTAAAGTTTTACCGACATGGAAGTTATTAACATCCTTGCCGAGACAAATAAAACACAAGATTGCTGAGTGAAAGGAACCTTAAAAAATGTTGGAATTTCAGTTTGTGTGAAAGTGTGTGTTAAAGTATGAAAGTTTTCCTGACTATGAATGTTTAAGAAGTTACAGTATTTCTTTTGTCTGAAAAGTCTGTCTTTTAAAGAAAGATTCTGTTATGTGTGTTTTAGCTCCACCCACTTCTCTGTGTTAAAAGCGTTTAAAACTTTTGTCTTGTCTTGGATTTTGGAAGTTTTAAGAATGTGCAAATAAGATTGTGCCCCAAGAATTTAAAAAAAAATCTTTGAACTGTGGCGGAGCCACCAGGGGATTCAGGACAATTGTTTATAATTCCTTTAACAGCAATGTAGTGCAACCGGGGGCTGCACCTTTAATGTATCTGTTAACTGTACTATGGCTTCTTTCCTTTACTCTGCATGATGACGTCATGCCGCCCGTCACGTGATCCCCCAACAGCGGGAAGAACGTGATGACGTGATGACGTCAGTGCTCGGAACCTTCTAGCAGTTCTAGAGAGTCTTTCAACCAGACCAGACCTATTTGCATTGTATCCAGCAGTTTACTGTTTAACTTCGTTTGTTCATTAAATTTTATTGTTTTTGATTCTCTGCGTCGATCTCAATTCTTCAGCTAGGAACCTCCGTTCCTACATTGGTGACCCCGATTTCTTCGAACAATTTTTGTTGAAGTTACATCATGGACACGAACGCCGTCATCTTCAAACTGCTGCAATTTTGGGAGCAACAACCAGCCGCGTGGTTTTTCCAGGCGGAAGCCCAATTTGCAATCCGGGGAGTAGTAGCGGATTTGACCCGTTATTATTACGTTGTCTCCGCCCTCGACAGCACCACAGCCTCACAGGTTGTCAGCCTCCTCGGGAGTCCTCCAGACGATGGCAAGTAGGAAGCTTTAAAAACACGGTTACTGCAGGTTTTCAGTCTGTCCAAGTCGGAGCGCGCTCGCAGACTTATCTCCATGCCCGGCCTCGGGGACTCAAAGCCATCAGAGCTCATGAGCCAGATGCTCATGCTCTTGGGCTCCAAATCTCTGCCAGTTGCCAGAGCCAGTACAGGCGGCCTTGGCCAATTCCGTGATCATGGACTATGCTGAACTCGCTGCAGAAGCGGATAAAATTTTCACCGTCACGCAACAATGTTGTGCGGCCACGAGGTGCCCATCCCCGACAAGGGCGAAGCCGACTCCTCCGCCAGCAGGCTGCTGTGCATACCACGCTCGTTTTGGCATGAAAGCCCGATGCTGCCGTCCTCCCTGCAGTTTCTCCCCCCAAAAAAAACCTACCTCAAACCAGCGGTTTTGAGAAGGGCGACAGGGCCTGAGGGACACGCCAGAGTTGCGATGGCCGATGGTTCGCAGGGAAACTCCTTTATATCACAGACTCCCTGTCAGGTCGACGTTTTCTCTGTGATACTGGCTCCCAGTGCAGTATCCTACCAGCGTCGAAGCTCGATCTTCAATCCGGCGGTCACGGTCCCTCCCTCGAGGCAGCCAATGGTGTGGCCATCTGCACATTCGGAAAGCGTAGGGTCCAGTTGCGTTTTGGCGGCCAGCATTTCGTTTGGGAGTTCATCATGGCGAAAGTCTCACAGGCCATCCTGGGGGCAGATTTTTTTTGCGCCAATGGTTTTCTCGTCGACGTCCGGCATTGCCGGTTAATCAACGTGGCCACCTTTCATTCGGTCCCCTTCCACCGCAGCACCGCTGTGCCTTGGTCAGTTGCCTGTGCAGTCCCATCTCCAGATGAGTTCTCTCGTCTTCTCGGTGAGTTTCCGGAGCTCACCAGGCCCACTTTTTCTTCTTCAGTCGCGAGGCACGGTGTGGTGTACCACATTACCACGATAGGATCCCCAGTTTATGCACGGGCTCGAAGGCTGGAACCCGGTAAACTCGCAGCCGCAAAGGCGGAGTTCCATACCACGGAGTGCCTGGGAATTATTCAACGTTCGAATAGTCCTTGGTCTTCACCATTACACATCGTTCCTAAAGCAGGTGGCGGATGGCGACTATGCGGCGACTACAGACGCCTGAATGAAGCTACTACTCCAGATCGGTACCCGATTCCTCACATACAGGATTTTTCGGCCCACCTGGCAGGGAATTCCATCTTTTCCAAAGTAGACCTTGTCCGGGGGTATCATCAAGTGCCCGTTCATCCTCAGGACGTCTCCAAAACCGCTGTCATCACGCCTTTCGGGCTCTTTGAGTTCCTTCGTATGCCATTTGGGTTGAAGAACGCAGCGCAAGCCTTCCAGCGTCTCATGGATTCTGTGTTGCGCGATCTGCCGTTCATCTTCATCTACCTTGATGACATCCTCATCGCCAGTACCAGCAAGAAAGAGCACATTACGCACTTGCGTACCCTTTTTTCTCGTCTCAGCCAGCATGGCCTTATTATCAACCCGGCCAAGTGCCAGTTTGGCTTACAAAGCATTGATTTTCTGGGACATAGAATCACCTCAGAAGGCGCCGTTCCACTGGCTATGAAGGTGGAGGCAGTTACCTCGTTCCCGCATCCTCAGACCATCAGGGCTCTCCAGGAATTCCTGGGGATGGACAATTTTTATCATCGTTTCATCCCCAAGGTGGCCCTGTTAATGCAACTGTTGTACGAGGCTCTAAAAGGTAAATCGGGTAAAGACCCCATTGGCTGGACACCCCAGATGGACCAGGCGTTCCTCAACACTAAGGACGCTTTGGCTGATGCGACCATGTTAGCACATCCTCTTCCAGGTGCAACCATCGCCCTTATCACAGATGCATCTGACTATGCCATCGGGGCAGTGCAGGAGCAATTGGTCAACGGCACGTGGCAACCACTGGCTTTCTTCAGCCACCAATTGTGAAAAAATGAACGCAAATACAGTACCTTTGATAGGGAGTTGTTGGCACTTTTCCTGGCCAGCTGCCATTTTCGCTTCTTACTGGAAGGACGCCCATTCATGGCTTTCGTAGACCACAAGTCACTTACGTTTGCCATGGCCAAGACAGCGGAACCATGGTCGGCTCGGCAACAACATCATCTTACGTTCATATCAGAATTTACAACAGACATACAACATGTGTCTGGCAAGGACAACCTGGTGGCGGATTGTCTCTCCCGCACCCCGGTCCACGCAGTCCACCTGGGAATCAACTATGTTGGTTTGGCAGAAGAACAGATGGCAGACCCTGAAGTGCAGGCATACCGGACCACACCTTTCAGCTTACAAGTGGCTGATGTCAGTTTTCAGGCCGCAGGGACCACACTCCTTTGCGACGCAGGAGTGTTTTCAACGCAATCCACGGTTTGTCGCACTCTGGTATGAGGGCTTCACAACGACTCATGGCAAAGAAGTTCATCTGGAAAGGCATGCACCTCGACGTCCGTGACTGGACCAATACCTGCGTGAGTTGTCAGAAGTCCAAAATCCAATGCCATGTTAAGGCCCCAGTGGCCACTTTTCCAGTTCCAGAGCGTCGCTTCGACCATGTTCACGTGGACCTGGTTGGCCCTCTCCCTTCTTCTCGTGTTTTCACGCATCTCCTCACCGTGGTAGACCGCACCGCCCGGTGGCCAGAGGCAATTCCTTTGGTTGCCACCACAGCAGCGGACGTTTCCAGAGCCTTCATCTCGTCATGGGTGGCTCGGTTCGGGGTACCAGCCAACATCTCCTCCGACTGAGGACCTAAATTTACCTCGGAACTTTGAAATGCCGTGGCTCAGGGTTTGTGTACCAAGCTTCATCGCACCACCGCCTATCATCCACAGGCAAACGGTCTGTGCGAGAGATTTCAAAGGTCCCTTAAAGCTGCACTGCATGCTAGTCTTCATGGGACTGGTTGGGTGGACAGGCTCCCTTGGGTGCTGCTGGGTCTTCGCACGGCTCCTAAGGGCGACCTGCAATCTTCTTCTGCAGAACTGGTTTACGGCCAACCGCTCAGAGTTCCTGGCAATTTTCTTCCTCCACACACGGAACCCTGGTCCGCAGCTCAGCAGCTCGTCAGCCACCAAGAGGCAGCTAAGAATTTCATCCCAGTGCTTACATCTCATCACGACCTGCAGCGCTCCGGTGGAGCTTAAGAGCGCCGAATACGTTTTCATTCGTCAAGATGCTCACAGAGACCCACTCAAACCGCCTTACACTGGTCCGTTCCGCGTCATCTCATCAGGTGACAAGTCTTTCGCAGTCGACGTCGGCGGTAAGCCTGACCACATCTCCATCGACCAGTTAAAACCGACTCATCTGGATATGAACGAGCCAGTCGTCACCGCTCAACCGCCTCGTTGGGGGCGTCCACCGTCGACCGTCGGTCCAGTACAGCCACAGTCAGCCGCTGAGTCGCCGGTACCCACCTCATCGGGTCAACCACAGCCAGCCACTTCTTCTCCTACGCCTGCGGCACCATCCCAACCACGGCCAACTGCCAGCTCATCTTCTAGCGCTCCGTTCCAGTTGCCAGAGTATCGCAGTCGGTCGGACAGACTCGTCAGACCCCCTTCTCATCTTACCTTTCCTGTTAAAGACAATTCTGGGGGGGCGTATGTGGCGGAGCCACCAGGGGATTCAGGACAATTGTTTATAATTCCTTTAACAGCAATGTAGTGCAACCGGGGGCTGCACCTTTAATGTATCTGTTAACCGTACTATGGCTTCTTTCCTTTACTCCGCGTGATAATGTCATGCCACCCATCATGTGATCCCCCAAGGTGGGAAGAACGTGATGACGTCAGTGCTCGGAACCTTCTAGCAGTTCTAGAGAGGCTTTCAACCAGACCAGACCTATTTGCATTGTATCCAGCAGTTTACTGTTTAACTTCGTTTGTTCATTAAATTTTATTGTTTTTGATTCTCTGCGTCGATCTCAATTCTTCAGCTAGGAACCTCCGTTCCTACAGAACTACAATTTAAATTAAGCTGGTGTGTAAAAACTGAGAAGAACAACAAAAAGTTTGTTTAACAAAAGATTAAGTTTCAGTTTAAGATTTAACCTTGGAGTCGCGGTTGCTATGGTGAAATCTTCTAAAGCAGTTTGATTTGATTTGTTTAAATGTGAAAAACTAATTTTTCTCCAGTTATATTCAATGTTTTTACAGTATTTTGGAAAGACATCTGAAGAAAGGACGATAAGAAATATGACGTAATTTACTGTTTTTTGCAAGAATGTGCTATTTTGTTTTGTTTTATCTGTTCTGTTCGTGTTTAGTTAAAGTATGAAAACACAACCATCTTTTTCGATCGGGAAAGTTTTTTTAAATTTACGTGAAGTAACGTAATTGCGTGCGCCTGATAATGTTTTGCTCCACCTTCTTAAAAACCTGCAAAGGAGTTAACCCTTCCCACTGACAGCTGTTTAAGTTCACCAAGCAACAACTTCAGTATGAAATTTAAAGATAGTGGCCTAGAAATTCAGTTCGGACGCTATTGCGGCGCTAAAGTCGGGCGCTCGGCAAATTTAGCGGCCGCCGGAAAGTGCAGGCGAGCTCGCCAAAATTCAGTAGATTTGGCCAACTTTTTGGCCGAGCGCTGCAAAAGGCGTTGGAACCCTGTGTTCAGGCGCTAATCCGGCGATGCAGCCTGATAACGCCGATTCCGGGCGCAGCGCAGGTGCGATCATGTGGTGAGTGTCAGCAGACACCCTGACGCCGGCCAGCTCTTAAAGGGGGAAGGGTCAACTTTGACTGCAGCCACGCCCTGCATGCTGTAGCCCTGCAACTAGGCCTCAGGACTGGTTGTGTACCAAATCAACACCTGGAGGTCATGGAGAGGGCCCGTGAAAGAGCCCAGCGGTTCTCTGAGCATGCGCTGGGTGTGCTCCTTCATGGGGTACGCAAGAGAAGATGGGTCGTGTGCCCGGCTAGTGGCAGGAAGGCTCCCAGGAGCCAGTTCAGGGAGGCGTGGACCAAAATTGCCCGGAGGGTCTCCTCCAACTCCGATGTTCCCAGGAGTGCGGACCAGTGCCGCAAGAAATACAATGACCTATGTCGGCTGGTCAAGGTGAGTACCCTTTCCAGTGTCCCCCTCATCCTTGCATGTGCACCTCCCATTAGGGCCAAAGGGACATCCAAGGTCTAATGCCCAGCCCTGCTGCCGCTGCAATGGCACTTGCATGTTAATCAATAGCTCTTTCTGCACTTATCACACTGTGCAAGCTATTCCACCATGGGAGGCCTCACACACAGCAACAGGGCACCACACTGTGCAAGCTATTCCACCATGGGAGGCCTCACACACAGCAACAGGGCACCACACTGTGCAAGCAATTCCACCATGGGAGGCCTCACACACAGCAACAGGGCACCACACTGTGCAAGCTATTCCACCATGGGAGGCCTCACACACAACAACGGGGCACCACACTGTACTTAGATGCCCTCCTTTCTCTTGCAGGCCAAGCTGGCGAGGAACGCCAGGAGCCTGCGTGTCACTGGTGGAGGCCAGGAGCTAATGGTTCTGGAAGAGAGGGTGGCCCGACTGCTGCGTCACCCGGTGATTGGGCCTGTGGCGCTCGGCGACGCCGACCCTATACTGGAACCCACTGGTAAGGACAGGACCGGGTGCACCTCTCTCCTTGCCCTCGCGCATCAGATCTACATCCTTCCCCACTGGCCGAAAAATGCGCATAATGCACCAGTGCGGCCTCCCTCACTGTCGGCCTGTCCTCACTCTAAAGCTACACTTGTGCCTTCCTGCTTTCAGCTGGTGAGGAGGAGGTGCTCCCTGAAGCCCAGACAGCCAGGCCCTCGGAGGAGGAGGACGTCGAGGAGCAGCAGGAAGGCGCCACCTCGGGGGAACCCTCCTCCGCTCCAGGAGATGGCAATGAAGGGGAGACGTCTGGCGTGCCGGAGAGCCAGGGGGAGGCGGTGGAGGGGAGGGCAGAACCTGGTCCCAGTGGCGTGGCCGCACGCGGCAAGGCTCCGGCGGCACGCCAGCCTTCTGGCCAGAGGGTGGAGGCGCCCTCCAGTCCGGACTCGGACGTCGCCCAGGAGGTGCGCCTCCTGGACGAGATGTCGGCGGCGTCGGAGCGGCGGCACGTCGAAATCATGGAGGTGGTGGCACAGATGCCTCACGCCATCGAAAGCCTCGCACAAAGTGTGGTGGCTTTCGGCCAATCCCAGGCCAGGGGCCTAGAGCAATTCGCAGCAGCGCACGCCAGGGGGGTGGAGCTCCTTGTGGCAGCGCATGAGAGGGGGGTGCAACAACTCGAGGCAGCGCAGCACGCCAGTCGCCAGCTGAGAGGTGCTGTGCAGACAATGGCACTGCAGATGCGGGCACATGCCGGCGCAGTTGGGGCACTGACTTCTGCCACCCTCGCACTGGCGCGGAGGCGTCGCCAGGCCAGCCGCCGCCCTGCTGCCGCACACCGGTCTGGCGACCAACAGTTTGGCGCGCTTGCTCCCCGGCCAGGCCGCCCGAGTGCACGTGTGTCTGGCGACCAGCGCGCGCCTGGCATCACCCACCTTGTCCCCATTGGTGCAGGCGAGCCTGCCACTCCCCCAGCCAGGGTGCAAGGAGCTGCTGCAGGCAGTGAAGAGGGCCACCCACAGCTGCAGCAGCCACCAGCCGGCCCCTCCCGGGCCCGCCCTCGTGTAGGCTGACCCCCAAGGGCATCTGGCGAGACGCCTTGTCGCCCTGAAGATCCTTCCCCCAGCCTCGCCACAGCCTCACGGCCCAGCTTGAGGCGCAGCAGCAGGACGGGCCGGGGCAAAAGACGGCTGTCGACAGACTCGCCCTCTCGCCACACCAAATAGAGTGTGTTGAGCGAGGGTTTGGGTGATGCGGGGGCTTCTGTTCTGGGGGGCATTATGTGGTTTGGTTTTATGGGGGTGTTTGTGTTGTGGGGGGGGCTTGTTTTTGTTAGGCCAGTGAGGAAGGCCATTTGGATGCTGATGTTTTGTT
Source organism: Somniosus microcephalus (assembly GCF_052327205.1). Lineage (NCBI taxonomy): Eukaryota > Metazoa > Chordata > Chondrichthyes > Squaliformes > Somniosidae > Somniosus > Somniosus microcephalus. The sequence continues at coordinate 164,102,727 of NC_140997.1, read as the reverse complement.
AGTCCTCCCCAGGTTTTGGGAGTGACAGAAGTTTGTGACTGTTTTTTGGGGGTCTTCTCTGTTTTGCTCTTCCATGTGGGAAGGGCCCTGAGTTTTTGAAATAAAGATGTTTATTTATTCACCATGTGCAGGTGTCATGTTTCAAGTGGTTGTTGGGTTAACCGGCTGAGGGCTTGCGGGGCGGCTGCGTTCAGTGGCCCAGGCCATTCCCTGACAGGGGGCCTAGAAGTGTCGAGCAATAAGCCCCCGGCGGACGGCCCTTGGACCTTGTCGCTCCCTCCTGGCCTGGTGCTCCTCCTCCTCAGGGTCCTCCTGCTCATCCTCCTGAGGTGGTGGGGCAATGTCAGGTGGCAGTGCCTGAGTCCTGCGGATCGCCAGGTTGTGGAGCATGCAGCACACCACGACGAACTGGGAGACTCTATCCGGCGAATACTGAAGAGACCCGCCCGAACGATCCAGGCAACAGAACCGTTGCTTGAGGACGCCTATCGTTTGCTCTATTAGGTTCCTTGTGGCTTGATGGCTTTCGTTGTATGCCAGCTCCGCTGGGGTCCTGGGCGCGCGGAGCGGGGTCATGAGCCATCTGCACAAAGGGTAGCCCTTGTCCCCGATAAGCCATCCCCTTGGTGGAGGCTGTGCCTGGAACATGTCAGCCACAGTAGTCTGGCGCAGGATAAAGGCATCGTGGCTGCTTCCTGGGAAGCGGGCATTGACAGCTAGGATGCGCTGCCTGTGGTCACACACCAGCTGCACATTTAGGGAATGGTAGCCCTTCCGGTTGCGGTATTGCTCGGCATTGTGGATAGGTGCCCGCATAGCCACATGCGTGCAGTCAATGGCGCCCTGCACCATGGGGAAGCCCGCGATCCTGGCAAATCCGACTGCACGCTGCTCCTGCTTGTGTTGTGTCATGGGGAAGGAGATGAATTGGTGCCTCCTCGCGAAAAGTGCTTCGGTGACCTGTCGGATGCAGCGATGCGTGGCGAACTGGGAGATGTTCGCAATGTCCCCAGCAGCGGCTTGGAAGGAGCCGCTTGCATAAAAGCTGAGAGCCACCGTGACCTTCACTTCCACCGAGAGAGACGCCCTGGACATGAGCTGTGGCTGCAAATCTGCATGAAGCAGCTGGCAGATCTCTCCAACCACCTCCCTTCTGAAGCGCAGCCTCTTAACACAATGCGCCGCAGTCATGGTGAGACATGAGACCTGCTCCCGGTATTGCCTGACTGGGTAAGGCCTACGTTGGCGACGCCTAATGGCCCCTCTGCGTCTAGGCATGCCTGGCCCTCTCTCAAAGCGTCTGCGAGCCCTTCGCACAAAATGTAGCAACTGAGGGTTGGCCCCCCATGCAGCCCCCATTACAAAGTTCCAAACAGCAAAATCACAAGGATGCAAATGTCAAAGCACTGGCTAGAAGCCAAAAATACCTCTCCTATGGTGTCCGAAATCAGTAATCTCTGTGCCTTGCTCTCTGTGCAGAAATCCAAACCAGTCAAGTCATTGCTGCGAAATGGCTGGCTTTTATGGGTGAGTGGATGTGCCCTTTAATTAGCGCTCCCCGAATCCCACAGGGCCTCTGTTGAGTTCCATTTCACAGTTCTTAGCAGCGCCACGCCCACATCGGCCGGGCGCCACTGAATTTCCGGTTTGGGGCGCACAAACGGCGTTGCACGACGGAATGACGTCATAAGATGCGCGCGCAGCTGAGCGGGCGCTAACACTTTGCGCCGGCGCTAAAGCCCAGCTGAATTTCGGCGTAGGCGCAGATCCGGCGGTGCCCGGGCGCTAAGTGGATAGCGCTGGAAATCTGGCGCTAACGGCTGGCGCAAACAGCTGAATTTCTAGGCCATTGGACATTATTAAATTTAAGTTTCTTAATTTTAAGTTAATATTTCCCCACAGTGACAGAAGGAAAATTATGATTTGATAAATTAACCCCTTGGGCTCTAAGCAGAGTCACAATGGATTCTCTTTCTTTTGTTATATGGAAATTACCTTGTAAACTAATTGCAGCACTTCTGTCTCTAATGTTAAAACACTGTGCAAGCTACCTAGCCTGAGAATTACTTGTTTCTGAAATTGGAAATGGAGGATAAATTGATAGAAATGAAATTGAACATTGTCAGTTCAATACTACTGCTGTTTGGATTTTGGGATAATTTTGAAATGACAAAATGGACTCAGGCACTATATATTTGTTTACTTTTGGAAAAATAAAAGATCCTCTAAAATAATGATAAATAAATAAGTGTTAATAACTTGGATCAAGTGAGAACATTTGATCTATGTTTTCTATCTTAAATATTGTACTGGACAGTAAAGTTTTTCCAGGACTCATGAATAAGATATGAATGGTAATTAAATGAAAGTGATTGAGGGTGTAAGATTGAAACAGGAGAATTACACTACTGAATGGGAATTTTCAAAATTCCCTAGTGAAAGTCAGGAAAGTGTAGTTAAGAATAGTAAATTGATAGCTTTCTCTTGGAGACATTTGTGTCCCTGCCTTTAATGAACTTTTAAGAAAACTGAATTTGATAGTCTGGCCACTACCCAAGACATTGGGACCATGCAGAGGAAAATGAGCAAAGATTTCCAGATGACTACAATCTTTCGATAAGATACCTGAAAGCCCGAGAAAGGCTTGTATCGGATGGCATGTGTGGCATGATATTGAGATACTGAAATGAGTGTGCAAATGTGATTTGTTACGTATGAAGTAATTACCATCCAGGAATGTATGGTGAATTTGCACTGAAGAATGGGTCTCAGACATGCTCAGTTACTTGACAACAGCAAAACATGAAATGGTTAAGGTGGTTCAGGAGAGCGAGACAACTTTTAAAGCATTGACACATACTCCATCGAGAAACTATCTAATTAATGAAACAATCAGAATAGAGTTAAACACACTGGTACCTGTTAGAGGGATTGAAATTGAAGTTGACGTGGAGAGTTACATGGAATCTGGATTGGGAGAGTTGATTGGTATGAATTATCCACAAGATGGATACGAGCAAAAGAGAGATCTGGAGAATCTTTTAAGTCCATGATTTGTTGATTAGATGTGAAACTGTAATGTCGCTTGAAATGATTGTAAGACTGAATTTAACTGTGACTGTAATAATTGTGTTTTGTAGGTAACAGAGCGTGGGAAAAACCAGTACGAATCCAATATGAGGTGATTTTGGTGGTGCCTCCTATGTCACTACTACTGCAATTACCATGCTTTACGGGTCTAACAGGACCTGTCCCATCAACCAACACGTTTTTATGTATGAGCTACACAATTATGAGGCACAATTCGGATACTCGGATATGACATTCCCCTGTTGTTTGTGGGTTTCAGTGAGCTCATGATGCGACTGAACTCCTCCCTAAAGCATTTTTATGTTTTGGAGCAAGACAACTCGAGAATAGATATTGAAATTGACAACTCACACTGGTGGGATATTGGGCTTAATACATCAGCACACCCTTAGGTTCATATTATTTTACATGCTCTGGTAGTTATCCAACTTGTAATGATAGTGTATTTGATATATGTAATGTGTGTAGTAAGACTTTGATACATAAGCCAATTGGGTACTCATGCCCATGACTAACCAGCACTAACAAGTTAATTGAGCACACCGAAAGAGAAGATCCAAAGCAATGTGGAGGAGACCCCAGGTGGGGTAAAATCAGGAAAGATAGAAGAAACGGAGGATAACACAGGCAGGGCTGAATTGGAACACTGCAACAGTGAATTCAATTTGAGTAAGGGGTCAGAGGTTGCTCCTTCTCCTCAAAGGAATGGACTGTAAGGATGGGGATAATCTTCATTTTCAAGACTCCCTACTAACTAACGCCCAAGTTGAGAGAGCAATAAGAGCTAGCTAGATTAGTCAAGAGCCGATTGTGAGAAGTCAATAAGGATATTTCCTTCTCAAAGAAGGGAATTGTAAGCAATAGCTGTTAGATTCAAAGATGGGTTTTAATTCTTAGAACAGAGACTGACAACATGCAACCGGGGCATAGTGGTTAGCACTGTTGCCTCACAGTGCCAGGGACCCAGGTTCGAATCCAGCCTCGGGTGACTGTCTGTGTGGAGTTTGCACATTCTCCCTGTGTTTGCGTGGGTTTCCTCCGGGTGCTTCCGTTTCCTCCCACAGTCCAAAGATGTGCGGGTTAGGTTGATTGGCTATGATAAAAAAAAAAAAAATTGACCCTTAGTGTTAGGGGGATTAAATACGTGGGGTTACGGTGATAGGGTGGGATATGTGTTGGTGTAGGGGTTACGGGGATCGGGTGGGATATGTGTCGGTGCAGGCTCGATGGGACGAAATGGCCTCTATCTGCACTGTGGGGTTTCTGTGATTTCTGTGAACAGATAGCATAAATGCCAGCAAGGCCGAATATCAAGCATCAAAAGACAAATAGAAGTGATAAGGGAATTGTAAAATGCAAGGAAATAGGGAGGATAGCACCTGCTAGATAACAAGGAGCCACGAAGCCATAAAATGCCCTTAAAGAAACATAACAAAACATTCCTCAGAAAGATAAGAGGGAGGCTTCATCAGTCATGCAGAAAGGGACAACGAGGGTTACCTTCCTGCTTCACAATTGGACAACAGGATGGGGGATCAAATGATTGACACCAGGTGATTACCAGCCCATCGAAATAACTATAAATATAGACGACCAAGAGAGGAAATCAGGTAATCAGGGGCGAAGGCTTCCCCAAGGTGGCTACGGCCTAACACCTTGGTTAAGTTTAGCCTCTGAGGTGGCTGATGGCCTCATACCTCCAACAGCTTGAGAGATGACCCAACAGAAGTGACCACTGCAGCAGACTGCAGGAATCCATCTAATCCGAGACCACCGTACTGCCTCCCCATCCATGCGGTCGTGGCATTCCGACTTGGGAGTCGTAGATCACTCCTACTGTCACGGGTTGTATGTCTATTATACTCGGCTTAAACCATATGTAATATCTGATTGTGCTTTAAAACTGTAGCTCTTTAATAAAAGCCTTATAACTTCTAAAGCCCTTTTGGGTAATCTGTGTGAGCCTGTGATCCTAAATCTTACACATATGACCTTCCTCTCTCGGCTGTTTTAAGAGGCGTTAATCTGTTTATTTTAAATGGGTTAGCACCTCCTTTAAATAGCAGATACAGGAATGTCCTATGAATGTAGTAAGCATTTGTCTGCTATTATTACAAATTGTGGTTGTAAAGAGATGCTCACAGAATTTAACTTCTTTTCATTGTAGAGAAGATGACTGAATAGGAGACATGATCTAGGTTTTTATAATGCTGAACAGAATAGACAATTCAAATGCAAACCAGCATTCTTATTAACATGGATTGCGAGTCCAGAACTAGAGAGAGTGAGTAAATTAAGTTTAAAAAATACCTCACGATATTGTGGGACTATTGAATAGATTTTGAGCAAAAAAAATTACGACTGCATTGATCAGAAATTTTAAGGAAAGAGCTGAATGGGATTAAGGATTACAAGAATAAGCACAGTTAAAGAATTAAATACTGTACATTTTGAACTTGCTGCTTACTGAGTTTCTGGCAGCATAGAACCATCATGTTACGCAAGGCAACCAGGCTAAAATGAGATATATTTATTTATAGTTTTGTTTACTTTTCCTGTGGGTAAGGAGAATCTTTCCTTGGGAGATGAAAATGGGCTGGTTAAAGTCCCTGATGGATGATCTGTGAAGTAATGGGCTTCTGCAATCTAGAATGAAGATATTGCAAATTGAGATTCACATGAAGCTAAAAAAAAAATCAAATCCTATATTATTATGTGATCTAGGAGACTGCGAAAATATCTATGTTTTTGTTATTGTCAAAAGTGAGCTTAAACCGTTCAGGGTTTTCAAGCTGGACACCAGCTATTGTCATATGATCTTACTTAAATAGCACCATCTACTGCAATGCAGCAGCATCTACTCATTTATCAAATAATATTTTCTGCACCCTCTGCCAGAATCTAGCACTAAACTTTAACATTTTTAAAAATTCGTTCATGGGATCTGGGCGTCGCTGACAAAGACAACATTTATTGTCCATCCCTAATTGCCCTTGAGAAGGTGGTGGTGAGCCGCCTTCTTGAACCGCTGCAGCCCGTGTGGTGAAGGTACTCCCACAGTGCTGTTAGGTAGGGAGTTACAGGATTTTGACCCAGCGATGATGAAGGATCGGTGATATACTTCTAAGTCAGGATGCTGTGTAACTTGGAGGGGAACTTGGAGGTGGTGGTGTTCCCATGCGTCTGCTGCCCTTGTCCTTCCAGGTGGAAAAGATGCTGCCGAAGAAGCCTTGGCGAGTTGCTGCAGTGCATCTTGTAGATGTGAGGTGAGAGTGACTGCCCTTGACATCAAGGCAGCATTTGATCGAGTGTGGCATCAAGAAGCCCTAGCAAAACTGAAGTCAATGAGAATCAAGGGGAAAACTCTCCATTGGTTGAAATCATACCTAGCACAAAGGAAGTTGGCTGTGGTTGTTGGAGGTCATTCATCTCAATCACATGACATCACTGCAGGAGTTCCTCAGGGCAGTGTCCTAGGCCTAACCATCTTCAGCTGTTTCATCAATGGCCTTCCCTCCATCATAAGGTCAGAAGTGGGGATGTTTGCTGATGATTGCACACTGTTCAGCACCATTCGAGACTCGTCAGATACTGACGCAGTCTGTGTCCATATGCAGCAAGACCTGGACAATATTCAGACTTGGGCTGACAAGTGGCAAGTAACATTCGCACCACACAAGTGCCAGGCAATGACCATCTCCAACAAGCGAGACTCTAACCATCTCCCCTTGACATTCAATGGCATTACCATCGCTGAATCCCCCACTATCAACATCTTGGGGGTTACCATTGATCAGAAACTGAACTGGACCAGCCATATAAATACTGTGGCTACAAGAGCAGGCCAGAGGCTGGAAATTCTGCGGCGAGTGTCTCACCTCCTGACTTCCCAAAGCCTTTCCACCATCTACAAGGCACAAGTCAGGAGTGTGAGGGAATACTCTCCACTTGCCTGGATGAGTGCAGCCCTAACAACACTCAAGAAGCTCGACACCATTCAGGATAAAGCAGCCCGCTTAATTGGCACTCCATCCACCACCTTCAACATTCACTCCCTCCACCACCGGCGCACTGTGGCTGCAGTGTGTACCATCTACAAGATGCACTGCAGCAACTCGCCAAAGCTCCTTCAACAGCACCTTCCAAACCCGCGACCTCTACCACTTAGAAGGACAAGGGCAGCAGACGCATGGGAACATCACCACCTACAAGTTCCCCTCCAAGCCACACACCATCCTGACTTGGACCTGTATCGCCGTTCCTTCACTGTCGCTGGGCCAAAATCCTGGAACTCCCTTCCTAACAGCATTGTGGGTGTACCTACACCATATGGACTGCAGCGGTTCAAGAAGGCGGCTCACCACCATCTTCTCAAGGGCAATTAGGGATGGGCACTAAATGCAGGCCTAGCCAGCCAGCGACGCCCATATCCCATCAATGAATAAAAAAAAAAGATGGTACACACTACAGCCATGGTACGCCGGTGGTGGAGGGAATTAATTTTTAAGGTGGAGGATGGGGTGCCAATGAAGCGGGCTGCTTTGTGCTGGATGGTGTCGAGCTTCTTGAGTGTTGTTGGAGCTGCACTCATCCAGGCAAGTGGAGAGTACTCCATCACACTCCTTACTTGTGCCTTGTCGATGGTGGAAAGGCTTTGGGGAGTCAGGAGGTGAGACACTTTCCACACAATACCTAGCCTCTGGCCTGCTCTTGTTGCCACAGTATTTATGTGACTGGTTCAGTTAAGTTTCTGGTCAATGGTGACCCCCAGGATGTTGATGGTGGGGGATTCAGCGATGGTAATGCTGTTGAATGTCAAGGTGCGGTGGTTAGACTTTCACTTGTTGGAGATAGTCATTGCCTGACACTTGTGTGGCGCGAATGTTACCTGCCACTTATCAGCTCAAGCCTGAACGTCGACAAGGTCTTGTTGCATGCAGGCATGGACTGCTTCATTACCTTCAGAAACGGCCATCTCTGACCATTTCTCATATCGCTCTCCATCCACATCCCACTTCCACCCCCCTGCAACCCTACCTCCTTCTGTGTCCTCCCGTGGAAAAAAACTCTCTTCCAACTCTCTTACAATTGCACTTATGAAACCCCAACTATCCAGCCTCTGGCCCTCCATTTACCATGACATTTCTGCAGCTACCGATCTGCTCAACCACATACACACCACCACCTTTGATGCCCTAGTCCCTACTAAAACAATTACACTCTCTCACACTGGCCACTCCCCCTGGCCCTCATCTTCGCTCCCTTAAGTCCAAGGGATGCAGGCTTGAATGGATATGGTGGACAACTGGTTTAGCCATTCACCACCAGATCTGGCTGGACTACATAAAGCATTATGATGTTCTGCTCTCTACTGCCAAAATTGCTCATTATTCCAGAATCATTCTGGAATGCAAAGATAAACCCCAGCTTCTATTCTCTACTGCTAACCATCTTCTTAAACCCCTCTCCCCTGTCTCCTCCACCCTCACTTCCGACAGCAAGTGTGAAGAGCTCATGGACTTCTTTGTCTCTAAGATTGAGACCACCCGTTCAGCTGCCTCTGCCACTTCCCTTCCTTCCCCTAGCCCACTGGGCCGAACTCCCTCTAAGGTTCCCCCCTGCCCTAGCCCTGAACTCACATCTTTCTCCAGTTTTTCTCCGATCTCCCCTCATGACCACTCTGCGCTCATCTTGTCCATTAGACCCACCTCCTGCTCCCTCGATCCTATTCCCACCAAACTGCTGACCACCCAACTTCCTTTTCTGGCTCCCATGTTAGCTGATATTGTTAACGGTTCTCTCTCCTCAGATACTGTCCCCCTCTCCCTCAAACCTGCTGTCATCACCCCTCTCCTCAAAAAAAAACCCTTGATCCCTCCGTCCTTGCAAACTACCGCCTCATCTTCAACCTCCCTTTTCTCTCCAAAGTCCTTGAACGTGTTGTTGCCTCCCAAATCCGTGCCCATCTTTCCCACAATTCCATGTTGGAATCCCTTCAATCAGGTTTCCGCCCTTGCCACAGTACTGAAACGGCTCTCAGAAAAGTCACAAATGACATCCTTTGTGACTGTGACAAAGGTAAACTATCCTTCATTGTCCTTCTTGACTTGTCTGCAGCCTTTGACATGGTTGACCACTCCATCCTTCTCCAATGCCTCTCCACCGTCATCCAGCTGGGTGGGACTGCACTCGCCTGGTTCCATTCTTATCTATCTAATTGTAACCAGAGAATCACCTGCAATGGCTTCTCTTCCCGCTCCCGCATCATTACCTCTGGATCATTACCTCTGGTGTCCCCCAAGGATCTATCCTTGGCCTGCTCCTATTTCTTATCTACATGTTGCCCCCTGGCGACATCATCCAAAAACACAGCGTCAGTTTCCACATGTACGCTGACGACACCCAGCTCTACCTCACTACCTCTTCTCTCGACCCCTCCACGGTCTCTAAATTATCAGACTGCTGGTCCAACATACAGTTCTGGATGAGTAAAAATGTTCTCCAATTAAATATGGGGAAGACCGAAGCCATTGTTTTCGGTCCCTGCCACAAACTCCGTTCTCTAGCCACTGATTCCATCTCTCTCCCGAACATCTGTCTGAGGCTGAACCACACTGTTCACAACCTTGGTGTCATATTTGACCCTGAAATGAACCTCCGACCACATATCCACTGCATAACAAAGGCCGCCTAATTTCGCCTCTGGAACATCGCCCGTTTCCGCCCTTGCCTCGGCTTATCCGCTGCTGAAACCCTCATCCATGCCTTTGTTACCTCTAGACTTGACTATTCCAATGCACTCCTGGCTAGCCTCCCACATTCCACCCTAAGTAAACTTGAGGTTATCCAAAACTCAGCTGCCTGTGTCCTAACTCGCACCAAGTCCGGTTCGCCCATCTCCCCTGTGCTCGCTGACCTACATTGGCTCCTGGTTAAGCAGCGCCTCGATTTCAAAATTCTCATCCTTGTTTTCAAATCCCTCCATGGCCTCGCCCCTCCCTATCTCTGTAATCTCCTTCAGCCCCACAACCCCCCAGATATCTGTGCTCCTCTAATTCTGTCCTCTTGAGCATCTCTGATTATAATCACTCAACCATTGTTGGCCATGCCTTCAGCTGCCTGGGCCCTAAGCTCTGGAATTCCCTGCCTAAACCTCTCCGCCTCACTACCTCTCTTTCCTCCTTTAAGACGCTCCTTAAACCTACCACTTTGATCAAGCTTTTGGTCACCTTCCCTAATTTATTCTTATGTGGCTCGGTGTCAAATTTTTTGTCTTAAAATACTCCTGTGAAGTGCCTTGGGACGTTTTACTACCTTAAAGGTGCTATATAAATACAAGTTGTTGTTGTTGTTGTTCATTATCTGAGGAGTTGTGAATGGCACTGTACACTGTGCAGTCATTAGCGAACATCCCCATTTCTGATCTTATGTTAGAGGGAAGGTGATTGATGAAGCAGCTGAAGGTGGTTGGGCCTAGGTCACTGCCCTGAAGAACACTTGCAGTGATGTCCTGGGGCTGTGATGATTGACCTTCAACCACCACAACCATCTTCCTAGGTCTGACTCCAGCCAGTGGAGCGTTTTCCCCCCGATTCCCATTGACTTCAGTTTTACTAGGGTTTCTTGATGCCACCCTTGGCCAAATGCTGCCTTGATGTCAAGGGCAGTCACTCTCATCTCACCTCTTCAATTCAGCTCTTTTGTCCATTTTTGGACCAAGGCTGTAATGAGGTTGGGAGCCAAGTGGTCTTGGCGGAACCCAAACTGGGCATCAGTGAGCAGGTTATTGGTGAGTAAGTGCTGCTTGATAGCATTGTTGATGACACCTTCCATCACTTTGCTGATGATTGAGAGAAGACTGATAGGGCGGTAATTGGCTGGATTGGATTTGTCCTGCTTTTTGTGGACAGGACATGCCTGGGCAGTTTTCCACATTGTCTGGTAGATGCCAGTGTTGTAGCTGTACTGGAACAGCTTGGCTAGAGACGCAGCTAGTTCTGGAGCACAAGCCTTCAGCACGACAGCCGGGATGTTGTCGGGGCCCACAGCCTTTGCTGTATCCAGTGGGCTCAGCCGTTTCTTGATATCCCGTGGAATTAATCGAATTGGCTGAAGACTGGCTTCTGTGATGGTGGGGCCCTCAGGAGGAGGCCGATATGGATCATCCACTTGGCACTTCTGGCTGAAGATGGTTGCAAACGCTTTAGCCAGCTGCAGAGATTATGCTGTAGAAAACTTAAATTATGTTGTAACTTCACTTGGTATTTTCAAATTGGCTAAAATTCTGGAGCTTGCAGCTTCAAATAGAAGTGGTCTGGGAGTTTCCATTTCCACTGGGAAATTTTATTTAAAGACCATCAACAGCACAATATAGGGTTTCCAATGGGATTGACATTGTCTATGATAGACTGATGGAAGAGGATGAAGAGCAAGAGGCTTGGTCGAGAAGCCAGATGATTGAAACAGCACCGGAGAAGAGCCAGATCCCCCTAGAGATACCCTGTGAGCCGATTGTGTAGACCATCATGATCCTTTTTAAACATCTCTTTAGAGTTAAGCTTCCAAAGGCTGCATTTCACACCAAAGCCCTGAAAGAGCTTTGCACCCTCCTACAGGGCACACTCCAGTTGGCCTCAAGAACAAGGAGAACACTCACAGTAGCAGAGAAAGTGCCAAGCTTGTTACATTTTTATGCTATAGGCTCGTTCCAGGGAGCTACTTACGTCAGAATAGTCAATTTGCAGTGTATTCATGCATTAACTTTTATGAAATTGCAGGTTTTTCAAGAGTTCTTGGGGCTATCGACTACACTTTAGCCCTGACTGCTAACCCTCACCATTGAATCGACTTGAAGGGATTTCACTCCTTGAATCTGCAACTGGTGTGTGGCTTCAGGCACAGCTTCCCTCATGTTAACGTTGCGTTTTTCGGGAACTTCCATGACTCATTTATGCTGTGACAATATGGTGTCCCTGCTCTTTTAACATCAAGGGTAAGTCACAGTATGGCTACTTGCTGACAATGGTTGCCCAATACTCCCATTACACTTGGCACCATTGTAGACACCAACCAGTGCAGCAGAGGTGCGCGACAATGAAGTTCATATCTCTGCACGTCTTGGGATTGAGCAAGCAATTGGTTTGCTGGAAGGAAAAATCAGGTGCCTGGATGGGCCAGCTGGCTCATTGCAGTGCTCTCTTAGCACTGTGATGCGAATTGTAATAGGCTGCTGTGCTCTTCATAACTTTGGTCTGCAAAAGGGCCGACAGATTGGCATCCCCAAGGAAGAAGGACAGGAAGAGGCTGAAACTCTTGAGAACCAGCAGTCCACAATTATGACATTTAGTTTGGACAAAGTGTTGAAGTTTTACTTGAGACTGAATCCGCCCACTGTGCACCTCCGCCTGTTCAGTGGTACAGCGAGAAGGGAAATGTTGAACTAGGAAGTGCGTCTCATACTTGCAACCGGTTTCAGGTAACTTCTGGCTAAGGAATTGTCAATCAAGTTAGACTTCAAATGCGCCAGGATGGCCTAGTCTGAGCCTGTCTAAAGCCATTCAACTACTTTCAGCTAATTAAACAGGAGCCCTAGTGAGACCGACCTCACAGGTACCAGCCCTTTAAAGCTCTCGTACACTGGCAAATGAAATGAAATGGTGTAAATATAGGAAAATCACAGCCTTGTGATAAATATCAATTATTTCTATCACTTGGTTATGCTTTGGGTCTTCTCTCACTTGCTGAATGACAGGACAGGAGAACTCTTATTCCCGATTAAATTAAATTAAAGTATCAAATCCTGGAAAATACACAGCCGAAAGGTCAGTAACTGTAGAGAGAAAAAGAACTTAATATTTTGGGTGTAACCGGTTGTAATGATCAATAACATGTCATTCTATAGTGGACACTAGGTGGAGCCATAGAGCTGTGTAGAGCTGTATATAGCTGTATGTATAAGACTACACTACCCAGCTGTATGTATGATAAGACTACATTACCCATGAGGCACTAGGCTACCCACAAGGCAGCAGTCAAGATGGCAGCCTCTACAGATACTGTACCTAGTCCACATGTGCTCAATAAAAGTGTCTAGCAAAAGCTAGCTGTGTTCATAATAAGAATGTCTATTTATTAATGAACATAAGATGGTACCAGGATGGTGAAGATCTGCTGAAAATTGTGAAAAGCGACATGGAGAATTTGAAGCCACCAGAGCGTTTGAAACTCACAGGAAAAATCGACTACAATTGGCAGACTTTTAAACAACAATTCGAACTCTATATTGCAGCCATCGGATTTGGTACGAAGCCAGACGCAAGGAAGATAGCGTTGCTGCTTACGGTTGCAGGCCCACAGGCGATAGAGGTATTTAATACATTTGTATTTAATCCAGAGGAGAACAGAGAAAACTTAGAAGATGTGCTAAAAAATTTTGATGCACATTGCTCTCCCAAAAAGAATGAGACCTATGAAAGATACATCTTCTGTTCTCGGACACAGCAGCAAAATGAGACTTTTGATAGCTTTATAACTGATCTGAAACTGAAAGCACAGACATGTAATTTCTCTGTGCTCAAAGCATCCATGGTTCGTGACCAGATTGTGTTTGGTATTCATGATAAAAAAGTTAGGGAATGTCTGTTGAGAGAAACCGAACTAAATTTGGAAAATGCGGTGAAAATATGCCAAGCCAGCGAGCTAGCTCGAAAGCACGCGAAGACTTTCAGTGAAATCAATAATGATGCAATTGTAATGAGTGGTAATGCTGCTGTCGGTGCTGTGTCCTACAAGGGGAAGAAACGTGGGCAGAACAGAAATGAAAAGCAATCGGAGGATGACATTTTTAATTGTAAATGCTGTGGTTACAAACACCAGTTAAGACAATGCCCAGCATTTGGAAAAATGTGCACAAAGTGTAATGGAAAGAATCACGTTGCCAAACAATGCTTTTCAAAAGTAAAAACAACGAAAGGGCAACAAGTTAATGTGATTGAGGACACTGATTTAAGTGAGACATTTTTTGTAGGAATGGTGTCATGTGACGATATCAAAAAAGATACAGAAAATGTGCAGCCCTCAGAAATGGACAATGCTGAACATAAAGTCAATGCAGTAAAAGTGGACAAATGGATGATCCCACTGCAGATAAATGGAGCATTAGTTACATTGAAACTGGACACTGGGGCAAAAGCAAACTTAATCAGTATGAGTGACATAAAAAATATGAAAGAAAAGCCCAAAATACAGAAAAAGTCAGTACTACTGAAGAGATATAATGGACAGAAAATAGATAGCTTAGGTGTATGCAGACTTAAAGTGACAGTCAAAGACAAAGTGCATCATCTCATGTTTTCTGTTGTGGCTGAAAGACTTGATTCGGTACTAGGTGACAAAGCTTGTGAAGACTTAGAACTGGTCAAGAGAGTCTACCGTATAAACTGTGCCATAAGCAGACCAGATGACTCAGGTGATGAAGCAGAGAGCCCATCAAGGATGAAAAGGCCAAAGGGTATCCATGTCTTCAAAAAGCCTAGTTTCTCCAAGAAGAAAGAAAAAGACTTTAAGGTCAAAGAGAAGCTAAAGGAAGAAAAGCACAAAGAGGAAAAACACAAGGAGAAAAAGTCCAAAGATATAACTGCAGCAGATGTTGTTAAGCAGTGGAAAGAGAAAAAGAAAAAGAAGAAGCCTGCACCAGAGCAGGAAGCAGTTCTGGTGGATACGCCTTCTTCCCTCAGGCCAATCTTTGGTGTTCCATTAGCCGAGGCTGCTGAGAGGACTATGCTGTATGATGGGTTCCAGCTGCCAGCAGTTTTTCGAGAGTGCAGTGACTACATTGAGAGTTATGGCATGAAGAGTGAAGGAAACACTGAAACCCTCTCCAAGCAAAGATCGTAAGGAGACATCGATCTATACAAGAGCAGATTGATGACAATGCCGCAACTGCATCTTGTCATTCACCACCAGAACAATCTCATGAAGACACATCAGACTTACCCGTGTTGAGAAGATCCACACGTGAAGTAAAAGAGCCTGATAGACTTAATCTTTGAGTACAATGTAAAGCTTTGAAAATGTGTTGACTGTTGTGAAAATGTTTATGTTTATAGAGCACTAACAAAAGTGTTACTGATATTATCTTTATTGTTTTCTTGAAAGTTGATTGATATTGATTTTGTTAAACCTCAAAGAAAGGGGGATGTAATGATCAATAACATGTCATTCTATAGTGGACACTAGGTGGAGCCGTAGAGCTGTGTAGAGCTGTATATAGCTGTATGTATAAGACTACACTACCCAGCTGTATGTATGATAAGACTACATTACCCATGAGGCACTAGGCTACCCACAAGGCAGCAGTCAAGATGGAAGCCTCTACAGATACTGTACCTAGTCCACATGTGCTCAATAAAAGTGTCTAGCAAAAGCTAGCTGTGTTCATAATAAGAATGTCTATTTATTAATGAACATAAGACCGATATCAGAAATTCTGATATGTTAGGTTGTCTTGTCTATTTTTCTTTCTACAGATGCTGACTGATCTGTGTACTTTCAGCATTTTCTGTGTCAGACTTCCAGAATTTTCAGTTTTTCTATTTGTTTTTAGTTCTCTTCCATATAGCTGGTCTCAGTCTTGCATCTTTCCTCAAACGTATTTAGACATCAAGATAGAAAAGGGACCCAAAATCACACTTATTAAAGAGCTATCAGCTATTGACATTTGAGCCCTGCTCCACATAATGCATATTCCATCCAGACAGGCTGTTCCCAGCAAGCGGCAGCCAATTTAAAGTGGCCACAATACTGGCACAGCTACAACTCCCCTCTCTCCCCTCTCCACAGCCAGCCCCCTCCGCCACCCCCGCCCACAGGACAGAACTCCAATCTAGCACTTTCAATAAGCAATTATAATGCTACAATTTCAGTATGGTGCCAGGTCAATTAATTTACCATTTCGTGGATTTGAATTCAATTCTTAATACTAATATTATTACAAAATATTCAACCTTTTGGGCATAACCCAATGAAAAATCTTTCCTGCAACTCTTTGTTGTTTCTGGCAGGTTGAAAATGTAATTGGTATTTGACATTTTGATTTTCCTTGAAGTTATCATTCCAGCTCAGTTTGTGGTCAGGAAACTCAGATTAGTGCCCTGCCATCACACCATAGTGGCTCTTTGATCAAGCTCAGATGAATCAGCAGAAAGCAATATAATTGCTGCCACGCAGTCTTCATGCAGCTTTCATACATCTTTTAGTTTTAGAAAATTCAAGGGCACTTTTCAGGAAAATCTCATTATACTAGGGCCTTTAAATGAAAGAAAAATCGTAAATATAAAATCTAATCTGAATATGGCAATTTGAATATTTGTATAGCTCCTGGGCTTTTGCCTTTTGAAACCCCCGACCCCATCGTCATTCACCGCCTCCCATCCCTGACATTCCCCAGTGCAGTTCATAGTTTTGCACCCTAATTTCTGAGAAACAGATGTGAGTGCATCTGTTGCATGATTGGTCTTCTCGTCCAATGCAAGATCTAGCTTCACTATGCTCAGCAGCGCTGCACCTCCTACTACTCCAGGATCATCCTAAAGGATAAGGACCCTCTATGACAAACTACATCCTCAAACTTCCTGCCTCTGCCCTCGCCCTCAATTCTAACACCATGTGTGAGGAACTCATGAGTTTTGCATCTCCAAGATTGAGATTATCTGTGCAATAGTCTCAGTTGCTACCTCCTGCTCCTCTCCAACCCAAGCCCCTCATTAATGCTACCCTTGACCCCCTCTGTCATTATGAAGCATCTCCTTATCATCCCCTTATTAAACGCACTTCTTCCATGAGACATACCTTCCATTCCCCCAATTTTCTCCTCACCCAATACCTCAACTTTTCAGGTCTCTATGTTTGCCAACATTTTTAATGATTCCCATTCCTCAAACACTGGCCTTCTTCCATTCAAAACCACCATCATCACTCTCTCCTCAAAAGTCCTACCTTTGACCCATCTGTCTGTTCAACTGCTGCTTCATCTCTAACTTTCCTTTTCTTTTAAGGCCCTTAAATTATGTCATCATTGCCTCCCACGCCTCCCTGTTCAAAACCCTTCAGTCTAGTGTCATCTCATAGCACCATGACTGCCAGTGATAACCTTTGTGACTGTGGCACTTAGTCTGTCCTCAGCCTCATCTGCCTCTCTGCAGTGTTAGACAAAGTTGACAATGCCATGCTTGTCCACTGTGTCTTCTTTGTGGGATCAGCTCAGTGGAACTGCCTTGTAGTTTCACTCTTCCCTGTACCAATGCAGACAACGCAGCTTCAGCAATGGCTTGTCTTCACAATCCTGCATGGTGACTTCTGAAGATCCACAAGGATCTATCCTTGGCCCCTGCTCTTCTAATCTACACCCTGCTCTCAGTGACATAATCTAGGCACTGGATCAGCTTCCGTATGTATGCTGAAGACACCAAGCTCTACCTCTTCACCACTGCCCTCAACTCTCCAGCCTGTGATTAGCTGTGCCACCAGGCTGTAAGTTGTGGACAGGCCAGTAGTTCCTTCACCAAAAACATTGCTCCCATGACAATGGACTCCTTACTTATCTCTGGCTATTTGCGCAGGGTGAATCAGACTGTGCGCAACCTCAGTGTTTTATTCGATCTGAAGTTAGGCTTAAAATCTCATTTTCCATCTATTGCTAAGAACATTAATTTCCAATTTGCAATATTGACTACTTCAGCCTTTACCTCCAACCCATCAGCACCAAAACTGTTCATGCCTTTATCACCGCTAGACTCAATTGCTCCAACATCTTCTAACCTTCCTTACCAGTCTCCCATCTTTCACCCTCCATAAACGCCAACTTGTCCAAAACTATGCTGCCAGAATCTTGGTCCAACTCTAAGTCCTGCTTGCCCATCACCCTCCCCCTTGCTGTCCTAAACTAGTGTCCCTTGTTAGGGTCAAAGGTAGGGTTAGGGTTAAGGCTCAGAGTTTATTTCTTTCTTATTCTGTCAAGCACCTTTAAACATCTTTCTATATTAAAGGCATATTAATAATAGACCGAGCAAACTATTCATCCAGCAACAGAACAAATTTCAGAATGACAGCTGCATGGGCCACTGGTGCTCTTTTCAATATTTTCATTTGATGTCAACAGAAGCGAACAAGGTGTGAATGAAAGTGCTCCCATCAACACTTTGTTTTTTTCCCCACTTTAACTCAATGATGGGCATAATACTGGATTGGCAGATACATTAGAACTACACAGTGCCAGAAGAATTGTGTTGAGAAGGTTTTTAAAATTTGAAGAAAGCTTTACAGAAACTGTATTATCTAAACTAAACTAATCTGTCTATTATGTACATTCATTTACCATGAAGATTCTTTTTAAATTTTGAAATGTGTTATGTTCAGAATCTGACTGACTCCCTGTAGGTAAAAGTCCTACAGAAAATGGAATCTAGTAGACAAAGATCAGAGGAATGAATGCAGCGTTTGAGATTAATATGTGAAAATCAGCAGACTGTTTTGCCTCTTGGGCTTTATAGCACAGTTTCCCAAATGCAATGACACAAGTGGTTTGAACACCATCTGACTGTGCCTGGAAGTTAAGGTCAGTTTTCAGTCAGGATGAGAAGTCCTGCCAGTTGAACGTAATTTTGTTGCAAGGGTTGTAAATAACCTTTACATCAGGACTTCAAGGGACAAACCTTTCCAATTACACAGATGCAATGAATATACTGCCTTGGCAAAGAAGTACTGTGCAATTTACAAAGTGGAATCACATAAAAAAAGACACATTTTAATCATGCTAACTGCTCAATAACACTTACCAAATTGACCAAATCTTTTTCATTAATAGGAGCACTGGCAGACTAATACTGAGTAACCCCAACTTATGTCAAACCAAGTGACAAACTAACAAAATCATCGATCATCAATCTCTCTCCATTTTTTATTACTATTAGTTTAGACAGGAGATGATGGTAACAATATATTTTCACTCAGCTTTTGTGACCGATCAGTGTGTCGAGCCAAATACAGAGAACAGAAGTTGCCTGTGCTGATACTGGAGACTGAGTAATAGAATGCATTTGTTAGTATAATGCCTGGAAATCAAAAATTATTCCTGACTACACCACAGCCTTTAAAGCTTAAGGATACTCTATCAGACATAATGTGGCTAAACACGCTGTCATCTGCAATAAGGCTGCACCTAATAATATAGTGTCAACTTACGTGTAAGATTGCAATTAATCAGGAATCTCAGACTAAAATTTTTTTAACACCCTATAAGATTTACAGAAAGCAACCAGCATATTTTCAGTGACAACAGCACAAGTTAAATTTAATGAATGGAATTCAGCAGCATGCTTAGATAGTGCGTTACATGCTGCTGGAGATAAGACAAAGGTCAGTAGTTGCAATTCCCCACAAAGTGAGTTCCTTATCTTGGTAGTGCTGAAGGGGTAAATCACCAAATAGTTGCTAAGGTCTCTCCCACAGGAAGGTTGGTAAAATCAATGGGCATGTCACCAGAAGGCAGCCCGGCGAGATATCTCCTCTCAGTGGGGCCAAGGTACAGGCCCCTAATTATACGCTTGGTTGTGTGATGGTGTGAGGCACAGAGGGACTAAAAGAATGGAGAATGGAAAGGAGATTTGGGAAAATATGGAATCTTTCTAAGAACTGATGTGTGATTATCTTTGAGGATGATTGTATAAAGCAAACCATAAAAATGCATAAAAGTTATTGAAAAGAAGTCACAATAATACACAGATTAAGTGACAGCATGTGCTTATTTCTTGTCATTTACTTAATATTGTCCCATAGCAGGAAATGCCTGGGGTTTAATCTAATTCTCCACATATGGCTGCAAACTAATTATCCTACTGGGACATGTTAAGCATTTCATTTCTTTCAATAATTCAGTAATTGTGGAGAGCTGAATAAATCTAATAAAATCTACTGGGATACAGTAGATCCCACTGACGGTCAGCTCTGACTAGATTGAATCCTTGTTTAAGATTAAATTATTGATTCTAATAATGTCCAAAATCAAAGTCAACTGCAACTTTCTACAGTCAAATTTCCCTCCAGTTCAACATTTGTTGACAATTGTTATCCAATTGTATTTAACATCAGTCAATTCCTTGTCCCTTTCTCACATCACAAGAACAGTATGAATAGGGTCTTCATGGCAACAAATCAAACCATTAGGTTGTGGAGAAAGGCTCAAATGACTAAACTTTGCTGGAGAAAACACTGACGTGGGACATGGTACAAGTACTCAAAATAATGTAGAGGAGTTAAAAATAAACAAGTTGTTTTGATTGAACACCAACTAAAGGACACAAAATTCATGTGTTGAGCAAGGTTAGAGATTAGAAAGAAACACTTTTCCCACCACAGGATGAGCAAACTTGCATTGATATAGCACCTTTCACGTCCACAGGATGTCCCAAAGTGTTTTACAAGTGATGGATTACTTTCAAAGTGCAGTCACGGTTACATAAGAAAATGGAGCAGCCAATTTGTACACAGAATTCTTCCTCAAACAGCAAATGAATGAACAGATTATCTGTCTTGGTGGTGGTTAATGGAGGAATATTGGCCAGACACTGGGACAGAATGGGGAGGTGTTACAGAGCTGGAGAGTGGCAGGAGGGTGATATGTGGGAGTAAGGACAGAAAGAGAATGCATAGTTTTCCTGGTGAAACCATGTGACAGCAATATGTTGCAGGTGCCATTTTCTTCCTGTGAGGGCAACAGCAGCTGTTGATAGTTCACTTGCAAGTAGGAGGAGGGGAGGCTTAGTTCCCATTGCTCATTAGTGTATAAGCAGGTGCAGAGGGGAATGAGAGTGCTTGGGGTGGTGTGGGGGTAAGTGATATGGCAAGACATGATGCAGAAAAGGAGCAAAATACAGCAGATACTGAAAATCTGAAATAAAAACAGAAAATGCTGGAAACACTCAGCAGGCCAGGCAGCATCCGTGGATAGCGGAACAGAGTTAACGTTTCAGGTCAATGACCTTTCATCAGAACTGGAAAAAGTTAGAGATGTAACAGGTTTTAAGCAAGTACAGAGGCAGGGACAGGCGGGAGGGGAGGAAAGAACAAAAGGGAAGGTATGTGATTGGGTGGAACACAGGAGAGATTAAATGGCAAAAGGGATGATGGTGCAAGGCAAAAGGAGATGGCAATAGGACAACAAAAGAAACAAAAGGTGGGATTAGAGGAGGTGAAAATGACAAAAGTAGAATCTTTACCAACAACTGCTGCCTGGAAAAATGCAGGCAGAGATTATGATCTGAAATTGTTGAACTCGATATTGAGTCCAGAAGGCTGTAAAGTACCTAATCGAAAGATGAGGTGCTGTTCCTCAAGCTTTTATTGGGCTTCATTAGAACAGTGTAGGAGGCCGAGGACAGAGAAGTCAGAGTGGGGGTGAGGCGGAGAATTAAAATGAAAAGCAATCAGAAGCTCAGAGTCACAAAGCGACCACCCAATCTGCGTTTGGTCTCTCCAGACCGAGGAGACCACATCGTGAGTAGCAAGTACAGTATACTAAATTGAAAGAAGTACAAGTAAATCGTTGTTTCACCTGGAAAGAGTGTTTGGGGCCCTGGACCGTGGGAAGGGAGAAGGTAAAAGGGCAGGTGTTACATCTCCTGCGCTTGCATGGGAAGGTGCCGTGGGAAGGGGAGGGGGTCTTGGGGGTGTTTGAAGAGTGGACCAGGGTGTCGCAGAGGGAATGATCCCTTTGGAATGCTGAAAGGGGAGAGGAGGGGAAGATGTGTTTGGTGGTGGGATTACACTGGAGGTAGTGGAAATGGCAGAGGTTAATCTGTTGATTGTGGAGGCTGATGGGGTGAAAGATGAGGACAAGGGGAACCCTCTCATGGTTCTGGGAGGGTGAGGAGTAGGTGAGAGCAGAAATGCGGGAAATGGGACGGACACGTTTGTGGGTTCAGTCAATCACAGTGGAGGGGAATCATTGGTTGAGGAAAAGGAAGAAATATCAGAAGCACGGGTGTTGAAGGTGGCATCATCAGAACTGATGCGACAGAGACGGAGAAACTGGGAGAATGGAACAGAGTCCTTATAGGATTTTTTTCTGAAATAAAAACAGAAAATGCTGGAAATACTCAGCAAGAAATCATTTTTACCTTGGCTGAACATGTCAGGTCATTAAATTTCTTGCGACATTGATGCCTTGTCCTGGGTATGAGGCTGACGCCATTGACCTGCTCCGAGACGTCCTTCCAAGCCTGCCACAGGGTTCGTCTGGGAACGTGAGTCTTTGTTGAGGGGAACAGGAGGCTTTTACGTGCCCTTACTTCCTGCACTACAATCTCCAAAGCTGCCTCTGAGAATCATGGTGCCTTTCTTGAGACATTGCTGAAGGTCCATGTGATCTCACAGTGCTTCAATGTTATCCTGGTATCCTCATTTTCAGAGAAGGGGCATCTCACTTTCAGAGATTCTGCTTCTCCTTTAATGAGACTGGGCTTGCCAGTAACCCCACCCCCCTCATTGGCAAGCTGACCATTAACGTTGGAAAACTTGTGGGAAGCTTGCTTGTGATAAAATAATGAGGCCTGACCATTAAAATGGTCCGAGCCTCTAACAATTTATTGTGGGAGAATGGCATAGTCTGCCCGCCCATCTGGCATTGATTCGACGTCCAAAGTGAAAATCAATAACTGGGTCTTGCTCTTAACTGCCTCTGTTGTCTTTGTGTTGCTGTTTCATTCTTTTTCTTCTCTTCCGCTTCAGTTTCTCTTTCTCTTCTCTACTGCTTTTCTATCCTCTTCTGCTTTGTACTTTTCTTATTTTCATTTTGGCTGGGTGATGTGGTGGAGAGGCTGAGGCCATCAAGTAGAAAAGGATGGAGGGTGTCCTCAGTGTGAATATGGAACTTGGTTTCCACAAGGACTGTCCGGTGGCCACTCCTACCCATACAGTCATAGACAGATGCATCTGTGACAGGTAGATTAATGAGGAGAAAGTCAAATAGGTTATTCCCTTGTGTTGGTTCTCTCACCTCCTGCTGAAAGCCCAGTCTGCAGCTATGTCCTTCAGGACCAGCCAGCTCGGTCAATGGTAGTACTACCAAGCCACTCTAGATGGATTAAGCTAAAAAGCCCTATATGCTGTGCACCTACTACTGTATGTAACTAACTCAGTCACCTCACTCCCTAGGATCTTCTGTAGCAGAGAAGTTGGGCAACTGTACAAGGGTACAAAATCAGCTGCTCCCATACATGCAAGGGAATGTTCTGCATGTTCCTCCCTTAGGAATTCCAAAGCACGTATCTTAACCATTCACATGGTCAGGAACCAACTTTGAACACATTGGTGTACATGGTGCATCAAAGCTTGTCACCCTGTAGAAAATAATCTCTCTTGTATTTTGATGCTAATTGCTGTTGCACTCATCACTAAATGCCTTTAGCATGTTTTGAATATCTATTGATGCAGTTATATTATGAGGCTGCAATGTTGGCTCTCTCATGCTATCCTTGTGGAGATTTCACTCATTTTATGCTGTACCAGCTGTATTACACTGGCCAGTGCTGCTAGAACAGACTGCACTGGCATCTATCATGGCAGAGCTGGTGATTTGCTTGCTGTTAGCACCCAAGCACATGGAGCATGGAGAAATAATGTATGATGTCACAGTGATTGACAGCGGAGGTCAGAATAAATTGTATTGAGAGTATCTGGGTATGTTTTTTGATCTTGACAGAGGAAAACAAAATCTTACACTTTGTTTTCATAGCTAGTGAAATACTTTCTCCCTGGTGTCCTGGCCAATATTTATCCTTCAACCAACATCACTAAAACAGATTGTCTGCTCATTTTCTCATTGCTGTTTGTGGGACCTTGCTGTGCGCAAATTGGCTGCCATGTTACGTACATTAGAACAGTGACTACACTTCAAAATACTTCTTTGGCTATAAAGCGCTTTGGGATGTCCTGAGGTCGTGGAAGGCGCTATAGAAATCCAAGTTATTTCTTTTTCCTTTACACTTCAAAAAGTACTTCATTGGCTGTGAAGTGCTTTGGGATGTCCTGAGGTTGCGAAAAGTGCTACATAAATGCAAATTTGTTCTTATTTCACTGTCAACTCCTAATAAGTGATCTGGGAATGAAAAAGTTAAAGGACATTTTTGAAACCCAGCTGCTTGTACCAATTACCGTAGCCTATTATACCTGGTGCTCCAGCAATGTGCTGCTCCTCATGTTGTACTGGAGCTGATAAAATGTGACTGCAACTTTCAGTGGATCTGGCTGGCAGTGGTGTGCTCTGCAGTTCAGCAGTGTTTATACTGTGAATTTGGCTCTCAATAAATGGCAACGCCAGCCATGATTTGATGCCAAAGTCACAACAGCAGAAATTAATCTACAACAGCTCGCAGCACCAATTAGTTTCGGCATCTTTTGTTGTAACCAAAACCTGCTCTGCTCTGTTTGTCAAACCTGCTGAAGTGCTGTGGACTGAACATAAGGTGGCTTCAGTGTGCCACTGAAGACATGGAAGAGGAAGCCCCCCCCTTCGTCTTCACAGGAAACCAGACCTGACATCACCCTTTCCTTCATCCTTAAGCACTTGGCTGTCAGTGACTTCAGAAGCATTGCATTCATTTTGCCGATTACTCCTGCAATGTTGAATATGCAATTAATTATATTTCAAAACCTTCAAATTTGAAAGACATTAAAAATATTTAAAAATTCTGCTTATAAAAGCAGATTCATAATGAGCTATGCTTTTGAATGTTTGCACTTTGCAGATATAACATTTAATAGCTGTGGTTTTTATATAAAAAAATAATTCCCAGAAACTCAATTGATGACTTTAAATTGGTAATGTAAATACTGCGAAGCAGTTTTCCTACCTATTGTAACAACTTTCATTCCTATTACCCCAGTGTCAGCTCATCAAGTGAAGTTTTATTAAAGGTCAGAGACGAATGTATTAGAAGAGCTCAATGTAACTACCAGAAATCTGATTACTATTCAAACATTGAAGTGGAGTATTTGAAATAAACACTCGACACCAGGTCTGCGTTCAAAGATTCAAGCAGTCTTTATTCGCACCGATGGGGAGACAACCTGCTATCGGTCTAGCCAGGCTTCTCTCTGCTGATACAAAGTTTTAAGCAGTCTTTTACACAAAATATAGGTGCATGATTAGCCTCGTGCATGATCTATCTTAGCAATTTGATTGGGTTTTGCCCTGGTGCACATTTACTGATTGGTTATATAAAATAAAGCAGAGCTTACATTAACGCCACCTATCAACGCGTGACATCAAGATACCGCCTTCATTACCGGAAAAGCATATGACTGTTATCACCGCAAGCTGTTGCTGCAACTATGACATTGTGCTTATGCCAGGTGGGGTTTCACCAACATTGTACATTCTTCTAAGAAGCAGACTCCTGACTCATTGTTCTGCTTATCTGCCCCTCTAGGCCTCTTGTGGTTCAATGGTTCGACTAGTTGCAATTATC
Organism: Somniosus microcephalus; assembly: GCF_052327205.1. Lineage (NCBI taxonomy): Eukaryota > Metazoa > Chordata > Chondrichthyes > Squaliformes > Somniosidae > Somniosus > Somniosus microcephalus. The sequence goes on along the minus strand of NC_140997.1, from coordinate 164,077,114 downwards.
TTCAAGTTTCACAGCTTGCTGCAGTTAATCATTCTAACACTGCTGCAAAATCAACATGTCATTCTTAGCTTTATCTCAACTGTCAGTTCAGCAACTTAAGACAGCTTACTTCTGCAAAAGGCGTACTTCTGCAAAAAGACTTATTTAACTCTTTAATCATAGTAGAGCTCTAAAGCTCCACTTCATATATTTTCTCCTGTAGGTAGAAAGAGCTTTAAAACCAAGCAGGAAAAGGAAGATGCGCTTTTAAAAACAAAGATTTTGGAATTTTACTAAACAGAAAATAATATGTGCGCTGATGCAGAGATTTAATGGATGAGTGCTTTGTTTGTAGACATTTGTGTCTACTTGCTTATCTCTGTGACATTATACAACTGATAGGACTAGTACTGCATTTTAAAGACACAGCTACTGTCAGTCATAAATGCACTCATTGATTTGCGAATATTTTAGCATGTAAATTCAATAGCACATGTTGGATCAGCAAGACTCCTGAACTTGATTGATTCCATCCCTTTAATAAAATGCAAGCCTCCCATGCTGTTCCAAAATACACAGTAATACAAGTTTTCCAGTTGCTGTGAAGCTAAACGCCAAAGAAAATCTCTGCAGTAGACTGCAATCTGTAAATGGTATCCAAAGTATATTTGTGTCTCTTATTGGGAAAGTTGTGTGTTGCAGCAGTGGTTAGGAACTACTGTGTATGGAAATACAGGATGAATGTCCTGCTGGTAGGAACTAACCCAGTGGCTAGTAGCTTACCTTCTCTATATATCAATACTTTCATTATAATAATTGTATTCCAGCCATTCTTATTCTACTGGACAGGCACAGATGTAAGTTTACTTTATCATGTGGCACATAAATGTTAAATAAGTCCGAAGGCTGCAGATATCCTACACTACCTGTCTGAGACTGGTAGCTGTTGAGTGTGAAGCACAGCCAACAACAGCTGAATTATACTATGAACTGCACATCACCCCCTGCCTGTCATGAGAGGGTTCTGTGCATGGGGTACTTACACTAATGTGCAGAGATCTCCTCCCCTGGTGGCCATTTTCTAATGTTAGAAGGGCACAGACGGGAACATTTGCTTTCTCTTAATAACCAAAGACTCTGTGGGATCTATACAGGATGTCCAGGGTTTCCCACCACTTGATCCCAGAAACAGCAGTGAGGTGAATGACCAGCTGATCTGTTTTGAGTGATGGTTGAGGGGAGAATGTGAGCCTTGCTCTTCTTTGAATAGTGTCATGAGATCTTTAACCAGTAGACAGAGCTTCACCTTAACGTCTTACCTTTGACAATGCAGCAATCTGTTATTACTGCACTGGAGTGTTGGCCTAGATAATTTGCTACTTATGTTACCTACTGTCATATCTACCAACTACCTGCATTTGGAGGGAGATCTCGCACCTCCTTCCTGATGACCACAATCTTACACCTGCATTACACCAATAAATCTTGCTGGGTTTCATTTTGCTTCTCTTACCAGAGAGTAAATGGAAACAAAAGGATGCTGTGGAGGCAGAGCTATCTTCGTAATTATAGTGACAGTGAAAGCATTCTATGAAAACAGCAGACCAGGGGCTTCAATTACTGGATGACAGGCCATTTCCTGCCCCTTATGTGAATATTGCTTTTCACTTTTGACCATATTTGTTTTTAGCTAATGACACCTCATGTATGTAGCTGAGACATAGAAACACAGAAACATAGAAGATAGGAGCAGGAGTAGGCCATTCGGCCCTTCAAGCCTGCTCCGCCATTCAATGAGATCATGGCTGATCATCCAAATTCAGTACCCTGCCTCTGCTTTCTCCCCATATCCCTTGATCCCTTTAGCCTTAAGAAATATATCTAACTCCTTCTTGAATATATTTAATGATTTGGCCTCAACTGCCTTCTGTGGTAGAGAATTCCACAGGTTCACCACTCTCTGGATGAAGAAATTCCTCCACATCTCAGCCCTAAATGGCTTACCCCTTATCGTTAGACTGTGACCCCTGGTTCTGGACTCCCCCGCCATCGGGAACATCCTTCCTGCATCTAATCTGTCTAGTCCTGTTAGAATTTTATAAGTTTCAATGTGATCCCCTTTCATTCTTCTAAACTCTAGCAAATATAAGCCTAATCGACCCAATCTCTCTTCATATGGCATCCCTGCCATCCCAGGTACCAGTCTAGTGAATCTTCACTGCACTCCCTCCATGGTAAGAACATCCTTCCTTAGATAAGGTGACCAAAACTGCACACAATACTCAAGGTATGGTCTCACCAAGGCCCTGTACAACTGCAGCAAGACATCCCTGCTCCTGTACTTGAATCCTCTCGCTATTAAGGCCAACATACCATTTGCCTTCTTAATCGCCTGCTGCACCTGCATGCTTACCTTCAGTGACTGGTGCACAAGGACACCCAGGTCTTGTTGCACCTCCCCTTTTCCCAATCTATTGCCATTCAGATAATAACCTGCCTTCCTGCTTTTGCCACCAAAGTGGATAACCTCACATTTATCCACATTATCCTGCATCTGCCATGCATTTGCCCACTCACCCAACCTGTCCAAATCATACTGAAGTTTCTCTGCATCCTCCTCACAGCACACTCGCCCACCCAGCTTTGTGTCGTCAGCAAACTTGGAGATATTACATCTAGTGCCCTCATCTAAATCATTAATATATATTGTAAATAGCTGGGAATAGCACTAATCCCTGCGGTATCCCACTAGTCACTGCCTGCCACTCAGAAAAAGACCTGTTTATTCCAACTCTTTTCTTCCTGTCTGCCAACCAGTTCTCTATCCAAGTCAATACCTTACCCCCAATCCCATGTGCTTTAACTTTGCATGCTAATCGCTTATGTGGGACCTTGTCGGAAGCCTTCTGAAAGTCCAAATACACCACATCCACTGGTTCTCTCTTATCAATTCTACCAGTTACAGCCTCAAAAGTTCCAGTAGATTTGTCAAGCATGATTTACCTTTTGTAAATCCATGTTGACTTTGTCCGATCCTGTCACTGTTTTCCAAGTGCTCTGCTATTACATCTTTGATAATAGACTCTAGCATTTTCCCCATTACCGAGACCCAACTGAAAATCTCATGGCTTCATTTGCTCATTATGAATAGTTCCTTCAATAGTCTTGGTTGGAGTGGTATCTGGTCCAGATAGAGTAAGAAATGAAGATAAAACATTGGAGCACTAACGATGTATTGAACAGAGTTGAAATAATAGGCTAAGCAGAAGATAGAAAACTGGCAAAGGAGTGTGTACACATGACTACTGTAAACCGCTCTGTGTAATTGAGTACAACATGTAAAGATGTGTATATACGACAAAAAGAAACTGAATATGGTGGATGCTCTTCGGAAGCATGGAGTGTAAATGGCTGCTTAGCTGGAACCAGAGTTTGAAAGCAATGCCAAGTGCCAGATTGTGTCAGGAGGCACCAATATAAAAGTACAAGATTGTCCACGATGGAGGATAAATAAACGAGGAACGTAATCAAAGCCACGAAAGATGCACTTGCATTCACGCTCCAAGTTTAGCGTTGGTGCAAAACTAAAGCCATTTTGCACCAATGCCAAACTTGGGATGTAAGTTCCCAAACTCATTTTGAAGTGAAGTTTCATATTTCTCCTTTCTCTAGGGAGACTCGCTCCACTTTCCTCTGGTGGTGGGTTGGGCTGATGCTAGAGTGGTGTTGTAACTGCAGCCTGATTTATCATTTTCATGGCAAAATGGATAGAATTAGGGAATTCATTCCCCCCAAAATGGTAGAAATCCTGGAATCTTGTGTTATGAAATTGTCATTTGACATATTCAGTCACTGTAATCAGTGACCATGCACATAATCCTTGAGAAAACATATGCATATCATTAAAGAATGGTCCTGTTCCAATTAAATCAGACCACAGACCAGAGATCTTCATTAAAAATTTTCTTCAATATTAAGGAATGACAATGCAATCGTGTCGGTGTCCTTCCTACATGCAAATACCACAAAATATAATATTTCAATGGTAGATAAAATGAGTTGAAATCCATAAAGATAAAAGAAACTAAGTACAAGAAAAGGCAACTGATATTTAAAGGAAATTGCATTCAATAACAACATTGACAGTGGAATAATGGAACTGACTTACAAGACTTTTTAATTCCTTTCAGTACTGAATTTCTCAGATATTTTGTAAAGCACATACTTGTTTTATTATTGGAAAAATCTTAGCACATTTTATAAACTCATGCTGAATATTATTAATCAAATGCAACTACAGAACACAATGTAATGAGTCTTAAAGAAGCTGGTCACTTTGCGACAGCGAAAGAGTGAGACTAAAATGAGGCAAAAATATTTTTGAAAAATCACTCTAATTGTGCTGCTTTTCCAGAATTGTTTTCTAATCACAAGAGAGGGGACATTTCCACTGTGCACTTTGCATAGCCAACTATTCTGTATGAACTGGTTTCTAAACTAGCTTACGATTTAATTACATATAGCTGGCCGAGGAAATCGTCCTCCCAGTGTGTCAGCTTAGTAAGAATTTAACAGTCCTTAAGTGATTGTATTATCCTTATTTGCCAATCAGTGAACATATTTTGGAGACTAATGTGATGTTCATAGCTTCTCCTCCTAGCTTTCACATATGGACATCACAACAAGACAGCTGTCCCTCCTGGTGGCAAAGATAAAAGGTCTCCATCAGATAGGTTCAGAAGCAGCTTGTGCTGCCTGTACAGTGCCGAGCAAACAATGGCTTCCAAATGAGGACTGGCTCGGTGACTGCCCTTCTGTTAGTTCAATTGCTCCTGAGCGTGGGACTGATTGGACACTAAACCTGTATGAATCGGTGGTCAAATTTAATGCAGCTTAAATTACTGCGAAAATGCCACTGTCTGCTCAGTACAGGCTCAAGGGAGCTGCCTGTAGGAAGATGAAACAGTGACTCTAACTCCCTTTGACGGCTGCAAAGCTTTTTCCCAGACCACCTGGAAGCCCCAAGCTTGTGTCATCTGGCAACTGAGACCGGCATGTGGAGCCACTTCTGCCCAAACTATTAAATGTAATTTTGTAATGGAAAAAGAAAAGGCAGACATGAATTAGTTTTGACGTTATAGTCACCTGGCAAATTGGACCGTAAGAACTGTATTGAGCTGTTGTATTGCACAACTTTAATTGTAATTATCATTACTGTTGATTTTATTTTAAATACTTTATTGTCTGTTTTATTTGCTGTTACAGCAGTCTGTTACCTTTTAATAAAAAGTTTAATTATATTGTCATCTGGAACTTCCAGATAATTAGGAATTTGAAATGAGTAATGACTTAATAAAGCTATATTCACAAATGAATGGTAAAAGCAATCGGCACCAGCAATTAGCTGGAGTCTTTGTAATTATCTTGCTATGTTGAAGGTTACATGTGGTTAAATGTTAATTTTGCTTTGAACTTTTGTAAATCGCGATGTAAAAGCCAACATTGCAGTTATTTCTGTTATTGTTTTTAACCATATGTTGACCAGCAACTCCAGGGACATGATTGCTCCCCTGCACTGTTCAGCATTTCAAGTTTTCAGCTTAGCTCTGAGCCATTGAAACAAACATTAACATTCGCCTCACAGCTTCTTCAATCTCAGGAGTAGCTTTATTGCTATAGTGTTAAATCTGTTCTAATTTTAATTAAAAAAAAACATTTTAAATGTCTTCATTCTAGTTGCCCTTTACCTGTTCTCTCACCTAGTCTTTTAGAATCATAGAATCATAAAATGATACAGCGTAGATGGAGGCCATTTGGCCCATTGTGCCTGTGCTGCCTCTTTGGTAGACCTATCCAATCGATCCCATTCCCCTGCTCTTTCCCCATAGCCCTGTAACTTTTTTCCCCTTCAAGCATTTATCCAATTCTCTTTTGAATGTTACTATGAATCTGCTTCCACCACCCTTTCAGGCAGTGCATTCCAGATCACAATAACTCGCTGTGTAAAAAAATGTTTCCTCATGTCACCTCTGGTTCTTTTGCCAATCACCTTAAATCTGTGTCCTTTGGTTACCGACCCTCCTGCCACTGGAAACAGTTTCTCCTTATTTACTCTATCAAAGCCATTCATGATTTTGGACATCTCTATCAAATCTCCTTTTAGCATTCTTTGCTCTAAAGAGAACAACCCCAGCTTCTCCAGTCTCTCCACGTAACTGAAGTCCCTCATCCCTGGAACCATTCTAGTAGATCTCCACTGCATCCTCTCCAAAGCCTTGACAGCCCATTTCACCAGTCTGTCTATGTCCTCCTGAAGACTGTTGCTATCCTCCTCATTGTTTACTACATTTCCGAGTTTTGTATTATCTGCAAACTTTGAAATGATGCCCTGTATACCGAAATCCAAGTAATTAATGTATATTAAAAAGAGCAGGGATCCTAATACCAACCCCTGGGGAACACCACCGTATACTTCCCTCCAGTGTGAAAAACAACCGTTCACAATTTTGTATCCATGCTGCCACTGTCCCTTTAATCCCATGGGCTTTAATTTTGCTAACAAGTCTATTATGTGATGCTTTGTCAAATGCCTTTTGAAAGTCCATATACAGGAAACTTTGTGCTATCCGGCACCCACGGGACCGAGCTGCTGCCGTTGCCTAAAAAGTGCCGTAATCTCCAGAGTTAATGTTGAGAGATACGGAGATTCTTATCTCCGTATTTGACAACAAACACTGTTGCTTAGCAACAGCTTCTAAACACTCGGGTGTGGCCCTAAAGCCCTGTAGCTGAAGCTGTTGCTATAGCTACAGACCTTGCACAGCTTGACTGTTCAAGCAAAGCAAAAAAAACAAACAAAAAGAATAAAAAAACGGCTGCTGATTTTTGCCGGTGGCTCCAGATTGCCGGATAGCTCACCTCCGGATAGCACAAAGTTTCCTGTACATAACATCAACCACACTACCCTCATCAACACTCTCCATCACTTCATCAAAGAACTCCATCAAGTTAGTCAAACACGATTTGCCTTTAACAAATCCATGCTGACTTCCATTTATTAGCCCGTACTTTTCCAAAAGCCAATTAATTTTGTCCCAGATTATTGTCTCTAAAAGTTTCCCCACCACCGACATTAGACTGATTGACCTGTAGTTGCTAGGTTTATCCTTCTCCTCTTTTTTAATTAGGGGTGTAACATTTGCAATCCTCCAGTCCTCTGGCACCATCCCCATATCCAAGGAGGATTGGAAGATTGTGGCCAGAGTCACCACAATTTCCACCCTTACTTCTATCAGTAACCTAGGATGCATCCCATTTGGACCAGGTGACTTTTCTACTTTGAGGACTGCCAACCTTTTAAGTGCCTCCTCTTTATCTATTTTTATCCTATCCAATATCTCTACTGCCTCCTCCTTTACTGTTACATTTGCCGCATCCTCTTTAGTAAAGACAGATGCAAAGTATTCATTTAGTACCTCAGCCATGCCCTCTGCCCCCACAAGAAGATTTCCTTTTTGGTCCCTAATTGGCCCCACCCCTCCTTTGTCTACCCTTTTACTATTTATATGTTTATAAAAGACTTTTGGGTTACCTTCTATGTTATCTGCTAATCTATTCTCAAACTTTCTCTTTGCCCCTCTTATTCCCTTTTTTAGATCTCCTTTGTACTTTTTATATTCAGCTTGATTCTCTACTATATTATGAACCTTACATTTGTCATAAGTCTCCTTTTTCTGTTTTATTTTAATCTCTATATCTTTAGTCATCCAGGGAGCTCAAGCTTTGGATGCCCTTCCTTTCGCCCTCGTGGGAATGTGTCTATTCTGTACCCAATCATCTGCTCATTGAAGGGCTCGCATTGTTGAATTGTTGTTTTGCCTGCCAATTTTTGGTTCCAATCCATCTGGGCCTGATCCCTTTCCAACTCACTGAAGTTAGCCCTCCTCCAGTTAAGTATTGTTCTTGCTGATTGTACCTTGACCTTTTCCATAACTATCCTAAACCAGATGATATGATCACTGTTCCCCAAATGCTCTCCCACTGAAACATGCTCCACTTGCCCCACCTCATTCCCCAGAACTAGATCCAGCCCTGCTTCCTTCCTCATTGGGCTGGAAACACACTGATCAAGAACGTACTCTTGTACACCTTTCAGGAATTCCTTCCCCTCTTTGCCCTTTAAACTGTTTCTATCCCAATCTATATTAGGATGATTGAAGTCTCCCATTATTGTAAGGGGTTTTCTCTCCGAGGTCGCAGAGGTTTCTCTCGCCAGAGGCCTCTCTCTCTCTTTTGCACAGTAAAACCTTGAGTGGTTCGACCCACTCACCCCTTAGATTCTAGACACTGGACTTAGGTGCAGGAACTACAATGTAGAGAAGACTCTTATAGACCAAGTTTAATGAATCAAAATAGAATTTTATTGCATATGGAAAAACAAATCAAATGCAAGCAGATAAGAGGCTACACGGGAGGGAAAAACAAATCATAACAATACAGTACTAGTTAAAATAGATACAGGCATATTATACTTTACAAAAGTCATCATGAAATGGGGAAACACATGGAACATCGAGGGACAACAACTCATGTTAATTATACCCAAAATGACCACCCCCTTTAACCTATCTAGATCCGATTATGAAGGGCCAGAAACATGCTCACCAATCCAGTGGGAAAAGTATAGAGTTTTGAAACAGGTCTGCATTTTGATCCCCTCAGGCGTCGTGTTTCCTCGTGGTCAGTGGAGCCACAGTGGGCTGTGCCACACCTCTCTCTCTCTCTCTCTCTCTCTCTCTCTCTCTCTCTCTCTCTCTCTCTCTCGAGGTGAAGGTCACGGACAGGCTGGACACTGACGGGCCTGGATGTCGGCGGAGATCATCTGCTTGACCACGGTTGGAAGCCCCTAGCCGGCTTTCATATAGGTTTCTTCAGTAGTTTTTCTACCCTCCCGTTTTGTCAACGGCCCGGGGTTGGTCGATGATCTCCCGATGTTTTACCCCGGGGCGGGACGCCGGCTGGAACCGTCTTCTTCTCCGAACTCCAGCTGCTATCGAAGGTAACGGCTATTATCGAAGGTCCTACGAAGATTCTCTAAGATGAAGCTCAAGCCAACTCCCAACTCCAACTCATTTCGCTACCCCGGGTGTCTCCAATTATACCTTTCAGATGAGGCCTTTATCTCCCGCCAAATCAAGGTTAGTCTTTTGTTTTAATTTTGGCGGGCTGGTTGCACCATGGGGTAGTTATTATATTTAAACTGCTTTCGGGATGGCCGGTGATGGCCATCTCTGGTCAGGAATGCCCTGGAAATGTTTTAATGTCTTCTTGATGTCTTTAACGGGTCCTTGATGCGTTCTTTATGAATATTGAACTTGTGGTGTATGTGCCTTTAAGAGCCCCAGGTGTGCTGTAATGCCGGTAATTGCCACTCGGGCTTAATAAGCCTGTATATTGTGTATATCCGTTAGAACCACCCCCCAGACTTTGCTTAGTAAATACCTATGAACCAACTCCTGTCTTCAGTGTCTTTATCAACACACGGACACTACAGTGGTGACGAAGTGGAAACGGACTTACCTGCAATTCGACAGCACCTCAAGGATATCGATTCCTCGGGCGTCCAGAAGAGTCAAGGAAGTGAGAGAAGCTGTGGTTTCACCAGCTGGCCAAGCTGGTGGCAGGTACTGCGCTAATCCTTCCTGGGTGTCAGGCTGGGGCTCTAGCGGCTGGCTCTACAGCTGAGACAGGCAGCGAAATCGGAGGCAAGCAATAACGGATTGGGAGGGAGCACTCGGGAGACGGCCAGCGCGGCAAGCAGGTCAGCGTTCAGACCTCCGGCGGGAACGAGTCTCCAACAGTAAAAAAAAAGGAAAGAGAACGGAAACCGCAGTAAACAGCGTTGTTATCGGCAGCAGCAGCGGGAAAACGCGGGATGCACCATATCTTTGCTACAGAAAAGAAAAAAAAGCGCGGGAAGCACCATATCTTTTCTGAAATGCCTAAGTCTGGCAATATTGATGCTTTTGATAGCGAAATAGAGGATTGGACCACATACGTGGAAAGAGTAGAGGTATATTGCACTGCAAATGGAATAGAAGATGAAAAAAAAGCTTCAGTACTTCTGAACTTAATGGGCGCAAAGACATACGGGCTGTTACGAAATTTAATCACTCCAGCCAAACCAAAGGACAAGAATTTTAAAGAAATTGTTGATACCCTGCAGGAGCACTTAAACCCAACACCGCTGCTGATAGTGGAACGATTCAAGTTCTTCAAGAGAAATCAACATAAGAATGAAAGTAACTCTGATTACCTAACCGAATTAAGAAAGCTATCAAAGTACTGCCAATTCGGGGCAGGACTATCAGATTATCTTCGAGACAAATTCGTTTGCGGTCTCTTAAGTGAAGGGACACAAAAAAGGCTGCTTTCTGAAAAAGATTTAACATTGGACAAAGCTTTCAGTATGGCTGTATCATATGAAGCAGCAGCAAAAGGAGCTGCAGAGATACAACAAAAGACACAGGACTTCGGCACCCATGAAATGACACAGGGTTTCGAAAGATGTTATCGCTGCGGCAGATCCACCCATAACCAGAGGGACTGCTGGTTCAAGGACAAAGCATGCAGGCAATGCGGAAAGATTGGACACATTGCATGGGTATGCCGATCTGGACAAAATAAATCCACAGACAGAAAAAAAAAAATCAATAAAGAAAAGTACAGGAAGGTACAAATGATGACGGACAGTAGCTCCGAAGACCAGAAGAGCGATAGCGACTTCGAAAACAAGAGACTAAGCTGTCTCAAATTACATAATGTACTTGCCAAAGATGAATACCAAACCATTTGGGTTACCCTCACAATAGCAGGGTCCCCAGTTAAAATGGAGCTAGATACAGGATCAGCTCTAACCGTAATAAATCGACGGGATTACGAGAGGCTATTTTTGCATATACCTCTAAAAGGCACATCCATTATCTTAAAAACATATACGGGGCAGAAAGTATACCCCAAAGGAAAAATAAGGGTGCCTGTTGTATACAACAGCAAATAAATACAAAAGTTGGATTTATACATTCTACAAGATGGTGGTCCACCGTTGTTGGGACGTGAATGGATCAGGAAGATACGTTTAGACTGGCACTCCATTCAGGCACTAACGGTGACCAGTAAGGAAAAAAACAATGATGACATCATACCTGACCGATTAAAAGACATCTTGGCCAACGCCAAAGAAGTATTTCAAGAGAAACTAGGAACCTTGAAAGGCATCACCGCCTCAGTAAAAGTGGAAGATGCAGCAATTCCCAAATTTTTTAAGGCAAGACCGGTGCCATACGCAATACGTCCAGCAGTCGAAGCAGAGCTGGAGAATTTAGAAAAAGCAGGCGTATTATCCAAAATAGATTGGAGCGAATGGGCAACACCCATCGTTCCAGTCATGAAAAAAGCATTAAATACAGATAAATCTGAAGAACAGAGAAAAATTCGCATCTGTGGTGACTTCAAGGTGACTGTAAACCCAATCATTCACACAGTACAGTATCCTCTTCCGAGGATAGAAGATATTTTTGCCTCACTATCCGGAGGGAAACGTTTCACCAAAATTGACTTGGCACAGGCATATCTACAGATGGAGGTTGAGGAGACCTCTAAAAAGTATCTCATGATAAACACACACAAAGGCCTGTACCAGTACAATCGACTGGTTTTTGGAGTAGCATCAGCTCCAGCTATCTGGCAAAGAGCTATGGAGCAAGTCCTGCAAGGGATTCCGGGGACTCAATGCTACCTAGACGACATCCTTGTAACAGGAGAAAACGACAACGAGCACCTTGCCAATTTGGAGCAGGTGCTCACTAGGCTGAGAGAACGGGGCCTACGAGCGAATCGCCCCAAGTGCCAATTTTTCCAAAATCAGATATCATATTGTGGCCACATAATTAATAATCAAGGGTTGCATAAGTCACCTGAAAAAATTGAAGCGGTCATAAAAGCCCCAGCACCTGAAAATGTTTCACAATTAAGGTCGTTCCTGGGATTAATAAATTACTATCATAAATTTTTACCGAACTTATCAACTCTTCTACACCCTCTTAATGAACTTCTACAAACAGGAGTGATTTGGAAATGGAACGAAGACTGTAAACGTGCCTTCCATAAATGCAAAGACTTAATCACATCCGAAGAAGTTTTGGCTCATTACAACCCATCACTGCCAATCAGACTGGCGTGCGATGCATCCCCTTACGGCATAGGAGCAGTGTTATCCCATAAATTCCCTGATGGCTCAGAACGGCCGATAGCTTTTGCGTCACGCTCATTAAACTCAGCTGAGCGTAACTATGCCCAAATCGACAGGGAAGCACTCAGCCTGGTATGGGGAGTGAAGAAATTCAACCATTACCTACACGGACAAAAATTTACCTTGCTGACTGACCATCAACCCCTCATCTCCATATTCAACCCTAAAAAAGGTGTTCCCATTATGACAGCGCAAAGGCTACAGAGGTGGTCCCTTTTTCTAGGGGCACAGCAATACAACATAGAATACAAAGGGTCAAAACCGCATGGGAATGCTGACGGTTTATCGCGCCTACTGTTGCCAATGGTAGAAGAGGCACCTACAGTAGACCCAGTAGAGATGTTCCACTCTACCATAGTGGAATGTCTACCAGTGACAAATTCTGCCATTGAAAGGGAGACGAGAAATGACCCGACTCTCTCAAGGGTCTACGATTTAACAGTGAAGGGATGGCCAGCACATGGCGAACCACTGTTGCCAGCATTCTCGCAAAGAAAAGAACAGCTGTCAGTGTGCCGAGGAACCTTGATGTGTGGATCCAGAGTGGTGATTCCACCCAAACTCCAGGATAAAGTGTTAAGGAGCTTCACGAGGGGCATCTGGGTGGAGTGAAAATGAAGAACCTAGCTAGGGCGTTTGTATGGTGGCCAGGTATCGATGGAGACATCGAAGAAATGACCAAGAGCTGCCTAGGATGCCAGAAGGTCCAAAACGCTCCACCACAAGCCCCTCTACATCCATGGGAGTGGCCCTCATCTCCCTGGCAAAGGGAGCACATCGAGTTTGCTAGTCCATTTATGGACTCAATGTTCTTAATCGCGGTTGATGCACACTCCAAGTGGCCAGAGGTAATAAAGATGTCCTCCACCACCACGGAAAAAACCATCACAGTATTAAGGACCATATTTGCCAGGAATGGGCTGCCGGAACAGATATGTTCTGATAATGGACCGCAATTTGTGTCCAAAGAATTCAGAAAGTTCTTAAGAAACAATGGGGTTAAGCACTACACGTCCGCCCCATACCATCCCGCCACCAATGGATTGGCTGAAAGGTTTGTCCAGACCTTCAAGAAGGCCATAAAGGCCTTGGGTAATGAAGACATAAAACTTCAGCACAAGGTGGATAACTTCTTATTCGCATACAGGAATGCAACACATATGGTTACCAACCAAACTCCCGCCATGATGTTCTTCAATAGAAACCTAAGATGCCGGCTGGATTTGGTCAAGCCCAATATCAGTAGGGACGTGGAGAACCGGCAGTTTCAAGGCATGAATGAAAGGCCAACTAGAACCTTCCAGATAGGTCAACAAGTTTTGGCCCGGGACTACCGTACCGAGAAATGGCAGCCTGGAACTATCTGCACACGACTAGGACCACTGATGTATACCGTGGACATCGGAGAAAGCATAATAAGGCGCCATGCTGACCAAATCATAAAGTCATCTGAAAAGGGACAACCTACACCACAACTCTATACATCTAACGATGAAGTAGAGATACCCATATCTACCTCCGATCCGGTGGTACCGAAACCCGGGATACTGGAACCCGAAGAGCCCGACACTGGCATTCAAGCTGAATCAGCCTTGCCAGAAGAAACTACTACACCACCAGAAACTACTACACCCCTGAGCCGTTATCCGGACCGAGTCAGGAAGCCCCCTGAGAGACTGACTTATAATTAATTAACTACAGCAATGTATATTATTTTGTTTATAACATGTAATTAATAATTACTTAAAATATGATGTGCTGGGTAGCTAAAAGGGGAGGAATTGTGGTGTATGTGCCTTTAAGAGCCCCAGGTGTGCTGTAATGCCAGTAATTGCCACTCGGGCTATATAAGCCTGTATATTGTGTATATCCGTTAGAACCCCCCCCAGATTTTGCTTAGTAAATACCTATGAACCAACTCCTGTCTTCAGTGTCTTTATCAACACACGGGCACTACAGAACTGTTCCCCTTTGTCTGGGTAAACATTTAGATGGCCTTTATCTACAGGCCGATCTGACTGGATCTGCATCCAATCTTTATGTATGTGTGGGTGTCTGGTTTCATTCTCTCAGAAACGGCTTCCAGAACCTACTGTGGGTTGAATCCACAAAGCTGTCTGAGGACTGCAGGAACTGTAGTGTCCGTGTGTAGATAAAGACACTGAAGACAGGAGTTGCTTCATAGGTATTTACTAAGCAAGTCTGGGGGGGGTTTCTAAAGGGTATACACAATACACAGGCTTATATAGCCCAAGTGGCAATTACCAGCATTACGCACACCTGGGGCTCTTAAAGGCACATACACCATAACAGCTCTTAAAGGCACATACAGCACAATTCCTCCCCTTCTAGCTAACTAGTACATCATATTTTAAGTAATTATTAATTACATGTTATATGCAAAATAATATACATTGCTGTATTAATTAATTATAAGTTAGTCTCTCAGGAGGCTTCCTGACTCGGTCCGGATAACGCCTCGGGGGTGTAGTAGTTTCTGGTGGTGTAGTAGGTTCTTCTGGCAAGGCTGATTCGGCTTGAAGGCCAGTGTCGGGTTCATCGGGCTCCAGTATCACCGGATCGGAGGTAGATATGGGTATCTCTACTTCATCGTTAGATGTATAGAGTGGTGGTGTAGGTTGTCCCTTTTCGGATGACTTGATGATTTGGTCAGCATGGCGCCTTATTATGCTGTCTCCGATGTCCACGGTATACATCAGTGGTCCTAATCGTGTGCAGATAGTTCCAGGCTGCCATTTCTCGGTACGGTAGTCCTGGGCCAAAACCGGTTGGCCTATCTGGAAGGCCCTAGTTGGCCTTTCATTCATGCCCTGAAACTGCCGGTTCTCCACGTCCCTTCGGATGTTGGGCTTGACCAAATCCAGCCGGCATCTTAGGTTTCTATTGTAGAACATCATGGCGGAAGTTTGGTTCGTAACCATATGCGTTGCATTCCTATATGCAAATAAGAAGTTATCCACCTTGTGCTGAAGTTTTATGTCTTCATTACCCATGGCCTTGATGGCCTTCTTGAAGGTCTGGACAAACCTTTCAGCCAATCCATTGGTGGCGGGATGGTATGGGGCGGACGTGTAGTGCTTTACCCCATTGTTCTTTAAGAACTTTCTGAATTCTTTGGACACAAATTGCGGTCCATTATCAGAACATATCTGCTCCGGCAGCCCATTCCTGGCAAATATGGTCCTTAATACTGTGATGGTTTTTTCCGTGGTGGTGGAGGACATCTTTATTACCTCCGGCCACTTGGAGTGTGCATCAACTGCGATTAAGAACATTGAGTCCATAAATGGACCAGCAAAGTCGATGTGCACCCTTTGCCAGGGAGATGAGGGCCACTCCCATGGATGTAGAGGGGCCTGTGGCGGAGCATTTTGGACCTTCTGGCATCCTAGGCAGCTCTTGGTCATGTCTTCGATGTCTCCATCGATACCTGGCCACCGTACAAACGCCCTAGCTAGGTTCTTCATTTTCACTCCACCCAGGTGCCCCTCGTGAAGCTCCTTTAGCACTTTATCCTGGAGTTTGGGTGGAATCACCACTCTGGATCCACACATCAAGGTTCCTCGGCACACTGACAGCTGTTCTTTTCTTTGCGAGAATGCTGGCAACAGTGGTTCGCCATGTGCTGGCCATCCCTTCACTGTTAAATCGTAGACCCGTGAGAGAGTAGGGTCATTTCTTGTCTCCCTTTCAATGGCAGAATTTGTCACCGGTAGACATTCCACTATGGTAGAGTGGAATATCTCTACTGGGTCTACTGTAGGTGCCTCTTCTATCGTTGGTAACGGTAGGCGTGATAAACTGTCAGCATTCCCATGCTGTTTTGACCCTTTGTATTCAATGTTGTATTGGTGTGCCCCTAGAAAAAAGGACCACCTCTGTAGTCTTTGTGCCGTCATAATGGGGACACCTTTTTTAGGGTTGACTATGGAGATGAGGGGTTGATGGTCAGTCAGCAAGGTAAATTTTTGTCCGTGTAGGTAATGGTTGAATTTCTTCACTCCCCATACCAGGCTGAGTGCTTCCCTGTCTACCTGGGCATAGTTACGCTCAGCTGAGTTCAATGAGCGTGACGCAAAAGCTATCGGCCGTTCCGAGCCATCAGGGAATCTATGGGACAATACCGCTCCTATGCCATAAGGGAATGCATCGCACGCCAGTCTGATTGGTAGTGATGGGTTGTAATGAGCCAAAATTTTCTCGGATGTGATTAAGTCTTTACATTTATGGAAGGCACGTTTACAGTCTTCGTTCCATTTCCAAATCACTCCTGTCTGTAGAAGATCATTAAGAGGGTGTAGAATAGTTGATAAGTTCGGTAAAAATTTATGATAGTAATTTATTAATCCCAGGAATGACCTTAATTGTGAAACATTTTCAGGTGCTGGGGCTTTTATAACTGCTTCAATTTTTTCAGGTGACTTATGCAACCATTCCTTATTAATTATGTGGCCACAATATGATATCTGATTTTGGAAAAATTCGCACTTGGGGCGATTTGCTCGTAGGCCCCGTTCTTTCAGCCTAGTGAGCACCTGCTCCAAATTGGCAAGGTGCTCGTTGTCGTTTCCTCCTGTTATAAGGATGTCGTCCAGGTAGCATTGATTCCCCGGAATCCCTTGCAGGACTTGCTCCATAGCTCTTTGCCAGATAGCTGGAGCTGATGCTATTCCAAAAACCAGTCGATTGTACTGGTACAGGCCTTTGTGTGTGTTTATTGTGAGATACTTTTTAGAGGTCTCCTCAACCTCCATCTGTAGATATGCCTGTGCCAAGTCAATTTTTGTGAAACGTTTCCCTCCGGATAGTGAGGCGAAAATATCTTCTATCCTCGGAAGAGGATACTGTACCGTGTGAAGGACCGGGTTTACAGTCACCTTAAAGTCCCCACAGATGCAAATTTTTTTCTGTTCCTCAGAGTTATTTTTCAATGTTTTTTTCATGACTGGAACGATGGGTGTTGCCCATTCGCTCCAATCTATTTTGGATAAAACGCCTGCCTTTTCCAAATTCTTCAGCTCTGCCTCGACTGCCGGACGTATTGCGTATGGCACCGGTCTTGCCTTTAAAAATTTTGGAATTGCTGTATCTTCCACTTTTATTGAGGCGGTGATGCCTTTCAAGGTTCCTAGTTTCTCTTGAAACACTTCTTTGGCGTTGGCCAAGATGTCTTTTAATCGTTCAGGTATGATGTCATCATTGTTTTTTTCCTTACTGGTCACCGTCAGTGCCTGAATGGAGTGCCAGTCTAAACGTATCTTCCTTTTCCATTCACGTCCCAACAACGGTGGACCACCATCTTGTAGAATGTATAAATACAACTTTTGTATTTCTTTGCCGTTGTATACCACAGGCACCCTTATTTTTCCTTTGGGGCAGACTTTCTGCCCCGTATATGTTTTTAAGATAATGGATGTGTCTTTTAGAGGTATATGCGAAAATAGCCTCTCGTAATCTCGTCGATTTATTACGGTTAGAGCTGATCCTGTATCTAGCTCCATTTTAACTGGGGACCCTGCTATTGTGAGGGTAACCCAAATGGTTTGGTAATCCTCTTTGGCAAGTACATTATGTAATTTGAGACAGCTTAGTCTCTTGTTTCCGGAGTCGCTATCGCTATTCTGGTCTTTGGAGCTACTGTCCGCCATCATTTGTACCTTCCTGTACTTTTCTTTATTGATTTTTTGTTTTCTGTCAGTGGATTTATTTTGTCCAGATTGGCATACCCGTGCAATGTGTCCAATCTTACCACATTGCCTGCATGCTTTGCCCTTGAACCAGCAGTCCCTCTGGTTATGGGTGGATCTGCCGCAGCGATAACATCTTCCGAACTCCTGTGTCATTTTATGGGTGCCGAAGACCTGTGTCTCTTGTTGTATCTCTGCAGCTCCTTTTGCTGCTGCTTCGTATGATACAGCCATACTGAAAGCTTTGTCCAATGTTAAATCTTTTTCAGAAAGCAGTCTTTTTTGTGTTCCTTCACTTAAGAGACCGCAAACAAATTTGTCTCGAAGATAATCCGATAGTCCTGCTCCGAATTGGCAGTACTTTGATAGCTTTCTTAATTCGGTTAGGTAATCAGCGTTACTTTCATTCTTGTGTTGATTTCTCTTGAAGAACTTGAATCGTTCCGCTATCAGCAGCGGTGTTGGGTTTAAATGCTCCTGCAGGGTATCAACAATTTCTTTAAAAGTCTTGTCCTTTGGTTTGGCTGGAGTGATTAAATTTCGTAACAGCCCGTATGTCTTCGCGCCCATTAAGTTCAGAAGTACTGAAGCTTTTTTTCATCTGTTATTCCATTTGCAGTGCAATAAACCTCTACTCTTTCCACGTATGTGGTCCAATCTTCTATTTCGCCATCAAAAGCCTCAATATTACCAGATTTAGGCATTTCAGAAAAGATATGGCGCTTCCCGTGCTTTTTTTTTTCTCTCTGTAGCAATGATATGGCGCTTCCCGTGCTTTCCCGCCGCTGCTACCGATAACAACGCTGTTTATTCACTGTTGGAGACTCGTTCCCGATGGAGGTCTAAACGTTGACCTGCTTGCCGCGCCGGCCGTCTCTCGAGTGCACCCTCCCAGTCCGTTATTGCTTGCCTCCGATTTCGCTGCCTGTCTCAGCTGTAGAGCCCGCCGCTGGAGCTCCAGCCTGACGCACAGGAAGGATTAGCGCAGTACCTGTCACCAGCTTGGCCAGCTGGTGAAACCACAGTTTCTCTTACTTCCTTGAGTCTTCTGGACGCTGGAGGAATTGATGTCCTTGAGGTGCTGCCGAATTGCAGGTAAGTCCGTTTCCACTTCGTCGCCACTGTAGTGTCCGTGTGTAGATAAAGACACTGAAGACAGGAGTTGGTTCATAGGTATTTACAAAGCAAGTCTGGGGGGGGGTTTCTATAGGATATACACAATACACAGGCTTATATAGCCCAAGTGGCAATTACCGGCATTACGCACACCTGGGGCTCTTAAAGGCACATACACCATAATTGCTCTTACAGGCACATACAGCACAGGAACCATTTTAAAGTGTCCCAATAAGTTGGTCACGGGGTCTGGCGGCCACTTTGTGTTCCCCTTTTTCTGGGCTTCTTTTAAAACAGTCTTTTAAAATCAAGGCCTCTTCTGCCAGAGGACCCTTATGGTAAAATATTCAATTTTGCGAATCTTACAGTCCCCCCTGATGATACTATAACTTGCTTGAAGTATCATAATTCTGGGTGAGCAAAATTTTCTGACCTTCCATAATTAAACCATCCCCTGTAATTACCTATCCATGATCCCACGACACATGCATTTCCCATTTCAGAAAACCTACAGTTTACATTAAGCATCTATAGGTGGCAATACATTGGATTTAAAATCTGACACTTTCACTTCCAGGTGTGGAGGGGGGCCTAATACCCCTACACCACCTGGTTCATACACATTATCTTTTATTAATACCAACTCGCTTAATAAACTTCAATAATAAAGAACAAAATACACAAAACTTACACATGACCAAACATCAAACAAAAAGGAGGGAGATAGCAGCAAAAATCCAAACAGGTGTCTCTTCTTCTACCCACACATGATGCTCTCTCCATTCTCCCCTGTTCTCATACTTCTGTGAATGTCTAACCTTTTTACAGTGTACAAACAGTAAATAAATCACAATAAAAACCTGACACACTACAAGGATGTGGGAGGCTATCCTAATCCAAGAAGGGACTTCTACATTAGTGAACAGGTCCCACCACGGTGGGGATACTATATCTAATATGTTTGCCCCTATCTCTAAAGTCTTCTGCTCCAGTGTATAAAAATGTTTCTGTGAAACAACAACGGCTTTTAATACTAGTACGATAGCAAAATACTGCAGATGTTGGAAATCCGAAATAACAACAGAAAATGCTGGAAAAACTCAGCAGGTCAGGCAACATCCGTAGCGAGAAATTTGAGTTGACGTTTCGGGTTGGACCCTTCTTCAAAACTGGAAAGAAAAGAAACTAGATCGAAGGCAGGGCTGCGATCGGACAAAAGAATAAAAGAAACAGAAGAAGTAAAAGAGATTAGAAGCTAGACGAGATGGTAATAGGCTGGGATTGGGTGTAAAGTGCACTGGCAGGGCAAAAGATAGCTGCCAGGTGTGAGAGAGAAACAAAAGGAAAGGGGGGGGGGGGAAAAGGAGTGGAACAATTACAAGAGAAAATGAAATGGGGGCCGAGCTTATGATCTGAAATTGTTGAACTCGATATTGAGTCCGGAAGGCTGCAGACTGCCTAATCGGAAGATGAGGTGCTGTTCCTCGAGTTTACGTTGAGCTTCCGTGGAACAATACAAGAGGCCAAGGACGGTGAGGTCCGAGTGGGAATGGAGCGGTGAATTAAAATGACAGGCGACCGGAAGCTCGGGGTCACCCTTACGGACTGAACGGAGGTGTTCCGCAAAGCAGTCACCCAATCTGCGTTTGATCTCCCCAATGTAGAGGAGACCGCATCGTGAGCAGCGAATACAGTATACTAGATTGCGAGAAGTACAAGTAAATCGCTGTTTCACCTGGAAGGGGTGTTTGGGGCCCTGGACAGTGGGAAGGGGGGAGGTATAGGGGCAGGTGTTACATCTCCTCCGCTTGCACGGGAAGGTGCCAGGCGAAGAGGAAGGGCTGTTTGGGGTGATAGAGGAGTGGACTAGGGTGTCTCGGAGGGAGCGGTCCCTGCGGAATGCTGAAAGGGGAGGGGAGGGGAAGATACGTTTGGTGCTGGGATCACTTTGGAGGTAGCGGAAATGCCGGAGGATGATCCGTTGAATGTGGAGGCTGGTGGGGTGAAAGGTGAGGACAAGGGGAACCCTATCGTGGTTCCGGGAGGGAGGGGCAGGGGTGAGGGCAGAAGTGCAGGAGATAGAACTGACACAGTCGAGGGCAGTGTCAACCACAGTAGAGGGGAATCCTCGGTTGCGGAAAAAGGAAGACATGTCTGAAGCACTGGTGTGGAAGGTGGCGTCGTCGGAGCAGATACGGCGGAGGCGGAGAAACTGGGAGAAAGGAATAGAGTCCTTACAGGAAGCGGGGTGGGAGGAAGTGTAGTCCAGGTAGCTGTGGGAGTCAGTGGGCTTGTAGTAAATATTGGTCGATAACCTATCCCCAGAGATGGAGACGGAGAAGTCGAGGAACGTAAACTCGAGGAACAGCACCTCATCTTCCGATTAGGCAGTCTGCAGCCTTCCGGACTCAATATCGAGTTCAACAATTTCAGATCATAAGCTCGGCCCCCATTTCATTTTCTCTTGTAATTGTTCCACTCCTTTCCCCCCCGCTTTCCTTTTGTTTCTCTCTCACATCTGGCAGCTATCTTTTGCCCTGCCAGTACACTTTACACCCAATCCCAGCCTATTACCATCTCGTCTAGCTTCTAATCTCTTTTACTTCTTTTGTTTCTTTTATTCTTTTGTCCGATCGCAGCCCTGCCTTCAATCTAGTTTCTTTTCTTTCCAGTTTTGAAGAAGGGTCCAACCCGAAACGTCAACTCAAATTTCTCTCCACGGATGTTGCCTGACCTGCTGAGTTTTTCCAGCATTCTCTGTTGTTATTTCGGATTTCCAACATCTGCAGTATTTTGCTATCGTACTAGTGTTTGGTTCACTGCCACACCTCTTCTAGGAATGCCTACCTTGAAGAAGTTCTGCTCTTCTCTTCGACGGGATCTCCGTTTGGCTCTTCAACCTTGTTCATCTTCATTACTTTCAGTTTCCCTTCTCGTGTTTGATCAGGTATCTGCCAAGACTCGGTTTCACAGCCACATCATTTTCCTCAGCAACTGTCTCCGGTTCCGACTTACTCCACGTGGATTCCAACTAAACTTCCACCCTTCGTGCTTCGGATCCACCCAGGATTACAAATATCTCCAAGATATTCATCGTTCCTCGAACTACTGCTCTCGCCGCATCCTGAGATCCACGCTCAACGCCATGCGGCGTCACATGAACACACTCGACTTCTCTCTTCAGCAACACCGGCGCACTCTATCTTAAAGCTGTCCGGGTCCACAGTTCCATTTCATCCTTCGACTCATCCGACGCTTCAACAAAAAACTTTTCTTCTTCCTTTCCGATGTCAAGGATCGCAAGCTTCATCAACTCTTGGACACCAACGCCCCTCCGGAACCTTCTTCCCCTTCACTTTCCTCTGACCCCCTTCTCCCAATCCCACCCCCTGCCGCGTTTTCACTATCCCCTCTGACCTTCCACTCTCTGGCCCTGAACGATCAGTCCTCAGCAAAGGCCTGAGCTTCATCCCCTTACGCCCCCACCTCAATGAATTTCGAGCTCGGCACGATGTTGAGCTCTTTTTCCGCCGCCTTCGTCTCCATGCCCACTTCACTGGCCAGGAGTCTTCCCCCCGCACAACTGACCCTTTCTCCCGCTTGCAGAATTCCCGTTCTACCTGGACCCCTCCCCCTGGCCTCTTACCCTCTCTAGATCTTTTCATCGCCAACTGCCGCCGTGACATCGGCCGTCTCCATTTCTCTGCTCCCCTCACTCACTCCAACCTACCCCCCTCTGAACTTGCAGCACACCATTCTCTTAGATCCAATCCTGACATTGTCATTAAACCCGCTGACAAGGGTGGTGCTGTTGTTGTTTGGCGTACTGACCTCTACCTAGCGGAAGCTGAACGCCAACTCTCCGACACCTCCTCCTACCTCCACCTGGACCATGACCCCACTACCGAACATCAAACCACCGTTTCCAAGACTGTCACTGACCTCATCTCCTCTGGAGATCTTCCCCCTGCTGCCACCAACCTCATAGTTCCCCAACCCCGCACAGCCCGCTTCTACCTCCTTCCCAAGATCCACAAACAGGACTGCCCTGGTAGACCCATCGTTTCAGCCTGTTCCTGCCCTACGGAACTTATCTCTTCCTATCTTGACTCTATCTTTTCTCCCCTTGTCCAGTCTCTTCCCACCTACATCTGCAACTCTTCGGATGCCCTCCGCCACTTTAACAGTTTCCAGTTTCCTGGCCCCAACCGCTTCCTTTGCACCATGGACGTACAATCCCTCTACACCTCCATCCCCCACCCGGATGGCCTGAGGGCGCTCCGCTTCTTCCTTGAACAGAGGCCCGACCAGTCCCCATCCACCACGACCCTCCTCCGCCTGGCTGAACTTGTTCTCACATTGAACAACTTCTCCTTTAACTCCACTCATTTCCTCCAAATCAAAGGTGTTGCCATGGGTACCCGCATGGGTCCTAGCTATGCCTGCCTTTTTGTGGGCTATGTGGAACAATCTTTGTTCCAGTCCTACTCGGGTCCCCTCCCTCACCTCTTTTTCCGATACATTGATGACTGTATCGGTGCCGTTTCCTGCTCTCGCCCCGAACTTGACAATTTCATCCACTTTTGCCTCCAATTTCCACCCTTCCCTCACCTTCACATGGTCCATCTCGGACTCTTCCCTTCCCTTCCTCGACTTCTCCGTCTCCATCTCTGGGGATAGGTTATCGACCAATATTTACTACAAGCCCACTGACTCCCACAGCTACCTGGACTACACTTCCTCCCACCCCGCTTCCTGTAAGGACTCTATTCCTTTCTCCCAGTTTCTCCGCCTCTGCCGTATCTGCTCCGACGACGCCACCTTCCACACCAGTGCTTCAGACATGTCTTCCTTTTTCCGCAACCGAGGATTCCCCTCTACTGTGGTTGACACTGCCCTCGACCGTGTCAGTTCTATCTCCTGCACTTCTGCCCTCACCCCTGCCCCTCCCTCCCGGAACCACGATAGGGTTCCCCTTGTCCTCACCTTTCACCCCACCAGCCTCCACATTCAACGGATCATCCTCCGGCATTTCCGCTACCTCCAAAGTGATCCCACCACCAAACGTATCTTCCCCTCCCCTCCCCTTTCAGCATTCTGCAGGGACCGCTCCCTCCGAGACACCCTAGTCCACTCCTCTATCACCCCAAACAGCCCTTCCTCTTCGCCTGGCACCTTCCCGTGCAAGCGGAGGAGATGTAACACCTGCCCCTATACCTCCCCCCTTCCCACTGTCCAGGGCCCCAAACACCCCTTCCAGGTGAAACAGCGATTTACTTGTACTTCTCGCAATCTAGTATACTGTATTCGCTGCTCATGATGCGGTCTCCTCTACATTGGGGAGACCAAACGCAGATTGGGTGACCGCTTTGCGGAACACCTCCGTTCAGTCCGTAAGGGTGACCCCGAGCTTCTGGTCGCCTGTCATTTTAATTCACCGCTCCATTCCCACTCGGACCTCACCGTCCTTGGCCTCTTGTATTGTTCCACGGAAGCTCAACGTAAACTCGAGGAACAGCACCTCATCTTCCGATTAGGCAGTCTGCAGCCTTCCGGACTCAATATCGAGTTCAACAATTTCAGATCATAAGCTCAGCCCCCATTTCATTTTCTCTTGTAATTGTTCCACTCCTTTCCCCCCCCCTTTCCTTTTGTTTCTCTCTCACATCTGGCAGCTATCTTTTGCCCTGCCAGTACACTTTACACCCAATCCCAGCCTATTACCATCTCGTCTAGCTTCTAATCTCTTTTACTTCTTTTGTTTCTTTTATTCTTTTGTCCGATCGCAGCCCTGCCTTCAATCTAGTTTCTTTTCTTTCCAGTTTTGAAGAAGGGTCCAACCCGAAACGTCAACTCAAATTTCTCTCCATGGATGTTGCCTGACCTGCTGAGTTTTTCCAGCATTTTCTGTTGTTATTACGGCTTTTAATATCTTGGTGAGGTGTTCAGGGAGAGGGGGAATGATATATCCAAAATGTGCAACGAATCGTTGCAGATCGGTGAAGTTCTCTTTAACAGTGATGTGAACAGTGGAAGGTTCAGGAATGGGGACAATTCACTCTTGGGCCACTTGAACTTCTGCCTTGGGCTTGAAGCAGAAACTGCTGTCACTCACCGGACACCAGCCGTGCTGTCCATGTTGGTAGTGGGGCGCTGCAGTGGTGACACAGTATGTCCCACCTCCTATATATGCCACCTGCGGGGGCACATGGCCTTGTGACATTGCCTCCATGGTGCAATTTATAGGCTTCGCGCCAGCAGTTCTGAACCCGCACTGTGGTTTCGAATAGGCATTCAAGTGCTGGGGACACAGGATGATGTGTGCTCCCCGGCTCCGGCACCTGAGAGGTTGGTACCCGTCATTGCATGCTCCCATCGAAAGACGTAAGGTGGGACCGCTGTATAGCGATTGTGTGCACCCTCCTGAATGACTCCAATGTTCTCCACCTGGTATATCGGGGCGGGTTTAGCTGTCTTTCCCATCACCGGCATTCTTACCACTATACCCATAATGGTGTAATTAAACCATCCACATGCGCGATGCTGAGAGGCTCGTGGATAGCACGTTTAGCGAGTTGTTCACGCCTCAGGGTAGGGCAGCACAGGGGGTGACCATCAGGCGGAGCAACAAAGGCAGGCAGGTAGTGCAGGGAACCCCTGCGGACATCCCCCTTTCAAACAAGTATACCGCTTTGGATACTGTTGAGGGGGATGACTCACCAGGGGAAGGCAGCAGCAGTCAACTTCCTGGCACTGGGGGTGCTCCTGCTGCCCAGGAAGGGGGGAAAAAGAGTGGGAGAGCAATAGTGGTAGGGGATTCTATAGTAAGGGGAACAGATAGGCGTTTCTGTGGCCGCAGACGTGAATCCAGGATGGTTTGTTGCCTCCCTGGTGCCAGGGTCAAGGATGTCACTGAGCGGCTGCGGGGCATTCTGGAAGGGGAGGGTGAACAGCCAGTGGTCGTGGTCCACATTGGTACCAACGACATAGGTAAAAAGAGGGATGAGGTCCTGCATCAAGAATTTAGGGAGCTAGGTAACAGATTAAAGAGCAGGACCTCAAAGGTTGTAATCTCTGGATTACTCCCAGTGCCATGTGCTAGTAAGTATAGGAATGGGAGGATAGAGCAGATGAATGCATGGCTAAAGAGTTGGTGTAGGGGGTAGGGTTTTACTTTCCTGGATCACTGGGCCTGCTTCTGGGAAAGGTGGGACTTGTACAAGTCGGATGGGTTGCACCTGAACCAGAGCGGGGCAAATATCCTTGCGGGGAGGTTTGCTAGCACTGTTGGTGGGGGTTTAAACTAACTTGGCAGGGGGATGGGATACAGAGGGGAGCTGAAATATGGGGGGATG
This sequence comes from Somniosus microcephalus, assembly GCF_052327205.1. Lineage (NCBI taxonomy): Eukaryota > Metazoa > Chordata > Chondrichthyes > Squaliformes > Somniosidae > Somniosus > Somniosus microcephalus. The sequence goes on along the minus strand of NC_140997.1, from coordinate 164,050,646 downwards.
TGCTGCCAATTATAGAGAAAAAAACAAGTCAGCTTGGTGGACAGGGCAAATATATAAGGGCAAGGCTGGATGGCATCTATTTTAATGCAAGGAGTCTTGCAAATAAGGTGGATGAACTGAAGGTGTTGATAAACACATGGGAGTATGATGTTGTTGCTATCACGGAGACATGGTTGAGGGAGGGGCAAGACTGGCAGCTCAATATTCCGGGGTACAGAATCTTCAGGCGAGACAGAGGGGGAGGTATAAGAGGAGGGGGTGTCGCAATATTAATTAAGGAGTCAATTACTGCAGTAAGGAGGGATGATATATTAGCAGGGTCCTCTAATGAGGCCATATGGGTGGAGCTTAAAAACAAAAAGAGGGCAAGCACTTTGCTGGGAGTGTACTATAGGCCTCCAAACAGTCAGGGGGAGATAGAGGAACAGATATGTCGGCAAATCTCAGAGAAATGTGCAAATAATAGGGTAATAATAATGGGGGATTTCAACTTCCCCAATATTAACTGGGATAGTCAGAGTGTGAAAGGCTCAGAGCGTGTAGAATTCTTAAAGTGCATCCAGGAGAGCTTTTAGAGCCAGCATGTAGAAAGTCCTACAAGAGAGGGGGCGGTACTGGACCTAATTCTAGGGAATGTGGCCGGCCAAGTGGAAAAAGTGCTAGTAGGTGAGCACTTTGGTGATAGTGACCATAATATGGTAAGATTTATGGTGGTCATGGAAAAGGACAGGGATGGGCCGGAAATAAAGGTTCTAAATTGGGGGAAGGCCGATTTTAATAGGATAAGGCAGGATCTGGCCAAAATGGACTGGGATCAGCTACTTGTAGGAAAATCCGCATCGGAGCAATGGGAGGCTTTCAGAAGGGAGATTGAGATCATACAATGGCAACATGTTCCCGTAAAGGTCAAGAGTGGTTCCAAAAACCACAGGGAACCGTGGATGTCAGGGGATATACGAGAATGGATTAGGAAAAAAAGGAGGGCTTTTGGTAGATACAAAAGGCTAAAGACGGAGGAAGCCCTGGAGGAGTACAAAAAGTGCAGGGGGATACTTAAAAAAGAAATTAGGAGATCAAGGAGGGGCCATGAAATAACACTGGTGAGCAAAATAAAGGAAAATCCGAAGATGTTTTATAAGTATATTAAGGGTAAGAGGATAACTAGGGAAAAAATAGGGCCCATTAGGGACAAAAGTGGCAATCTGTGTGTGGAGCCGGAAGATGTAGGAGGGGTTCTAAATGAATTTTTTGCATCTGTTTTCACTATGGAGAAGGACGATGTAGACATAGAAATAGGGCGGGGGGACTGTGATATGCTCGAACATATTAACATTGAGAGGGAGGAGGTATTGGCGGTTTTAGCTGGCCTAAAAATGGATAAATCCCCAGGCCCGGATGAAATGTATCCCAGGCTGCTGTGTGAGGCAAAGGAGGAGATTGCGGGGGCTCTAACACATATATTCAGGACCTCCCTGGCCACAGGGGATGTGCCAGAGGACTGGAGAACCGCTAATGTAGTACCATTATTCAAGAAGGGTAGTAGGGAAAAACCGGGGAACTACAGGCCAGTGAGCCTAACATCAGTGGTAGGAAAATTATTGGAAAAAATTCTGAGGGACAAAATTAGTCTCCACTTGGAGAGGCAAGGATTAATCAGGGATAGTCAACATGGCTTTGTCAAGGGAAGATCATGTCTGACTAATTTGCTTGAATTCTTTTGAGGGGGTGACTAGGTGTGTGGATGAGGGTAACGCAGTGGATGTGGTATACATGGATTTCAGTAAGGCCTTCGATAAAGTCCCGCACAGGAGACTGGTCAAGAAGGTAAGAGCCCATGGAATCCAGGGTGCCTTGGCACATTGGATACAAAACTGGCTTAGTGGCAGAAGGCAGAGGGTGATGGTCGAAGGTTGTTTTTGTGACTGGAAGCCTGTGGCCAGTGGGGTACCACAGGGATCGGTGCTGGGTCCCTTGCTGTTTGTGGTCTACATTAATGACTTGGATATGAATGTAAAGGGTATGATCAGTAAGTTTGCGGATGATACAAAAATTGGTAGGGTGGTAAATAGCGAGGAGGGTAGCCTCAGTCTGCAGGACGATATAGATGGGTTGGTCTGATGGGCGGAACAGTGGCAAATGGAATTTAACCCGGAAAAGTGCGAGGTGATGCACTTTGGGGGGACTAACAAGGCAAAGGAATACACAATGAATGGAAAGACCCTAGGCAAGACGGAGGGTCAGAGGGATCTGGGTGTGCAAGTACACAGATCCCTGAAGGCGGCGGAACAGGTGGATAAGGTGGTAAAAAAGGCATATGGGATACTTGCCTTCATTAGCCGAGGCATTGAATATAAGAGCAAGGAGGTTATGATGGAGCTGTATAAAACACTGGTTAGGCCACAGCTGGAATACTGTGTGCAGTTCTGGTCGCCACACTACAGGAAGGATGTGATCGCGTTAGAGAGGGTGCAGAGGAGGTTCACCAGGATGTTACCAGGGCTGGAGCGCTTCAGCTATGAAGAGAGACTGGGCAGATTGGGTTTGTTTTCCTTGGAGCAGAGGAGGCTGAGGGGGGACATGATTGAGGTGTACAAAATTATGAGGGGCATAGATAGGATGGATGCTGAGGAGCTTTTTCCCTTAGTAGAGGGGTCAATAACTAGGGGGCATAGATTCAAGGTAAAGGGCGGGAGGTTTAGAGGGGATTTGAGAAAGAACTTTTTCACCCAGAGGGTGGTTGGAGTCTGGAACTCACTGCCTGAAAGGGTTGTGGAGGCAGAAACCCTCACAACATTTAAGAAGCATTTGGATGTGCACTTGAAATGCCATAGCATACAAGGCTATGGGCCAAATGCTGGAATATGGGATTAGATTAGACAGGGCTTGATGGCCGGCGCGGACACGATGGGCCGAAGGGCCTCTATCCGTGCTGTATTACTCTATGACTCTATGACTCTATGACTGGGTAGGCTTCTGAAGCTAGTCTGAGCTGGCACGGATTAATGCATTCTCAAAAGGGTGGAGGGCTGCGAGGTGCTTGTTGCTGATCCAGGAGGGGAGTAAACCTTGTTTTAAATCCTTCAGATTACTGCGGCCCTCGCCCAGTAACTACGCCTCGTACAGCACGCAAGCTTCGTTCTGCGCAGCCTGATCGGACGCATTCCGATCCTCCCTGATGAGAGCATTTACCTTTTTGGCGTGTTTCTCCAGCTCAGCAATAATTTCTTTTAAGTGTAGTGTCATGGCCTGGTCCTCATGTAACTCAGAACCCACTACCTTATTCTCGTCAGTCAGTATCTTTCGTAACTGTGTTGTCAAACCATTAATCTGGGTCTGCAGCTCCACGTCATCCAGCGTGTTGATGACAGAAGCCCCTGTGTTAAAAGCTGTGAAAATATCATTTACTGCACCCCTTCTTTGTCTCCCTAGCCTGTCCAGGACCTCATGTGGTGTGGTGTACAATTCGGCTCTGTCTGCATCAGCAAAGTCGAATCCGTAAAACTGCCTGAACATGTTGGTTAACAGGACCTGGTACAATTGCTCCGTTTCCTTGGGGCACCACTCTGGCAATCGCACCTCGGTGAGGTTTAAAATCACCGAGGCCACTGCGTAGTGCACCCCTTGGTACAGCACCTGACCTGTGGGTACTAATACCAATCCGTTCCCGGGTCCCTTGTGCAGTGTATGTACTTTGCAGAAGGAACTATATTCTGCAGCCCCTGTATACTGCAGTACCAGTAGTGACCACCCCTGTATATAAGCCTGTGTAGTAACTTTGCATAGTTAGTTCCAGTTTGTCTCCACTCAGTAAAGACCTGTTATAACCAACTCCTGCAGTCCGTGTCTCAATTACACACGGACATAATACTGGCGATGAGCAGATCCGAATTTACCTACAGTCTGCACCACCTCATGGGGATCCATCCCTGAAGCGAAGTTGTCAGAGGTCGAGGCCAGAAGGAAGAAAGAAAAAAATAAAATAAAACAAACAGAAGAAACGGGCGTCGACCGTGGGCAACCACCTCTGATTCATCGGAGTTGAAGATTTGCAGGAGAGGCTGTCAAGAGCGGGGCTTGGTTATCCTGCCGATGGTGTGCCAGCTAAGCGGGCTGGTGGCAGGTAGTACATTGATCCTTCCTGGGCTGCGGCGGGCTAGAGCTCGATCGGGTGGCTTTTCAACGGGGCCGAGCAGCGTTGTTGGGAAGAGGAGAGAGAGAGAGAGGGTGGAGCACACAGGGCGCGGCCGGTGCTACGAAGACGGGCAGCGTACAGACCCGAGAAGAGGGAGGAAAGTGTCCCATAGGGTTGCTCCAATGACGGGGAAATAAAAGAAATTAGAAGCGCAGAAAGCCGCGAGGAGCTGCAGTTTGCCACGGGAACCGCAGAGAGCGGCGTTAGCAGCAGCGCGGGGTGAAGTGCGCGAAGACCATAGGGTGTTGCCATCAAGGCATAAAACACCAGCAACAGCGCTAGCAGCAGCGGAGAAGACGGAAAGCGCGGGAGGCGCCATTTTGTTAAATCGGGGAAGAAGGCAAAGCGCGGGAGGCGCCATCTTAGATTTCCAAGATGCCGAAGACTGGCAATATCACTGCCTTCGATAATGCAATAGAAGACTGGACCACGTATGTGGAAAGAGTCGAAGTATATTGCAAGGCAAACGAAGTAGCCGATGAGAAAAAGGCATCGGTACTACTAAACTTAATGGGCGCAAGAACGTACGGCCTATTGCGGAACCTGATTACTCCAGCCAAACCGATGGCGAAGAGTTTTAACGAAATTGTTGATATCCTACAGGAACACTTAAATCCTACACCGCTGCTGATAGCAGAAAGATTTAAATTCCACAGGAGAAATCAGCATAAAGATGAAAGCAATGCTGATTATCTTACGGAACTACGCAAGCTATCAAAGCACTGCCAGTTCGGAGCAGGACTCACAGATACTCTACGGGACAAATTTGTCTGTGGACTCCTGAATGAAGGAACCCAGAAGAGGTTACTCTCAGAGAAAGAGCTGATGCTAGATAAAGCTTTCAGCGTGGCAGTATCGTACGAAGCAGCAGCAAGGGGTGCTGCAGAAATACAGCAAAAGCCACAGGAATACGGCACCCACGAAATGACACGGGGATTTGAAAAATGTTATCGCTGCGGCAGAACAACCCATGACCAGAAGGACTGCTGGTCCAAGGACAAAATATGCAGGCAATGCGGAAAGATGGGACACATTGCACGAGTTTGCAGGTCTGGGAAGAAGACTAACGACAACAAAAAGGCTACTAAGGAACAGTACAGGAAAGTACAAAAGATGACGGACAGTAGTTCCAAAGACCAGATGAGTGACAGTGAATCCGGGAACAAGAGACTAAGCTGTCTCAAACTTCACAACATAATCGCAAAAGAGGATCACCGAACCATTTGGGTCACCCTCACGATAGCAGGGTCCCAAGTCAAAATGGAATTGGATACAGGATCAGCCCTGACCGTCATGAATCGACGAGACTACGAGCGGCTATTCTCACACATACCCTTGAAAGAGACATCCATTGTCTTGAAGACATATACGGGGCAAAAGTATACCCCAGAGGGAAAATAAGGGTGCCTGTCGAATACAACGGCAAGGAAATACAGAAATTGTATCTGTACATACTGCAAGATGGTGGACCACCGTTATTGGGACGTGAATGGATCAGAAAGATAAGTTTAGACTGGCACTCCATTCACGCATTGACGGTGGCTGATAAAAAGGATGACGACGTCACACCTGGACGATTGTCAAAAATCTTAGCTAACGCCAAAGAGGTATTTCAACAAGAACTGGGAACTCTTAAAGGCGTAATCGCCTTGATAAAAATAGAAGAGAATGCAATTCCCAAGTTTTTCAAAGCAAGACCAGTACCATATGCAATTCGCCTAGCCGTCGAGGCAGAGCTGGAGAATCTGGAGAATGCAGGCATGTTATCTAAGGTAGACTGGAGCGAGTGGGCGACACCCATCATTCCTGTCATGAAGAAAACGTTAAACAATAAGTCTGAGGAGCCAAGGAAAGTTCGCATCTGTGGGGACTTCAAGGTGACGGTGAACCCAGTCCTTCACACAGTACAATATCCTCTCCCGAGGATAGAAGATATTTTCGCCTCACTATCTGGAGGGAAGCGTTTTACAAAAATTGACCTAGCACAAGCATATTTGCAGATGGAGGTTAAAGAATCCTCTAGGAAGTATCTCACGATAAACACTCACAAAGGTCTTTACCAGTGTAATCGACTGGTATTCGGAGTAGCATCAGCTCCGGCGATATGGCAAAGAGCGATGGAACGAGTCCTGCAAGGGATTCCGGGGACTCAGTGTTACTTGGACGACATCCTAGTGACAGGTGAAGATGACAGTGAACACCTTGCCAACCTAGAGCAGGTGCTCACTAGACTAAGAGAACATGGGCTACGAGCCAATCACCCCAAGTGCGAGTCTTTTAAGAAACAGATATCGTATTGTGGCCACGTGATTGATGAAGAGGGGTTACATAAGTCCCCTGACAAAATTGAAGCGGTAGTTAAGGCTCCAGCACCTGAAAATGTGTCGCAACTGAGGTAATTCCTCGGATTGGTGAATTACTACCATAAGTTTTTGCCGAATTTGTCCACAATTCTGCACCCACTGAACGCCCTACTACAAATTGGAGTAGCATGGAAATGGAGCGATGAATGTAAGCGGGCCTTTCAGAAGAGTAAAGACCGAATCACTTCAAGAGAAGTATTGGCTCACTACAACCCATCACTACCGATAAGACTGGGGTGTGATGCGTCTCCCTACGGCATTGGAGCGGTACTATCACATAAATTCCTTGATGGTTCAGAGAGGCCGATAGCTTTTGCGTCACGCTCGTTAACTTCAGCCGAGCGTAACTACGCCCAGATTGACAGAGAGGCCCTCAGCCTGGTGTGGGGGGTGAAGAAGTTCAATCACTAACTGCACGGTCAGAAATTTACTCTACTAACTGATCATCAACCTCTTGTCTCCATTTTCAACCCTAAGAAGGGCGTCCCGATAATGACAGCACAACGGCTACAGAGGTGGTCCCTTTTCCTAGGGGCACACCAATATGACATCGAGTACAAAGGAACTAAACAGCATGGGAATGCTGATGGATTGTCGCGCCTACCGTTGCCGACGGTGGAAGAAGCACCTGCAGTGGATCCAGTGGAGATATTCCACTCGACCATAGTCGAATGTCTACCTGTGACGAATGCAAACATAGAAAAGGAAACACGAAATGACCCGACACTCTCCTGGGTCTATGATTTAATGGTGAAGGGATGGCCAGCACATGGCGAACCGCTGTTGCCAGCATTCTCGCCGAGAAGAGAACAGCTGTCAGTGTGCAGAGGAACCTTGATGTGTGGATCCAGAGTAGTAATTCCACCCAAATTGAAGGATAGAGTGCTCAATGAACTTCATGAGGGTCATCTGGGAGGGGTAAAAATGAAGAACTTAGCCAGAGCGTTTGTGTGATGGCCGGGAATCGATAGAGAAATCGAAGAGATGACCAAGAGCTGTACAGGATGCCAGAAGGTCCAAAACGCCCCACCACAAGCCCCTCTACATCCATGGGAGTGGCCGTCGTCTCCATGGCAAAGGGTGCACATTGATTTTGCTGGTCCATTTATGGACTCGATGTTTTTAATTGCGGTGGATGCACATTCAAACTGGCCAGAGGTAATAAAAATGTCCTCAACCACCACAGAAAAAACTATCACAGTCTTATGAACCATATTCGCCAGAAATGGGCTGCCTGAACAGATTTGCTCCGACAATGGACCACAGTTTGTATCTGAAGAGTTCCGGAGGTTCTTAAAGAACAATGGTGTTAAGCATTACACATCCGCCCCATATCATCCAGCCACCAATGGATTGGCTGAGAGGTTCGTTCAAACATTCAAGAAGGCTATCAAGGCAATGTGTAATGAAAACATACCCCTACAACACAAGGTGGATAATTGCTTGTTTGCCTACCGGAATGCGACACATGCGGTTACCAACCAAACTCTAGCCATGATGTTCTTCAATCGAAGACTACGATGCCGCTTGGATTTGGTTAAGCCAAACATCAGAAGAGATGTGGAGAACAGGCAGTTTCAGAATATGAATGAAAGGCCGACCAGGAGTTTTAAGATAGGTCAACCAGTTTTGGCCCGGGACTACCGCACAGAGAAATGGCAGCCAGGAACGATCTGTACACGGCAAGGACCTCTAATGTATACCATGGATGTTGGAGAGAGCATTGTAAGACGCCATGCTGACCAGATTCTAGAGTCACTGGAAAACGTCAATTCCACACCACGATCCGATACACCTGGTGATGAAACCAAAGTACCAACTGCATCTACCTCAAAATCGGTGATATTGGAAGCAGACGAACCAAACAACGACGTTGATCCCGAATCAACTTTGCCAGAAGAACCTGATACCCCAAAGAGGCGTTATCCAGGCAGAATCAGGAAGCCTCCTCAAAGACTGAACTTATAATTGCTTAACTTCAGCTAATGTATCTAGCAACTGTAATTGTAAATATGTTATTTAATTATTAATCGAATGTTATGTACTGTTTAGCTAAAAGGGGAGGAATTGTAGTGTATGTACTTTGCAAAAGGAACTATATTCTGCAGCCCCTGTATACTGCAGTACCAGTAGTGACCACCCCTGTATATAAGCCTGTGTAGTAACTTTGCATAGTTAGTTCCAGTTTGTCTTCACTCAGTAAAGACCTGTTATAACCAACTCCTGCAGTCCGTGTCTCAATTACACACGGACATAATATCTTGGTAGTGGTGGGGCACCCTTCCTTTCGGGCTTGGGCTACCGGAATCGTGGGCAGGGGCTTGCGTGGGCGAGTAATGAGCTCGGTGGCATTTACTGGGATCTGAGAATATGGGACTCCGCACGCCTGTGTGCTGACGTCCCACCTCATTCCTTTCCCAGCATCCTGTCACTGCCTTTGGAAAAAGATGGAGATGCCTGTGGGGCAGGCGCGTTCTGAACCCCACATACAGATGTAGATCCCCTCATCTGGTTCCCACCATTTGTCCCAACAGACACTCAACCCCTCTTGAGTCCCTGTAATAATTGTAAGATTTGCGAAATTTTGATTAAATAATCACGTAGGAAAATAGGGTTAATAAAACAGCTTTATTGACCAAAAGAAGCTTTTACAGAGAAACCTTTGATAAAAGGGCACACAAAATGGCCACCAGACCTCGTGACCAGCTTCTGGGACCATTTGAATTTCTGTTACTGCAAGTCAGACAGGCTTGTGGATTGAGGGCATTAAAAGCCCGCGAAAACCAGTTTCGGGAAGCCGAAACTCATGGAACTGAGCATACATATTGATTAGATTATAAGTACAGGACAGATTTGGATGGCAGGATGAGACCCATCAAGAAATGGGTGGACAATTGAACGAACGCTTTAACCCATTACACTGTACAAAGAGAAGCCGTTTAACAGCCATCCAGGGCAATCTCCAGACCGATCAATATACAAACCAAGTTACGGTAACAAAGCAAAGACATTATCGGCCCAGGAAGGCCAGTTAAGCTATCACCGACTCCCGTTCTGAAGACAAAACACCCCTGCAGAGAGTTCTGCCCGCCAAAATTATTACAAAGACAGGACTATGACTTGGCGGGAGATAAGAATGTTCCAAAAAGTGTAACTGTGGATTGAGTAAAGTCCATCGGTGCTTCGGTTCGGAGCTTCGGTTCGGAACATGTTCGGTTCGTGGTTCGGTAAACGGTGTCCAGCGGGGTGTTCAGCCGTCTGTTCCGTGACTTTGGGAGGCTCGGCCAGGCAAGGCCCGGCCACGACGGGAAGACGACGAGGGAGGCCCGGGTACTTTTGTCGGGAGATCATCGACGACCCAGGCCGGAGAAGAAGACACTCAGGGCCCGGGTACTCCAGTTCTTCAACATCACATCGGTAACGGATCCATCCGTGGCGAGCGCTCACCAAGGCTGTATCGGCTGCCTCCATCGCAGGAGAACCAAGAGGAAAACAAGCTGCGCCAGAAGCTTCCAAACCCACGTGACGACGGAAAGCTGTGTCGAAAGGCTGCAAAGCCATTTTCGCAATTCTTAAAGTGGTGAGCATAATCCCGAGTCCCTCAAATCGAAACTTAGTTAGGTTTAGGGGAGGGGGTTAAGGGTAATTGTAATGTGTTACCCCTTTCATGATGTGCCGTGTGTTCCCCATTTCTATAGAGTTAAGTTTATAGATGTGTGCATGCTTGTAGTTGCTTTAATCTGTGCATATGACATGTATTTTATAATGCTGCAAACTGTTCAATAAAGGCATCCATTTTGCGCTATTCGACCTGGTCTATTGAGTTTTTCTCTGCACTACAGCTCCCTGCACCTAAGTCCAAGGTCTAGAACCGTAGGGGCGAGTGGGTCGAACCACTCACGGGTAATTATTGCAAGAAGCCTGGCAGGAGACCAGAGCAAGCAAGAGAAACCCCCTACATAATCCGATGGGTATTGTTACCCAGTTTCTCCCACTCGACCGTGGAGTTCTTCATGGTCTTTCTCAGCTTCCGAAGCCACCACCAGCGGTCCAAAGGAACATGTCCATGACAAACCAGGCAAATCTTCTTCCCGACGGTGACGCTGACTCTGGGTGCGATGACCCTCACTCGGGGGCACATCGAGGAAGTCTCCCGGTACGCAAGCCCGGACTGGCTGGAGTATTCCGTAGAGTTCGACCCCAGCCATCCTGGCCACCTCCCTTCGTGGAAATAGGTAGCTGTCTCCTCAACGCCCCGCGCGCCCGACCCATCGGTCGCGATGGGGGCTGTGCTCCCCGAGCACCCGTAGATCGTGGAGTCCTTGGTGCGGCCCCGATAGGCCCAGCTCCACCCGATCACCGCGAACGCGACGAGAATCCCTCTCATCTTTCTGTGTCCTGTAACAAAATTAAACGATATATCCAGGCTCCCGAGAGATTCTGGCTTAGGTGAAGGCATTATCGGGTCTTTCGACCTCGATCCAAAACAACACGCATACTGAGCAGATTCCAAAACTACTTAACACTAATCACTTTAATATATACACACCTTAAACTTAATTAAACTTAAACTTAACTTATGTACAGCGCCGCCTGTCCCGGGCGGCTTGCCTAATCCCTGATTCGACTGCAGCTTGCCGTTCCTTGTGGCGGGGCTGCACTGACATGTGGCTTGGGTTCCCCGCAGCCTTTTGCCGTCAATTGGGGACTGCGTTTTGCCAGGGATTTCCCAATTCTGCGTTTACTGAAGGTGGGGGTGTGATGAAATATTCCATTCACCACTGCCTGTGACTGAGATCGGTTTCAGTGTCATTTCCCTTCCCCCAGACCTCATTGTATTGTGTACTGGAATGTGCTGTATTGTATACTGGAATGTGCTGGAATGTGCTGTGTGTAGGTCTCCGCCCATACCTGGCCCCGTTTGTAAGCTAGCTTCAGTCTGGCCTCAGTCTCCAGAAGGAAGACATCTCTCTCTCTTACGTGTTACTTTCTAAGTTAATAAAAGCCTTGTTTTTGTTCTGCTAACTTTGAGTCTTGGAATTATTGAGGCACATCAATTTTATTAACTTATTTTTCAACACTATGGATCAACTCCTGAAACCCGAACGTTTGGATTTGGATCAACATGCTCCGGACGCATCAGCACGCTTCGGACACTGGTTTGAGTGTATGGAATTCTTCCTGGACAATTCCGCAGCCGTCAAAGACGCTACGGACGCTGCGAGGATGAGACTTGGAATTCTGCGGAATTGGGGAAGCCACCGGGTTTACCCCCTCATCCAAGATGCCGAGACGTACCTGGCTGCCTGCGACATCTTAAAGGCGCATTACCAGCAGCCTACGAATGAGGTGTATGCTAGGCACCTGCTCGCTACCCGCGCACAGCGACCTGGGGAATCGGTGGAGGAGTTCCTAAGCACCCTGAAAGTGCTTGGCAAAGACTGCAAGTGCCGAGATGTAAAAGCCGCAGTGTACACTGACGAGCTTGTTCACGATGCCTTCATCACAGGCCTCAGCTCCACTTACATCCGGCAAAGACTGCTGGAAAAAACGGGGTTGGACCTGAAACAGGCTGCGGACACCGCGCGATCCCTGGATGTGGCCCAGAGAAACTCGGACGCCTACTCTTCAGCCCGCGCCGTCCACGCCGCCACGTGTGCACCGAGGGCACCGCCATCTTGGAAGGCATCTTCCCCGCCCGACAGCCCGACACCGGCTGGGCCCCGCTCTCCCCCCAGAAGCCCTACGACAGCCGCGACGCGTCAGGGACCCAACTGCTACTTCTGCGGGCAGCCAAAGCACACCAGAAACCTGTGCCCGGCGAAAGGCACCACCTGCTTTAAGTGCGGTAAGAAGTGGCACTTCGGGAAGGTGTGCAGAGGGAACCCCGCCGGAAAACCAACCGCCGGAAAACCCGCCACCGCCGCGTGTGCGCCGTGGGAGCAGCCATCTTGGACGCCATCTTGCCCGACCTCGTGTGGTCCGCCATCTTGTGAGCAGACAGCGTGGATGCCATCTTGTATCGATCAGGGCCCTACAGTGGCATCGGTCACAGTGGACCAGACCAGGCCGCACCTGCTATCCAGATCAATGGTGGACATCGAGGTAAACGGGTGCCGGGTTAAATGCTTAATTGACAGTGGAAGCACGGAGAGCTTTATCCACCCAGAACTGGCGCAACAACTCTCCCTAAAGGTGGTCCCTACTCAGGGTACCATCTCTATGGCTGATAAAACCCAGACATCGACCATTCTGTGTTACTGCACGGTACAATTGTGCGTTAACGGAACTGTATATGATAATTTTAAAGTATTAATCATGAAGAACCTATGTGCGAGCGTGATCTTGGGCCTGGATTTCCAGTGCAACCACCAAAGCATCACGCTCAAGTACGGTGGGTCCCAGCCGCCCCTCACAGTGTGCGGTCTGGCTACCCTGAAGGTAAAGCCGCCTTCGCTATTCGCGAACCTTACCCCTAACTGCCGGCCAATAGCGACCAAAAGCAGGAGGTACAGCTGGGAGGACAGGCGGTTTATCGCGACCGAGGTAGACGGGCTCCTGAAAGAGCGCATTATTGAACGCAGCAACAGCCCGTGGCGCGCCCAAGTGGTAGTGGTAAGGGGTAGCGAGAAGAAACGGATGGTGATCGACTATAGTCAAACGATCAACAGGTACACCCTACTAGACGCCTACCCGCTACCCCGCATATCAGAAATGGTGAACCAAATCGCCCAATACCGGGTGTTCTCCACCATCGACCTCAAGCCAGCGTACCACCAGCTCCCTATCAGACCAGAGGACCGCCCGTACACCACCTTCGACGCGAACGGACGCCTCTACCAATTCCTCAGAGTCCCCTTTGGGGTGACGAATGGGGTCTCGGTCTTCCAGAGGGAGATGGACCGCATGGTCGATGACCACCACTTGCAGGCAACCTTCCCCTACCTCGACAACGTCACCATCTGCGGTCACAACCAGCAGGATCACGACTCGAACCTCGAGAGGTTCCTGAAAACCGCACAAAAACTCAACCTCACCTACAACGAGGACAAGTGCGTTTACAACACCACGCGCCTCTGCATACTAGGCAGCGTGGTGGAGAATGGGGAAATCGGGCCAGACCCCGACCGATTGCGCCCCCTATGGGAGCTACCCCTGCCCAACACTCCCAAAGCCCTGAAAAGGTGCCTGGGGTTATTTTCTTATTATTCCCAATGGGTCTCCAACTACTCCGACAAAGCCCGCCCCCTCTTGAAAGCATCCTCTTTCCCGCTCTCTGCTGAGGCCCACGCCGCCTTCAAAAGCATTAAGCAGGATATTGAGCGGGCCACGCTACAGGCAGTGGACGAGAACACTCCATTTCAAGTGGAAAGTGATGCGTCTGACTTTGCCTTGGCGGCCACCCTCAACCAGGCGGGGCGGCCCGTAGCTTTCTTCTCGAGGACCCTCCAAGGGCCCGAGATCAGACACTCCTCCGTGGAAAAGGAGGCCCAAGCCATCGTGGAGGCAGTGCGCCACTGGCGCCACTACCTAGCTGGCAAACGCTTCACCCTACTTACCGACCAGCGGTCGGTAGCGTTTATGTTCAATAATAAACAGAGGGGGAAGATTAAAAATGATAAGATTCTTAGGTGGCGGATCGAGCTCTCCACCTTCGAGTACGACATCATTTACCGGCCAGGGGCCCTTAACGAATCCCCTGACGCCCTCTCATGAGGGATGTGTGCCAGCGCCACCGGGGATCGGCTACAGACCCTCCACAACGACCTCTGCCACCCAGGGGTCACGCGGCTGTCCCACTTCATAAAGTCCCGTAACTTACCCTACTCGATTGAGGAAGTTCGGTCCCTGACCAGGAACTGCCGCACTTGCGCTGAGTGCAAGCCTCGGTTATACCGCCCAGATAGAGCCCACTTAATCAAAGCTACACGGCCCTTTGAGCGGCTCAGCTTAGATTTCAAGGGCCCCCTCCAGTCAGTCGACCGCAATGTTTACTTCCTGAACATTGTGGACGAATACTCCCGGTTTCCATTCGCCTTCCCCTGCCCAGACATGACCAGCGCCACGGTCATTAAATGCCTCAACAGCCTGTTCTGCCTGTTCGGTATGCCGAGCTACATCCATACGGATAGGGGGGCGTCCTTCATGAGTGAAGAGCTACGCCAGTACATGCTGTCCAAGGGGATCGCCACGAGCCGTACCACCAGCTACAACCCCCGGGGTAACGGGCAAGTGGAGCGAGAGAACGGGACAGTATGGAAAGCAGTCACTCTAGCTCTCAGGACCAAGGGCCTCCCTATCTCCCGCTGGCAGGAAGTCCTCTCGGATGTGCTCCATTCGATACGGTCGTTATTGTGTACGGCCACTAATACCACGCCTCATGAATGAATGTTTGTCTTTCCCCGGAAATCCACCTCAGGCGTATCCATGCCGCCATGGCTCTCCACCCCAGGTCCGGTACTCGTGCGAAGGCATGTGAGGGGCCACAAGATGGACCCTCTCGTGGAGCCAGTGCACCTACTCCACGCCAACCCCCAATACGCATATGTCCGGCACGCCGACGGAAGGGAGGACACCGTGTCCATAAAAGACGTCGCCCCAGCCGGCATCGACAACAACCACGGCAATAGCGGCAACGACGATCACAGCAACTCTTACCCACCCACTACTCTTTCATCACCACCGGAAGAACACCGACCAACGGCACCCCCACCAACTACCCCTCCAACAACCCTGGCGGCACCCCCGGCAGAGACCCAGGAGGCTACCGGGGACACCCAGCCGACACCCGCGGCACCGCAACAGCCACGTCGGTCGCAGAGGACTATCAAACCCCCGAACAGACTAAATCTATAGAAGGGGTGAATGTGATGAAATATTCCATTCACCACTGCCTGTGACTGAGATCGGTTTCAGTGTCATTTCCCTTCCCCCAGACCTCATTGTATTGTGTACTGGAATGTGCTGTATTGTATACTGGAATGTGCTGGAATGTGCTGTGTGTAGGGCTCCGCCCATACCTGGCCCCGTTTGTAAGCTAGCTTCAGTCTGGCCTCAGTCTCCAGAAGGAAGTCATCTCTCTCTCTTACGTGTTACTTTCTAAGTTAATAAAAGCCTTGTTTTTGTTCTGCTAACTTCGAGTCTCGGAATTATTGAGGCACATCAGGGGGAATCGGGCCAAGGTTTTACCGGCTGAGGCATTCGAGCCGACCTGCGAAGAGGTACTATGGGCGTGGCTCCATTAGCGAGCGGACCTTCGGTTGGGACTTTAGCCCTCACAGCCCATGGCACCTCCACGGCTGCCGGCTTCGGCTCCCTTCCCTCAGGCTCCGCCCCTTTGGGATTTGGGTCTGGCAGATGACTCCTCCTCACCTGTCCCTACAGGTGGAGGGTCTCCGCCCCCAATTTCTACCTCCCCTAAGGTTGAGTCGCGGGCAGGACCTCCGTCCTCCGACTCCACCTCCTCCAGAATCGTGTCGAGGGCGGGGCCTAGCTGTTCGGGCTCCCCCCCGATGGCGTTCGGATCAGGAGGTGTGTCTTGGTCTTCGGGCTCCTCCTCGTCCGAGTCCCAGGCCATTGGGGAAACCGCCCAGGTGGGCAGGACAGCTTCTCCCTCCAGGCAGGCTGCGGTTCCAGCCTGTGTGGTCTGTGACTTATTGCAGGCCTCAGGCTGAGGATTTTTACCCTCAGACCTGGCCTCAGTTGTTGGCTCTTTTGCACTTGGCTTAAACAGTTTGCACTGATTAATGTGAAACCATTTAGTGCGCCGGGGCAACTTCACTGCGTAAACCATGGGGCTGGCTTTGTCTACAAGGCTGTAGGGCCCCATATACAGTGGTTCTAAACTCCCCACTCGGGCATAGTTTCTCACCATGACCTGATCTCCAATTTCCCACTCCTGTGTCTTATGGGGTTCGAGCAGCAGTCGGTTGCCCTGATGCTGCTTTCCCATGTTCCCAGCCGCTTGCCCATAAACCTGTTTCAGGCGCTCCAAAAGGGTCCGGGCAAACTTGTCCCGATTCACCTCTCGGAGCAGACCCTCAGTGAGCACCGGGGCTAGTACATGGGTGGGGGTTCGCATCACTCTCCCAGTCATTAATTCGAGCGGGGAGTACCCCGTACTTTTAGACTGGCTAGCCCGGATCCCCATGAGGACCAGAGGCAAGGCTTCCACCCATTTCTGGGGTGAGCCCATCGTCTCTTTCCTCCACTTTTCTTTTAAGGTGCGGTTCATGCGTTCCACAATCCCGGATGACTGAGGATTGTGGGCCACGTGCCACTTCCCTTCAATGCCTAAGAGCATGAGGGTGTTCTGCATCACTTGGCCGGTGAAATGACCCCCTCGGTCGGACTCCACAACTCGTGGTAGTCCCCACCGCGAGAACACCTCCCGGACCAAGATCTTGGCAGTGCTAAGTGCCATGGCTGTTCTACATGGGAAGGCTTCTACCCACTTGGTGAACACATCCACCAGGACAAGGCAATACTTATAGCCTCCCTGGGCGGTGGGCAGGGGCCCGATGTAGTTGACCTGTATTGACTGCCATGGTCCCTCTACTCTCCTGATGTGCCCCATGGGCACCTTCCTTTTCTGGGGATCTGGGTTGTTTGCAGCGCACACAGAACAATTAGCGCAGAACTCGCAGACATCGTCCCAAAGTCCCGGCCACCATCCCACCTGTTCTACCCATTGCCAGGTGACCTCAAGCCCGGGGTGTCCTGCTCCTGGACCCTCATGGGCCAGTTGAAGGAATTCCCTCCGGTGCTGCTGCGGCACAACCCATTGTTCCCCTTGGAACAGCATGCCTTCCTTGATGGAGAGGGCTGCTGTTCCGTATGGACCCATAGAAACATAGAAACATAGAGATAGGAACAGGAGTAGGCCATTCGGCCCTTCGAGCCTGCTCCGCCATTCAATGAGATCATGGCTGATCTTCGTCTGAGATCTTAGCTGATCTTACCAGTTCAGTACCCCGTCCCCGCCTTTTCTCCGTAACCCTTAATCCCCTTAGCCTTCAGAAATATATCCAATTCTCTCTTGAAAATATTTATTGAATTAGCCTTCACAGCCCTCTGTGGCAGGGAATTCCACAGGCTCACCACTCTTTGAGTGAAGAAATTCTTCCTCATCTCTGTTTTAAATGATTTGCCCGCTATTTTTAGACTGTGGCCCCTGGTTCTGTGCTCCCCTGCCATTGGAAACATTCTCTCTGAATTCAGCCTGTCCAGGCCTGCCATAATTTTATATGTTTCGATGAGATCCCCTCTCAATCTTCTAAACTCCAGTGAGTACAAGCCCAAACTATTCAATCTCTCCTCGTAGGTCATTCCCACCATTCCAGGTATCAGCCTGGTGAATCGCCGCTGCACTCTTTCCATGGCAAGAACATCCTTCCGCAGATGGGGCGACCAAAACTGTACACAATACTCCAGATGCGGTCTCACCAGCACCTTGTACAGCTGTAGTAAGGTATCCCTATTCCTATACTCGAACCCCCTTGATATGAAGGCCAACATACCATTTGCCTTCTTAATCGCCTGTTGCACCTGCATGCTCTCCTTCAGTGACTGGTGCACAAGAACACCCAGGTCCCTCTGCACTTCCCCATCTCCCAATCTATTGCCATTTAGATAATAATCTACCCTCCTGTTTTTACCCCCAAAGTGGATAACCTCGCATTTATCCACATTATAGTGCATCTGCCACGTATCCGCCCATTCCCCCAACCTGTCCAAATCGCACTGTAGCCTCCTGACATCCTCATCAGAGCCCACCCCTCCTCCTAGTTTAGTGTCGTCAGCGAATTTGGAAATATTGCATCCAATTCCCTGATCCAGATCATTTATATATATTGTGAACAGCTGGGGTCCCAGGACAGATCCTTGCGGCACCCCGCTGGTCACTGCCTGCCACTCCGAAAACGAGCCGTTTATTCCAACTCTCTGTTTTCTATCCGCCAGCCAGTTCTCTATCCACGTTAATACTTTGCCCCCAATCCCATGAGCCTTAATTTTGCATGATAATCTTTTGTGTGGAACCTTATCGAAGGCTTTCTGGAAGTCAAGGTACACCACATCCACTGGCTCTCCCCCATCTATTTTACCAGTTACTTCCTCAAAAAATTCCAGCAGATTAGTCAAACACGATTTACCCTTTGTAAATCCATGTTGACTCTGTCCGATCCTTTCCCCATTTGTCAAGTGCTCCGCTATTTTATCCTTAATAATGGACTCTAGCATTTTGCCCACAACCGATGTAAGGCTTACTGGTCTATAATTCCCTGCTTTCTCTCTACCCCCCTTTTTAAATATTGGGGTAACATTAGCTACCCTCCAATCCACGGGTACTGTTCCCGAGTCAATGGAGTTCCGGAAGATGATCCTTAGAGCATCTGCTATCTCCAGGGCCACCTCCTTAAGTACCCTAGGATGTAGTTTATCAGGCCCCGGGGATTTGTCGGCCTTCAGTCCCCTCAACTTACCCAACACCATATCCCTAGAGATACTAATTTCTGTCAGCTCCTCCCTCTCATTAGTCCCTATGTTTGCCGATATTCCTGGGAGGTTATTTGTGTCCTCCTTTGTGAATACAGAACCAAAGTATGAGTTTAATTGGTCTGCCATTTCCTTATTCTCCATTATATATTCTCCCGAATCGGACTGCAAGGGACCGACTTGGGATTTTACCAGTCTTTTCCTCCTGATATACCGATAAAAGCTTTTGCAGTCTGTCTTTATGTTTGCTGCAAGTTTACTTTCGTATTCTATTTTCCCCTTCCTGATTAATCCCTTTGTCCTCTTTTGCTGTATCCTGTACTGCCCCCAATCTTCCGGTCTGCTGCTTTTTTTTGCCAGTTGATATGCCCTTTTTTTTGATTTTATGCTGTCCCTAATTTCCCTCGTTATCCACGGTTGAGCCACCTTTTTAGGTTTATTTTTATGCCAAACCGGTATAAACATGTTCTGGAATTCTTCCATTCTATCTTTGAATGCTTGCCATTGTCTATCCACTGTCAATCCCCCCAGAAACACCACCCAATCAATCTTACCCAATTCCCGTCTCATACCCTCGTAATTCCCTTTATTTAAGTTCTGGACCTTAGTCTCTGATTCAATTTCCTCACTCTCCATCTCGACTGAGAGCTCGATCATATTATGATCGCTCTGACCCAAGGGGCCTCGTACAAGAAGATTGTTGATAAGTCCCTTCTCATTGCACAATACCCAGTCTAAAATGGCCTGATCTCGAGTCGGCTCCTCGACATATTGGTCCAGATAACCGTCCCGAAAACATTCCAGGAATTCCTCCTCCTCAGAATTTTTACTAATTTGGGTAGTCCAATCAATATGTAAATTAAAGTCACCCATGATGACAGCTGTGCTCTTATCGCACGCTTCTCTAATTTCCCTTTTTATGCCTTCCCTCACCTCCATATTACTATTTGGAGGCCTATATATCACACCCACTAACGTTTTCCTCCCCTTGCTATTTCTCATTTCTACCCATACAGATTCCGTTTCATCCGAGTTAATATCCTTCCTTTCCATTGCATTAATCCCCTCCTTTACCAGCAATGCTACCCCACCTCCCCTACCTTTTTGCCGATCCTTCCTAAATATTGTATATCCCTGGATGTTAAGTTCCCAGCCTTGCCCACCCTGCAGCCACGTTTCTGTAATCCCAATCAAATCATACTTGTTTACCTCTATTTCCACAACTAATTCATCCACCTTGTTCCTAATGCTTCTAGCATTAAGATACAAAGCCTTCAGGCTTGCTTTTTTCACACTCTCATTATGAATTAGTTTGGCCCTTTGTGTTTCTCTCCTTTGCTTATTGCTTCTCACCTTTCTACCATCTATTTCTGACTTCATATGACTTCCCTCTTTTCCACTACCTAGGTTCCCATCCCCCTGCCAAATTAGTTTAAATCCTCCCGAACCGCCCTAGAAAATATTACCCCGAGGACATCGGAAGTAGAGGACATCGGACCCTCTACTTCCTTGCCCTCAGTAATGGCACTGAGGACTGTTTTCAGGGCGGGATCTAGGGTTTTGACGGTCTTGAGGTCTGGGGGCAGTGTTACCCCTGTGGCCCCCTGAGTCCCATCCCTGCCTTGGATTACTGCCACGGGTTTGGACCCATAGGGATCCCAGAAAGTGCTGGTGCGGGCACCTTCTCTGGCTAGTACATCCGTTTGCTGGTTACCCTGGTTGCGGGGTTCCGGAGGAATGGGCTTTCACCTTGTGGATAAAGACTTCCCCTTCCTCCCCCACTGCGGCCAGGATCCTTTCTAACGAGGGCTTTATGGTTAAGGGTCGCCCGTCCGCAGAGGTATATCCGCGGCGGGACCAGATGGCTAGGAACTCCGTACACGACTTGCATGTGAACATGCTGTCCGAGCAAATCGTGTATGGGGTGGGGAAGTTTTCGGGGTGTGTAACCACGTACACTACCGTGGACAGTTCAGCCTGCTGAGCGCTCATGATGCTGGGGAGCTTAATCGCCAGGGCGATGTCTGCCGCGGGGTCATAAACTCCACACCCTGTGAGTCGTTCGCCAGCAGGTACCATGCTGGAACCGTCTACGTAGATCTCGCGGCCCGTGGGATGTATCCCAGCCCGTAATCCTATGTTCACTTCCCATACCCCCTCTACAGAACACCAATGGGCTGTTCCGGGATATACCATGTTGGCCACGAGCTTGGGCTCGCAGAGACCCTTTACCTTCAGATCCATCTGGGAAAGGAAGAGGGTCCAGCGCGCAATGCGGGCACTGATTACTGTCCCATCCTTAATCCTTCCATCCAGAAGCATCCGAGTGGGTGTGTGATGGGTGAGGAGAGTGATGAGAGAGGTGCCTGTGAAGATCAGAGACCTTTTCACAGCCCAATGCGTGGCCAAGAGATGCCGCTCGCAATTGAAAAAATTCCTTTCCACATCTGTGAGTACTCTGGAGGAGTACACTACCGGTCTTGGCTTGCCGTGTCGCTCTTGAAGCAGTACAGCGCTCAAGCTATCCGCGCTAGCCGCTACCTCCAGGAAGAACTCCTTCCTCCCATCTATGGCCCCCAGAGCTGGTGCGATCTGCAAGTCCCTCTTGAGTTTTTCAAATGCTGCCTGGCAACCCTCATCCCAGGTGTTGAATCCATGATTCTTAAAGTATGATGTTTTCCAATAACTACATGGAGGCTGTAACTTAACAATCAACAGGTGTTTACTGCAGGAGGATAGCCTAAAGACTGACAGTACAGAGGCATGCTCAAGGCTTATATACAGGTGTGGTCACTGCCGGTACTACAGTATACAGGAGCTGTAAATGTAGTTCTCTCTTAAAGGTACATACACTACAATTCCTCCCCTTTTAGATTAGCAGTACCCATAATGTTCAAATAACAATTAACACTTTAACATGCACGTTAAACTGAAATAGTCCATTTATAGATTCAGTCTTTGGGGCGGCTTCCTGATCCTTTTTGGATAGCGCCTTTCCTGAGGCTCTTGTTCTTGGTGCGGAGGCGATTCTGGCCCCTTTTCGTCGGTTATTTCATCAGTTTCCACTGCTACTGTTTCTGAGGTAGATGCTACCGGTATGTCGGGATCATCCCCAGGGACGCGAGACATGGGGTTGACTCGTTCCTGTGACGCTAAGATCTGGTCGACGTGGCGTCTCACAATGTTCTCCCCGACATCCACTGTGTACATTAATGGCCCCTGCCGTGTGCATATCGTTTCGGGTTGCCATTTCTCTGTTCGGTAGTCACGGGCCAAGACTGGTTGTCCTACATTGAAGCTCCTTGTCGGCTTCTCATTGATGTGCTGGAATTGTTAATCCTCAACATTTCTTCGCACATTTGGTCTGAGCAAATCCAGACGAGATCTCAACCTTCAGTTAAGGAACATCATGGCCGGGGTCTGGTTGGTAACTGCATGTGTCGCATTTCTGTAGGCTAAAAGGAAATTGTCCACCTTATGCTGCAGTGGAATTTCATCATCGCACATGGCCTTTATCGCCTTTTTAAAGGTTTGTACGAGCCTCTCAGCCAATCCATTTGTGGCTGGATGATACGGGGCGGATGTGTAATGCCTTACCCATTCCTTCTCATAAATTTCCGAAACTCTTCGGACACAAACTGTGGTCCATTATCAGAGCAAATCTGCTCTGGCAAGCCGCTCCCGGCAAATATGGTCCGTAGGACTGCAATCGTTTTCTCTGTAGTGGTTGAGGACATTTTTATCACCTCAGGCCATTTTGAGTGAGCATCCACTGCTATTAAGAATATTGAGTCCATGAATGGACCAGCAAAATCAATATGCACCCGTTGCCATGGAGAGGAGGGCCACTCCCATGGGTGTAGAGGGGCATGTGGTGGTGCATTTTGGACCTTCTGGCATCCTAAGCAGCTCTTGGTTAGGTCCTCGATTTGTTGATCGATCTCTGGCCACCACACATAAGACCTAGCAAGGCTTTTCATTTTCACCCCTCCCAGATGACCTTTGTGAAGCTCTCTCCCTTAACTGGGGTGGAATTACTACTCGGGATCCACACATCACTGTCCCCTGGCATACTGACAGCTGTTCTCTTCTGGATGAGAATGCTGGCGACAGTGAGTCGCCATGTGTTGGCCATCCCCTCACCGTCAAATCATATACCCGAGACAGTGTCGGATCATTGCGGGTCTCCTTCTCTATATCTGCGTTAGTTACTGGCAATCGTTCAATTATTGATGAATAAAATATCTCGATAGGGTCCACTGCTGGTGCTTCCTCCACAGTAGGCAGTGGCAGGCGTGATAGCCCATCAGCATTTCCATGCTGTTTCATGCCTTTATATTCTATTTCATATTGGTTCGCCCCTAGAAAAAGGGACCATCTTTGTAACCGTTGTGCAGTCATCACCGGAACGCCCTTCTTTGGATTGAAGATGGAGACAAGTGGTTGGTGGTCAGTCACCAAGGTGAACTTCTGCCCATGCAGATAGTGGTGGAATTTTTTTACTCCCCATACTAGGCTGAGGGCCTCCCTGTTAATCTGGGCGTAGTTGCGCTCGGCTGAGGTTAGTGACCGAGACGCAAAGGCTACTGGCCTCTCCAACCCGTCTGGGAATTTGTGCAACAGCACCGCTCCAATACCATAGGGTGATGCATCACATGCCAACCGAATTGGTAGTGCTGGGTTGAAATGGGCCAACACCTCTTTTGATGTGATCAATTCTTTGCACTTCTGGAAAGCTCGTTTACATTCGTCATTCCACTTCCATGGTACCCCCGTTTGCAGTAGGGTGTTCAGTGGGTGTAATACTGTAGACAAATTTGGTAAGAACTTATGGTAGTAGTTTACCAGCCCGAGGAACGACCTCAGTTGTGACACATTTTCCGGTGCTGGAGCCTTGACTACTGCCTCAATCTTTTCAGGGCACTTATGTAACCCCTCTTCATCAATAACGTGGCCACAATACGAGATCTGCTTCTGGAAAAACTCGCACATGTGGCGGTTAGCTCGTAGCCCATATTCCTTTAATCTAGTGAGCACCTTCTCCAGGTTGGCGAGGTGATCACTGTCATTTTCGCCCGTGACCAGGATGTCGTCCAAATAACACTGGGTCCCTGGAATCCCTTGCAGGACTTGATCCATTGCCCTTTGCCAAATAGCCGGAGCCGATGCTACCCCGAACACCAGCCGGTTGTACTGGTGGAGACCTTTATGAGTGTTGATCGTGAGATATTGTTTCGAGGCTTCTTCTACCTCCATTTGCAAGTACACCTGGGCCAGATCAATTTTGGTGAAGCATTTACCTCCAGATAGCGAGGCGAAAATATCCTCAATCTGTGGAAGCGGATATTGTAGCGTGTGAAGGACTGGGTTCACTGTCACCTTAAAATCCCCACAGATGCGGACCTTCTTTGGTTCCCCAGGCGTATTACTCAACGACCTCTTCATTACAAGAATGATGGGTGTAGCCCACTCGCTCCAGTCTACTTTGGACAGTACTCCTGAATGTTCCAACCCTTCCAGCTCTGTTTCGACGGCTGGTCGGATTGCATAAGGCACCGGTCTGGCCTTAAAAAACTTTGGGCTTGCATTTTCCTCTATTTTAATCGTTGCTGTTATGCCTTTTAGTGTTCCGAGTCCCTCCTGGAACACTTCTTGTGCGTCAGTTAGCATTTTTGACAGTCGTCCAGGTGTGATGTCATCATCCTTTTTGGCCTCAACCTTCAGTGCCTGTATGGAATGCCAATCTAATTGTATCTTCCAGATCCATTCAGGTCCTAGTAGTGGTGGTCCTCCATCTGGCAATACATATAGGTCCATTTTAGGTATTTCCTGGCCTTTGTATATCACTTTCACCCTTATTTTTCCTTTGGGGTAGACTTTTTGCCCCGTGTACGTCTTCAAGAAAATCTCTGTAGCTTTCAAGGGTATATGTTAAAATAGCCGTTTGTAGTCCCTTTGGTTTATGACTGTTAGGGCTGATCCTGTGTCCAATTCCATTTTCATTTGGACTCCATCTATCTTGAGTGTGATCCAGATAGTCTGGTGATCCTCCATTTTGGTTACCTTATGTAGTTTCAGACAACCCAGCTCCTTGCTTCCGGAGTCTGTATCACTTTTCTGTTCGTCTGAACTACTGTCCATCACCTTATGTACCTTTTTGTACTTCTCCTGTGGAGATTTCTTGCTGTTGGTTTTCTTCCCTGACCTGCAGACTCTTGCTATGTGTCCTGCTTTTCCACACTGCCTGCACACTTGGTCCTTGAACCAACAATCCTTCTGGTCGTGTGTTGTTCTGCCGCAGCGGTAACACTTCCCTGTTCCATGAAATTTCATTGGTGCCATATTCTTGCGGTTTCCGTTGTATCTCTGCAGCGCCCCGTGCGGCTGCTTCATGTGATACTGCCATGCAGAAAGCCTTGTCCAGCGTAAGATCCTTTTCTGATAGAAGCCATTTCTGGGTTCCTTCACTTTGAAGCCCACACACAAACTTGTCCCTTAACGTATCTGCTAGTCCCACTCCAAACTGGCAGTGTTTCGATAGCTTGCGCAGTTCTGTTAAGTACTCAGCATTACTTTTGTCTTTATGCTGGTTCCTTTTGTGGAACTTAAATCTTTCTGCTATCAGCAGCGGTGTGGGGTTTAAGTGGTCCTGTAGGATTTCTACTATGCCTTCGAAATTCTTATCCACGGGCTTCTCTGGGGTTATTAGGTTTTGCAGTAAGCCATAAATGTTTGCACCCATGGAATTTAACAAAACCAGTGCTTTCCTAGCATCTGGCACTTCATTCACCCTGCAGTACACCTCAATGCGTTCCACATATGTCGCCCAATCTTCGACTTCATTGTCGAACACAGTGATACTGCCACTCTTCGGCATCCCTGGGTGTGATTTAACTGTCTAAAATGGCGTCTCCCGCACTCTCCCTTCTGTAGGATTCACAAAATTGGATTTCATATTAATAAGGGTTAAATGGCAGAAGAGGCCGTGATTTTAAAGACTGTTTTTAAAAGAAGCCCAGAGAAAAAGGGGCATACAAAATGGCCGCCATACCATGTGATCAGCTCATTGGGACACTTTAAAATGGTTCCTGCGCAACCTCAGACAGCTATGTGGATTGAACCCACAGTAAGTTCTGGAAGCCGTTTCGCAGAGAACGAAACCAGACCCACAGGCATGCATATGGATTAGATGCAGATCCACTCAAGATCGGCTTGGAGACAGGGGCCATCTAAATGTTGACCCAGATGAAAGAGGACAATATATATTCATGAGGACAACACCAAGGGCTCGGTAATGAGATCAGCAGGACATTCAAAACAATGAAAGCCATTTCCAACCAGAGATGGGCCTGTTACCAGCCGCTTAAAATGATTTAAAATATAATAACTGCCCCGCTGTGCTCAAAGCCCACCAAAGTTAAAACAAAGACTAACCTGATTTTGGGCGGGAAGTGAGGCCTCGGGAAGAAAGATATATCTGGAGAGACTTTTCGGCAGTTATGGACACAAGAAGCACTCGGAAGCAGTCGGGACAGGCAGGCCAGAGCAAGTTGGAAGGCAGACAGTTGCAAGCCTGCAGCTTGAACACAGACATGCCGGGTTGGAGAGCTGGAAACATGCAGCTTGAATCCGGACCACCAGAAGAAGGAGCAGTCAATCGTAGGCGTTCCGCCCCGGGGAAGCACATCGGGAGATCATCGACCATCCCCGGGCCGTTGCCGGAATGAGAGGCCATAGACCCAGCTTGGGAGAAGAAACAGAAAAATAAAGGTCCCAAGCGAAGAAACCTTCCAGCCACCATGGCTCGGTAGAAGAGAGGAAAGGAACCTGAAGGAGCGATGGGAGCCAGGCCAAGGCTCCTCTAACCAGAGTCGAGCCGACGATCCTCAACCCTGCCGACATCCAGGCCCGCCGGTGTCCAGCCGCCCCCGACCCCCACCTCAGGAGAGAGATGTGGCGTAGTTCGCAGGGGCTCCACGATCCACGTGGAGATGAGACGCCTGAAAGGACCAAACACAGACTCATTTTCAAAACCTTGCACTTCCTAGTGGGATTGGTGAGCATGTTTCTGGCCTTTCACAATCAGATCTAGATAGGTTTAATAAGGGGGTGGATTTAAGGGTACAATTAACGTGAGTTGTTGTCCCTCGATGTTCCGTGTGTTTCCTTATTTCATGATGATCTTTGTAGAATATAAGATGCCTGTATTTGCCTTAGTTAATATAATGTCGTTATGATTTGTTTGTGTTTGTTTTTCCCTCCCATGTACCGTACTCTTATCTGTGTTGCATTTGATTTGATATATTTTTCCATTTGCAATAAAATTTCATTTTGTTTCATTAAACTTGGTCTACACGAGTTTTCTCTACATTGTAGTTCCTGCGCCTAAGTCCAGAATATAGAATCTAAGGGGCGAGTGGATCAAACCACTCAAGGTTTACTGTGCAAGAGAGAGAGGCCTGTAGAGAGAGAAACCTCAGGGAAACCTCTCGAGGATGAAAACCCCTTACAGAAAATGGCGACCGTGGCAGGACTCTGGCGGCAGGATTGCAATGTAGTAGATCCAAGTTTGAATGGTCGAAATGCAATGGATGAGAGGATAGCGGATTATGTCTTTGGCAAGGTAAATCTCACTAAACAGTGGATTTCCAATCTCTTGCTGGATGGGCGTCCGGTGGACGCAGCCATCAGGTGGACAGAGAGCAAAGAGCATAAGAAGTCTGTGGAAAAGGCAGTGTGGCTGATGTGTTACAAGAAGCAGGTCCAGATCTTGGACCGGGCCGTTGCAGCACAGGCAGCCAAGATCACAACCCAGGCAGCAGAGATAGAGGAAAAGGCCATGGGTGGGGAAAAACTCATCACAGCGCTTCACGCGCTGAATCAGGAACGCCAAGTGGCAGCTAGCCAACATCAGGCTAGGATAGAGTACCTGGAGTGCCAGGTTACTGAGGCAAAGATTAATGAAACGAGGATACGGGAGGAAAACGCCCGCCTCACACAACAGCTAAGAGCGCAGGAGGAGAGAGTAGTGGAGGTTAAGGCAGCTTACAAGCTGGCCCTCGAGCACGGGTTTGAGAGCACAGGCCACAGCCCCTGCCAAAAGACCATAGAGGACCTAAGAGCGGCCCTGGTTAAGGCAAGAGGCATGGTGTGTCTCGTCAGCCCGAAAGCCAGTCACATGGACTTTTTGAAGGAATCAAAACAGCTGATTCCAGCTGAGGTAATTGTGGTACCAGCCACCGAGCCCTCAGCACCACCGAGCTATAGTGAGACTTGGTCGGAAAAGGAGGGGGTAGCGAAAGGGGAGGTAGCCGAGGTTGAGTGTGTGGAAGAACCACTGGTAGCAAAGACGGGACCGGCACCGATGTGTCCCGCTCGGCACCAGAGGTTCGGTCCCAACGCTGCCGATGGCAGTGTCGGACCCCACCAGAACCAGCTCGTGGTGCCCTACGCTGGCCCGCAATTAAGGTCCATGGTGAGCCACCTCACATGACTCACAGTAAAGGGAGATCCCTCGATTCATTTCAGAGAGATAGAGGAAACAGCAGCCATTAACGACTGCGATGAACAGGAACAGGTCAAACTGTTGCTTTTCTCCCTGGATCCCACAATCCTTCAGTGCCTCTCAGAGGATGGCGAGAGGGGACGGAAAGGGTATACGGATCTCAAGGAGGAAGTTTTAGAAGTAATGGGAGTGGACGATGGTAGTCCGTTCGACTGTGTGGAAGGGACCCTGCAGCTATCTGGAGAACCCCCACGGGTTTTCGCAGAAAGGCTGTGGCCAGTATATCGACACAGCTGTCCGGGTGTGCCTGAACAGGCTCAAATGAGCGACGAACAGCGGGTTCATTGGCTCCGTTGCTTGGTTACCAACAGCTTGCCAGAGCTACGGGCCCTAGCCAGATCATGGTTTGATCCCCAAGGTCCCGGTGTCGTGGAAGATACGGTGCTCCGTCAGTTAAATGTGGCGTATAAGAACTGTAGAAGTCAGGAAACACCTCCCCAGAAAGGTAAGGTGCATGAGGCAAAACCCGCAGCCCCAAGCAAGCAGGAGTGGCGTCAGGAGGGGAATCGCCCTGTCCAAGCCAAGCTCAATTGTTATGGGTGTGGGAAGGATGGACATTGGCGCAAGGACTGTAGAAATCCGTGGAAGGATAATAAAGGGAGATTTCCCACAGCCCAAGCCCAAGCCCAGACCGCTGCCCCAGCACCAGCCCAAACCCAAGTCGTAGCTCCTGCCCCAGCGCAAGGAGCTGGTGCAGTAGTGGATCCCGCTGCGATTGAATCAATTTTGCAGACAATGCGGTCTCTATAATGATTTTGCAGGGGAAAGTAGCTGTCACCACCGGTCTTGTTGCTCCCAAAGCCCCGACCGCTGTACCCAAATGACTAGAGCCGGCGCAGCCCGTTTACTTGTGTGCGCTGTGATACGATATATGGAGGTGACCCCTCGTGGAGATGGAAGTGCAGGAGGTGAAGGGGACCTATTTGTTGGATACGGGGGCATCGTGCACCGTGATCCACACAGATAAATTGCCACATCGCCTCTGTCCACCGGGGTTCCATATGTTCTGTCGGGCTTCACAGGCAAGGAACAGGCTGGTGCACATTCCATTCCCCTCTCCATTCATTTGGACCACTCCGCACCAAGTGGAGGTGTATACTAATGAAGTGGGAGGTGGAGGATGGGAAAGGGGTCATCGGGTCTGATTTCTTGGTTGAACACGGGATCCTCGTGGACCTAAGAAATCATTGTCTTTGGGGAGTGGGTAAAGGTGAGCCAGGCCAGGTAGTCGTCATCCCAGGGGAAGGAGAAAGAGGGACCCTGTGTACCGTGAAGCCAAAAGAGGGCTATGACCTCGAGCTCATGGTCGCGTGTGTCCCACAAGATTTACAGGCATTCGTGTGCGACCACATAGCGACGTTTGCCACTCACAAGCACTATTGCAGGAGGGTCACCGGGTTTGAGGTTAGCGTAGACGGGGACCCCATGGCCCGACCCCAAAAACAGTACAACTTCCCCAGGGAAGCGGAGCCCGACATGGAGATAGCAATATCTTCACTGGTGCAGTAGGGCGTGTTGAGACCGATAGTCACCCATGTGAACTCTCCGTTATGGCCGGTAAAGAAGCCGGATGATTCCTGGAGAGCCACGGTGGACTACAGAGTCCTCAATAGCAACATCCCCGCCTGCGCGGCAACAGTAGCAGCAGTTGCCGACCTGATAGGGAGTATTCCAGCCTCCGCGACCACGTTCACGGTGCTGGATATTTCTAATGGGTTTTGGTTCATCCCTTTACGGAGGGAGGATCAGTACAAGTTTGCCTTTACGTTTAAAGGGCAACAGTACACCTGGAACTGCTTGCCACAGGGTTTCCACAACAGCCCCAGCATTTTTCATCAATGCATGGCAGGGAGTTTAAAAGAGTTCAGCCAGCCCCATCAACTAGTGCAGTATGTGGACGACCTGCTCCTGTTCACAGACTCAAGAGAGGAGCATGGCCCACTATTGGCCGAGTTATTGGAGCTGTTAGGTAGAAAGGGTTTTAAGGTAAACCCAAAGAAGGCACGGATCGGCCAGCCGGAAGTGAAATTCCTGGGTCTGACCATCCGCGCCAGTGAGAGAGCCATAGATAAGGCCAGGCGGGAATCGGTGCAAAATCTACCGGTCCCCAACACCGTAACGGATGTGAGGTCCTTTCTGGGACTGACCGGGTACTGCAGAGACTTTATTGAGGACTATGCAGCCACAGCAGCCCCGCTGCTCCGACTCCTACACAAGGGAGTGGAGTGGTCCTGGGATGAGGGTTGCCAGGCAGCATTTGAGAAACTCCGGTAACGACTGCGATGAACAGGAACAGGTCAAACTGTTGCTTTTCTCCCTGGATCCCACGATCCTTCAGTGCCTCTCAGAGGATGGCAAGAGGGGACGGAAAGGGTTCCTTGCCTGTGAAGCCCGACAGAACATATGGAACCCCGGTGGACAGGGGTGAGGTGGCGGGATTATCTGTGTGGATCACGGTGCACGATGCCCCCGTATCCAACAAATAGGTCTCCTTCACCTCCTGCACTTCCATCTCCACGAGGGGTCACCTCCATATATCGTATCACAGCGCATGCAAGTAAACGGGCTGCGCCGGCTCTAATCATTTGGGTACAGCGGTCGGGGTTTTGGGAGCGACAAGACCAGTGGTAACAGCTACTTTCCCCTGCGAAATCATTATAGAGACCGCATTGTCTGCAAAATTGATTCAATCGCAGCGGGATCCACTACTGCACCAGCTCCTTGCGCTGGGGCAGGAGCTACGACTTGGGTTTGGGCTGGTGCTGGGGCAGCGGTCTGGGCTTGGGCTTGGGCTGTGGGAAATCTCCCTTTATTATCCTTCCACGGATTTCTACAGTCCTTGCGCCAATGTCCATCCTTCCCACACCCGTAGCAATTGAGCTTGGCTTGGACAGGGCGATTCCCCTCCTGACGCCACTCCTGCTTGCTTGGGGCTGCGGGTTTTGCCTCATGCACCTTTCCTTTCTGGGGAGGTGTTTCCTGACTTCTACAGATCTTATACGCCACATTTAACTGACGGAGCACCGTATCTTCCGTGACACCGGGACCTTGGGGATCAAACCATGATCTGGCTAGGGCCCGTATCTCTGGCAAGCTGTTGGTAACCAAGCTGACGAGACCGCGCGAGCCCTGGGGGCCATAGATGGGGGAGAGGAGTTTTTCCTGGAAGTAGCGGCTAGCGGGGATAACTTGAGCGCTGTACTGCTTCAAGAGCGACACGGCAAGCTGAGGCCAGTGGTCTATTCCTCCAGGGTGCTCACTGATGTGGAAAGGAGCTTTTCCAATTGCGAGCGGCATCTCCTAGCCAGACATTGGGCTGTGAAAAGATCTCTGATCTTCACAGGCACCTCTCCCATCACTCTCCTCACCCTTCACACACCTACCCGAATGCTTCTAGATGGAAGGATTAAGGATGGGACCGTAAGCAGTGCACGCATTGCACGCTGGACCCTCCTCCTTTCACAGATGGAGCTGAAGGTAAAGGGTCTCTGCGAGCCCAAGCTCGCGGCCAACATGGTATATCCCGGAACAGCCCATCGGTGTTCTGTAGAAGGGGTATGGGAGGTGAACGTAGGTTTACGGGCTGGGATACATCCCACGGGCCGCGAGATCTACGTAGACGGTTCCAGCACGGTATCAGCTGGCGAACGACTCACAGGGTGTGGGGTTTATGACCCCGCGGCAAGCATTGCCCTGGCGATTAAGCTCCCCAGCACCATGAGCGCCCAGCAGGCTGAACTGGCTGCGGTAGTGTACGTCGTTACACACCCCGAGATCTTCCCCACCCCATACATGATTTGCTCGGACAGCATGTTCACATGCAACTCGTGTACGGAGTACCTAGCCATCTGGTCCCGCCGCGGATATACCTCTGCGGACGGGCGACCCTTAACCATGAAGCCCCTGTTGGAAAAGATCTTAGCTGCGGTGGGAGAGAAAGGGGAAGTCTTTATCCACAAGGTAAAGGCTCATTCCTCCACGGAACCCCACGGCGAGGGTAATCAGCAAGCGGATACGCTAGCCAGGGAGGGTGCCCGCACCGGTACCTTTTGGAATCCCTATGGGTCCAAACTCATGGCAGTGATCCGAGGCAGGGATGGGGCTCAGGGAACCACAGGGGTAACACTGCCCCCAGACCTCAAGACCGTCCAAACCCTAGATCCCGCCCTAGAAACGGTCCTCAAGCCCATCACTGAGGGCAAAGAATTAGAAGGTCCATACGGTACAGCAGCCCTCTCCATCAAGGAAGGCATGCTGTTCCGAGAGGAACAGTGGGTTGTGCCGCAACAGCACCAGAGGAAATTCCTTCAACTGGCCCATGAGGGTCCAGGAGCAGGACACCCCGGGCCTGAGGTCACCTGGCAATGGGTGGAACAGGCGGGGTGGTGGCCGGGACTTCGGGATGATGTCCGCGAGTTCTGCGCCAATTGCCTAGTGTGCGCTGCGAACAACCCAGACCCCCAGAAAAGGAAGGTGCCCATGGGGCATATCAGGAGGGTAGAGGGACCATGGCAGTCGATACAGGTCGACTACATCGGGCCCCTGCCCACCGCCCAGGGAGGCTATAAGTACTGCCTTGTCCTGGTGGATGTGTTCACCAAGTGGGTGGAAGCCTTCCCATGCCGAACAGCCACGGCACTTAGTACTGCCAGGGTCTTGGTCCGGGAGGTGTTCTCGCGGTGGGGACTACCACGAGTTGTGGAGTCTGACCAAGGGGCTCATTTCACTGGCCAAGTGATGCAGGACACCCTCATGCTCTTGGGCATTGAAGGGAAGTGGCACGTGGCCCAGAACCCACAGTCATCTGGGATTGTGGAGCGCATGAACCGCACCTTAAAGGAAAAGCTGAGGAAGGAGACGAGGGACCCGCCGCAGAAATGGGCGGAGGCCTTGCCTCTAGTCCTCATGGTGATCCGGGCTAGCCAGTCTAAAAGTACGGGGTACTCCCCGCACGAATTAATGACTGGAAGAGTCATGCGAACCCCCACACATGTACTAGCCCCGGTGCTCACTGAGGGGCAGCTCCAAGGGGTGAATCGGAACAAGTTAGCCCGAAACCTTTTTGAGCGCCTGAAACAGATCCATGGGCAAGCGGCTGGGAACATGGGGAGGCAGCATCAGGGGAACCGATTGCTGCTTGAACCCCGAAAGACAATCGAGTGGGAAGTTGGAGATCAGGTCATGGTGAGAAACTATGCCCGAGTAGGGAGTCTAGAACCACTGTACATGGGGCCCTACAGCATTGTAGACAAGGCTAGCCCCGTGGTATATGCATTGAAGTTGCCCCGGCGCACTCAATGGTTTCACATCAATCAGTGCAAACTGTTTAAACCGGGTGCAAAAACATCAGTAACCGAAGCCAGGTCTGAGGATAAAGATCCTCAGCCTGAGGCGCGTGATGAGTCACAGACCACACAAGCTGGCGTTGTAGCCTGCTTGGAAGGAGAAGAGGTCCTGCCCACCTGGGGGGAGCTTTCTCCGATGGCCTGGGACTCAGACGAGGAGGGATCCGAACAACAAGGTCCCGCCCTCGACACGATTCTGGAAGAGGTGGAGTCGGAGGACGGAGGTCCCGCCCTCGACTCGAGCGTGGGGGAGGTAGAAATTGGGGGCAGAGATCCTCCACCTGTAGGGACAGGTGGGGAGGAGCCGTCTGCCACAGACCTAATTCCCGAAGGGGCTGAGCCTGAGGGGAGGGAGCCGAAGCCCACAGTCGTGGAAGAGCCACGGGCTGTGAGAGCCAAAGTCCCACCCGAAGGTCCACTCGCCAAGGGAGCCTGCCCAAATCCCAAAGGGGCGGAGCCTGAGGGAAGGGAGCCAAAGCCGACAGTCGTGGGAGAGCCACGGGCTGTGAGAGCTGAGGTCCCACCCGAAGGTCCACTCGCTAAGGGAGCCACGTCCAAAGTACCTCCTCGCAGGTCGACCCGAACGCCTCAGCCTGTAAAGTCTTGGCCCGAGTCACCCACTCCCAGTAGACGCCGACTTCAGAAGTCATTGAGAAAACACAGTCCCCGATTAACAGCAAAAGGCTGCAGGGAACCAGAGACACAGGTCACTGCAGCCCCGCCACAGGGAGCGGCGAGCTGCAGTCCGATCAGGGATTAGGCAAGCTGCCCGGGGACGGGCGGCGCTGTACATAAGTTTAGTTTGAGTTTAAGTTTAGGGTGTGTAAATATTAAGATAATTAGAATTTTAAGTAGTTTTAAATCTGCCCAGTGTGTGTGTGTTGTTTTGGATCGATGGCGAAAGAGCCGATCATGCCATCACCTAAGCCAGAATCTCTCGGGAGCCTGGCTATATTTGTGTGGTTTGTTGCAGAAGCCAGTAAAGATGAGAGGGATCCTCGTCGCGATCGCGATGACTGGGTGGAGCTGGGCCTATCGGGGCCGCACCAAGGGCTCCACCGTCTACGGGTGCTCTGGAAATAGAGGCCCCATCGCGACTGACGGAAACGGCTCACGGGACGCTGAAGAGACTGCTGCCTACTTCCATGAAGGGAGATGGCCAGGCTGGCTGGGGTCGAACTCTTCTGAATACTCCAGCCAGACGGGGTTTGCATACAGAGAAATGTCTCTGATGTGCCCCAGGGTGCGGATCATTGCACCCAGGATCAGCGTCACCGTGGGCAAGAAGATTTGCCTTGTTTGCAATGGACATGTACCTTTGGACAGCTGGTGGTGGCTGCGCAAGTTGAGCAGCACCATGAAGAACTCAACTGTGGACTGGGAAAGATTGGGTAATAACACCCATCGGAC
Source organism: Somniosus microcephalus (assembly GCF_052327205.1). Classification (NCBI taxonomy): domain Eukaryota; kingdom Metazoa; phylum Chordata; class Chondrichthyes; order Squaliformes; family Somniosidae; genus Somniosus; species Somniosus microcephalus. Next base: position 164,015,276 of record NC_140997.1, on the reverse strand, counting down.
AATTACGGGAACATACGGGGGGTTGAGTGTCTGTTGGGACAAATGGTGGGAGCCAGATGAAGGGATCTACATCTGTATGTGGGGTTCAGAAAGCGCTTGCCCCACAGGCGCTTCCATCTTTTTCCAAAGACAGTGGCAGGATGCTGGGCAAGGAATGAGGTGGGACGTCAGCTCACGGGCGTGCGGAGTCCCATACTCACAGATCCCAGTGAACGCCACTGAGCTCATCACCCGATCCCGCAAGCCCCTGCCCACAGTTCCGGTAGCAAAAGCCCTCAAGGAATGGTGCCCCACCACGACAAAGGGACCCGGGAACGGATTGGTATTGGTACCCACAGGTCAGGTACTGTACTAAGGGGTCCACTACGCGGTGGCTTCGGTGATATTAAACCTCACCGAGGTAAGATTGCCAGCGTGGTGCCCCAGGGAAACAGAGCAATTATACCAGGTCCTGTTAACAAACATGTTTAAACAGTTTTACGAATTCGACTTTGCTGATGTTGACAGAGCCGAATTGTACACCACACCACATGAGGTCTTGGACAGAATGGGGAGACAAAGAAGGGGTGCAGTAAATGATATTTTCACAGCCTTTAATACAGGAACTTCCGTCATCAACACACTGGATGACGTGGAGCTGCAAACCCAGATCAATGGTTTAAAAACACAGCTAAGAAAGGTACTGACTGATGAGAATAAGGTAGTGGGTTCTGAGTTACATGAGGACCAGGCCATGACACTACACTTAAAGGAGATAATAGCAGAGCTGGAGAAACACGCCAAAACGGTAAATGCTCTCATCAGGGAGGATCGGAATGCGTCCGATCAGGCTGCGCAGAACGAAGCTTGCGTGCTATACGGGGCGTGGTTACTGGGTGAGGGCCGCAGTAATCTGGAGGATTTAAAGCAAGGCTTAGTCCCCTCCTGGATTAGCAACAAGCACCTCGCAGCCCTCCACCCTTTTGAGAATACATTGAGACCGTGCCACCTCAGACTAGCTTCAGAGGCCTACCCAGTCCCAGTGGACTGTGGACGGTCTAATTACACCATTATGGGTATAGTGGTAAGAATGCCGGTGATGGGAAAGACAGCCAAACCCGCCCCGGTATACAGGGTGGAGAACATTTGAGTCATTCAGGGGGGTGTGCACATTCGCTACACTGGGGTCCCACCTTATGTCATTCGATGGGAGCATGCAATGACGGGTACCGACCTCTCGGGGTGCCGGAGCCGGGGAGCACACATCATCCTGTGTCCCCAGCACTTGAATGCCCATTCAAAACCACAGTGCGGGTTCAGAACTGCTGGCGCGAAGCCTATAAATTGCACCATGGAGGCAATGGCACAAGGCCATGTGCCCCCGCAGGTGACATATATAGGAGGTGGGACATACTGTGTCACCACTGCAGCGCCCCACTACCAGCATGGACAGCACGGTTGGTGTCCGGTGAGTGACAGCAGCTTCTGGTTCAAGCACAGGGCAGAAGTTCAAGTGGCCCAAGAGCGAATTGTCCCCATCCCTGAACCTTCCACTGTTCACCTCATTGTGAAAGAGAATTTCACGGATTTTCAGCGATTCGTTGCACATTTTGGATATATCATTCCCCCTCTCCCTGAAACCTCACCAAGATATTAAAAGCCATTGTTGTTTCACAGAAACACTTCTACACACTGGAGCAGAAGATGTTAGAGATAGGGGCAGGTGTTGGATCTGTGGTTCAGTGGATATGCTATTATTAAATAATCACACGGATGCTGTACATTAACAAATAACAGGTCTTTACTGGAGGAGGGTAGTCTCTAGACTGGGGGTACAGAGGCATGCACAAAGCTTATATACCGGTGTGGTCACTGCCGGTACTACAGTATACAGGAGCTGTAAAAGTAGTTCTGACTTAAAGGCACATACACTACAATTCCTCCCCTTTTAGATTAGTAATACCCCTAATATTCAAATAAAAATGAACATTTCAACATGTACATTAAACAACAAAAGTCCATTTATAGATTCAGTCTTTGGGGCGGCTCCCTGACTCTTTTGGGATAGCACCTTTCCTGAGGTTCTTGTTCTTGGTGAAGAGGCAATTCTGACCCCTTTTCATCGGGTAGTTCATCGGGTTCCACTGCTACTGGGTCTGAAGTAGATGCTACCGGTATGTCGGGTTCATCCCCAGGTACTCGAGACATGGGGTTGACGCATTCCTGTGACGCTAAATCTGATCAACGTGGCGCCTCACAATGTTCTCCCCGACATCCACTGTGTACATAAATGGCCCCTGCCTTGTACATATCGTTCTGGGTTGCCATTTCTCTGTTCGATAGTCACGGGCCAAGACTGGTTGCCGTACATTGAAGCTCCTTGTCGGCTATGTGCTGGAATTGTTTGTCCTCAACATTTCTTCGCACATTTGGTCTGAGCAAGTCCAGACGAGACCTCAACCTTCGGTTAAAGAACATCATGGCCGGGGTCTGGTTGGTAACTGCATGTGTCGCGTTTCGGTAGGCTAATAAGAAATTGTCCATCTTCTGCTGTAGTGGAATTTCATCGTCGCACATGGCCTTTATCGCCTTCTTAAAGGTTTGTACGAACCTCTCAGCCAATACATTTGTGGCTGGATGATGCGGGGCGGATGTGTAATGCCTTACCCCATTCCTTTTCATGAATTTTTGGAACTCGTCGGACACAAACTGTGGTCCATTATCAGAGCAAATCTGCTCTGGCAAACCATTTCTGGCAAATATGGTCCGTCAAACTGCAATCGTTTTCTCTGTAGTGGTTGAAGACATTTTTATCACCTCAGGCCACTTTGAATGAGCATCCACTGCTATTAGGAACATTGAGTCCATGAATCGACCAGTGAAATCAATATGCACCCGTTACCATGGAGAGGAGGGCCACTCCCATGGGTGTAGAGGGGCACGTGGTGGTGCATTTTGGACCTTCTGGCATCCTAAGCAGCTCTTAGTTAGGTCTTCGATTTGTTGATCGATTCCCGGCCACCACACATAAGCCCTAGCAAGGCTTTCATTTTCACTTCCCCCAGATGACCTTCATGTAGCTCATTTAGCACTCTCTCCCTTAACTTGGGTGGAATCACCACTCGGGATGCACACATCACTGTCCCCGGCATACTGACAGCTGTTCTCTTCTGGATGAGAATGCTGGCAACAGTGAGTCGCCATGTGTTGGCCATCCCCTCACCGTCAATTCATATACCCGTGACAGCGTCGGATCATTGCGGGTCTCCTTCTCTATATCTGCGTTTGTTACTGGCAATCGTTCAATTATTGACGAATAAAATATCTCGATAGGGTCCACTGCTGGTGCTTCCTCCACAGTAGGCAGTGGCAGGTGTGATAGCCCATCAGCGTTCCCATGCTGTTTCGTGCCTTTATATTCTATTTCATATTGATCCGCCCCTAGAAACAGCGACCACCTTTGTAACCGCTGTGCCGTCATCACTGGAACGCCCTTCTTTGGATTAAAGATGGAGACAAGTGGTTGGTGGTCAGTCAGTAAGGTGAAATTCTGCCCATGCAGATAGTGGTTGAATTTTTATACTCCCCATACTAGGCTGAGGGCCTCCCTGTCAATCTGGGCGTAGTTGCGCTCGGCTGAGGTTAGTGACCGAGACGCAAAGGCTACTGGCCTCTCCAACCCGTCTGGGAATTTGTGCGACAGCACCGCTCCAATACCGTAGGGTGATGCATCACATGCCAAACAAATTGGTAGTGCTGGGTTGAAATGGGCCAACACCTCTTTTGATGTGATCAATTCTTTAAATTTGTGGAAAGCTCGTCTACGTTCATCATCCCACTTCCATGGTACCCCTGTTTGCAGTAGGGTGTTCAGCGGATGAAATACCGTAGACTAATTTGGTAAGAACTTGTGGTAGTAGTTTACCAGCCCGAGGAACGACCTCAGTTGTGATACATTTTCCAGTGCTGGAGCCTTGACTACTGCCTCAATCTTGTCAGGGGACTTATGTAACCCCTCTTCATCGATGACGTGGCCACAATACGAGATCTGTTTCTGGAAAAACTCGCACTTGTGATGATTAGCTCGTAGCCCATACTCCTTTAATCTGGTGAGCACCTTCTCCAAGTTGGCGAGGTGATCACCGTCATTTTCGCCCGTGACCAAGATGTCGTCCAAATAACACTGGGTCCCTGGAATCCCTTGCAGGACCTGATCCATCGCCCTTTGCCAGATAGCCGGAGCCAAGGCTACTCCAAACACCAGCCGGTTGTATTGATAGAGACCTTTATGAGTGTTGATCATAAGGTAATGTTTCGAAGCTTCTTCTACCTCCATTTGCAAGTACGCCTGGGCTAGATCAATTTTGGTGAAGCGTTTACCTCCAGATAGCGAGGCGAAAATACCCTCAATTCGTGGAAGTGGATATTGCACCGTGTGAAGGACTGGGTTCACTGTTACCTTAAAATCCCCACAGATGCGGACCTTCTTTGATTCCCCAGGCGTATTACTCAACGACCTCTTCATTACAGGAACGATGGGTGTAGCCCACTCACTCCAGTCCACTTTGGACAGTACTCTTGAACGTTCCAACCCTTCCAGCTCTGCTTCAACAGCTGGTCTGATCGCATAAGGCACTGGTCTGGCCTTCAGAAACTTTGGGTTTGCATTTTCCTCTATTTTAATCATTGCTGTTTTTCCTTTTAGTGTTCCTAGTCCCTCCTGGAACACTTCTTTTGCGTCAGTTAGCATTTTTGACAGTCGTCCAGGTGTGACGTCGTCTTCCTTTTTGGCCTCAACCTTCAGTGCCTGTATGGAATGCCAATCTAATTGTATCTTCCGGATCCATTCACATCCTAGCAGTGGTGGTCCTCCATTTGGCAATACATATAATAATAATAATAATAATAATAATCAACTTTATTGTCATTGTTAGTGCACAAGTGCAGTACAACGAAATGTAGGCTTGCGGCTCCCGAGAGTGTACAATTAGATTAAGACATTTAAACATTCAACATTCATTTGTCTTGTAATACATTAACATAAACATAACCATTATAAAGTGTATTGGCAGATGTGCAGGCTTTAGAGTTTATTTGTGGAATTCAGTAATCTGGTCGTTCGGGTGCGAATGCATCTGTAGCATCTCCCAGATGGCAGGAGGGCGAACAGACTGTGGCTGGGTTGGGTAGGATGTTTGATGATGGTCTGTGACCTCCGTAAACAGTGTTTCTGGTATATGTGCTCTATGGTCGGTAGCCGGGTGCCGGTAATGCCTTGGGCAGTTTTGACTACCTGCTGCAGGGCTTTCCGGTCATAGTAGCTACAGCTGCCATACCATACTGTGATACAGTTCGTCAGGATGCTCTCTATTGTGCAGCGGTAAAAGTTAGAGAGGATCAGGGGTGACAGGTTACATCCCTTCAGCCTCCTTAGGAAATATATGCGCTGCTGGGCCTTCTTCACCAGAGAGGAGGTATTGAGGGACCAGGAGAGGTCTTCCGTGATGTGTACTCCGAGGAACTTAAAGCTGTCCACCCTTTCCACCACAGCCCCATGGATGTGGATGGGGGTGTGACTTCCGCCTTTAGACTTCCTGAAGTCCACAATGATTTCTTTGGTTTTCTTGATGTTAAGGGCCAGGTTGTTATCGGCGCACCACTTCACGAGATGCTGGACCTCCTCCCTGTAGGCTGACTCATCGTTGTTGGTGATCTGGCCTACTACCGTGGTATCATCCGCAAACTTGATGATGGTGTTGGAACCATGAACAGCCACACAGTCGTGGGTGAAGAGGGAGTAGAGGAGGGGGCTCAGCACATATCCTTGTGGGGCCCCCGTGTTCAGGGTCAGAGGGGGGGAGGTGTGGTTACCTAATTTGACAGACTGGGGTCTGTTTGTTAGGAAGTCCAGGGTCCAGCTGCAGAGGGAAGTGTTCAGGCCAAGAGTGTGGAGTTTGGTGGCCAGCTTGTTGGGGACGATAGTGTTGAATGCTGAGCTGTAGCCTATGAACAGCATTCTGATGTAGGTCTCTTTACCATCTAAGTGATTCAGTGCAGAGTGTAGAGCAGTTGTGATTGCATCCTCCGTTGATCTGTTTGCACGATAGGCAAACTGGTGTTGGTCAAGAGAGGCGGGAACACTGGCTTTGATGTGAGCCAGGACCAATCTCTCAAAACATTTCATTATGATGGGTGTGAGTGCGACAGGTCGATAGTCGTTCAGGCACGTCACAGCCGTTTGCTTTGGCACAGGAATAATGGTAGTGGTCTTGAAGCATGTAGGGACTACTGCCTGGGCCAATGACAGATTGAAGATGGCGGTGAAGACATCAGCCAGCTGATCAGCACATTCCTTGAGTACCCGTCCAGGGATGATATCCGGTCCAGCAGCCTTTTGTGTGTTCACTCTGCGTAGAACATTTTAGGTATTTCCTGGCCTTTATATGTCACTTTCACCCTTATTTTTCCTTTGGGGTAGACTTTTTGCCCCGTATACGTCTTCAAGACAATCTCTGTAGTTTTCAAGGGCATGTGTGAAAATAGCCGCTTGTAGTCTCTTTGATTTATGACTGTTAGAGCTGACCCTGTGTCCAATTCCGTTTCCACTTGGACTCCGTCTATCTTGAGTGTAACCCAGATAGTCTGGTGATCCTCCATTTCGGTTACCTTATGTAGTTTCAGACAACCCAGCTCCTTGCTTCCGGAGTCTGTGTCACTTTTCTGTTCGTCTGAACCACTGTCCATCACCTGGTGTACCTTTTTGTACTTCTCCTGTGGAGATTTCTTACTGTTGGTTTTCTTCCCAGACCTGCAGACTCTTGCTATGTGTGCTGCTTTCCCACACTGTCTGCACACTTGGTCCTTGAACCAACAACCTTTCTGGTCATGTGTTGTTCTGCCGCAGTGATAGCACTTCCCTGTTCCATAGGACATTTCATTGGTGCCATATTCTTGCGGTCTCCGTTGTATCTCTGCAGCGCCCCTTGCGGCTGCTTCGTGTGATACTGCCATACTGAAAGCTTTGTCCAGCTTAAGGTCCTTTTCTGATAGAAGCCATTTCTGGGTTCCTTCACTTTGTAGCCCACACACAAACTTGTCCCTTAACGTGTCTGCTAGTCCTGCTCCAAACTGGCAGTGTTTCGATAGCTTGTGCAGTTCCGTTAGGTACTCAGCATTGCTTTCATCTTTGTGTTGGTTCCTTTTATGGAACTTAAATCGTTCTGCCATCAGCAGCGGTGTGGGGTTTAAGTGGTCCTGTAGGATTTCTACTATGCTTTCAAAATTCTTGTTTACCGGCTTCTCTGGGGTTATTAGATTTCGCAGTAACCCATAAGTTTTTGCACCCATGGAATTTAACAGAACCAGTGCTTTATTAGCATCTGGCACTTCATTCGCCCTGCAGTACACCTCAATACGTTCCACATATGTTGCCCAATCTTCGACTTCATTGTCGAACGTAGAGATACTGCCACTCTTCGGCATCCTTGGGTGTGAGTTAACTATTACAAATGGCACCTCCCGTGCTTCCCCTTCTTCTCTGCTGGCATAAAATGGCATCTCCCGCACTTTCCTTCCTTCCCGCGCTCGCCCTTCTTCTCCGCTGCGGCTTCTAAAAATGGCGCCTCCCGCGCACTTCCTTCTTCTCCGCGGCTCAATGGCATCTCCCCTTTCTTTGCCCCGCGGACCCTGTTCAGCCCGTGAGCCCTGGTTGTGCTCTGCGCGTTCTTCTTTTTATATTTTTCGACGCCGCACAGTCTAGAACCTGGCTGTTTCTTTACCCTCTCTCTCTCCGGTTTGTTTTCTTTTTCTCGACGCCGCTCGGTATTCAACCCCTGGCTGCGACCTGCACTCTTCACCCTCTGTCTTACCCCATCGACGCTGCTCGGCTTTCTCTCCGCCGTCGGTCGGCTCCAGCCGCCGCTGCTCGGGAAGGGTCTGCGCTGGACCTGTCGTCGGTCTCTTACTGCTCGTTGTGGCTGGGGAACCAAGCCCGGCTCTCCACAGCCTCCCCTGCGAAGTTGGATCTCTGCCTGACTGCTGGGTGGTTGCTCGTGGTCGACGCCCGTGTTCCTGGCCTCGACTATTTTTAAAAAATTTTTATGTTGCAGGTAGATTCAAATCGACACTCATCGCCACTGTTGGATCCATGGTTCAGTGGATATGCTATTATTAAATAATCACACGGATGCTGTACATTAACAAATAACAGGTCTTTACTGGAGGAGGGTAGTCTCTAGACTGGGGGTACAGAGGCATGCACAAAGCTTATATACCGGTGTGGTCACTGCCGGTACTACAGTATACAGGAGCTGTAAAAGTAGTTCTGACTTAAAGGCACATACACTACAGCAGGCATATTGGATATAGTGACCCCACCGTGGTGGGGCCTGTTCACTAATATAGAATTCCCTTCTTGGATTAGGATAGCCTCCCACATTCTTGTAGTGTGCCAGGTTGTCATTGTGGTGTATTTGTTGTTTGTACACTGTAAAAAGGTCAAACATTCGCAAAAGTATGAGAATAGAGGGGAATGGAGGGAGCGTTATGTGCGGGTAGAAGAAGAGACGCCTGTTTAGATTGATGATGTTTTGTATAAAGTTAAAGTTTTCCCTCCCTCCTCTGTGTTATTTTTTTGATGTGTATTCATGTGTTTTGGGGATTTTCGTATGAATTTTATTTTATTATTGAAGTTTAATTAGATGTGATTATTATTTGATAATGTGTATATACTCGGTGATGTAGGGGTATAAGGACCCCTCCACACCTGGAAGTAAGTTATAAGATTTTTAACTCCAAGATATTGCCATCGATAAATGCTTAATGTACACTAGATTTTTCTGAAATGGGAAATGCATGTGTCATGAGGTCATAGATAGGTAAATACTGGGGATGGTTAGATTGTGGAAGGACAGAAAATTTTGCTCACCCAGAATTATGATACTTCAAGCAAGTTACAGTATCATCAGGGGGGAGTGTAGGATTCGCAAAATTGGATTTCATATTAATAAGGGTTAAATGGCAGAAGAGGCCGTGATTTTAAAGACTGTTTTTAAAAGAAGCCCAGAGAAAAAGGGGCATACAAAATGGTCACCATACCATGTGATCAGCTCATTGGGACACTTTAAAATGGTTCCTGCGCAACCTCAGACAGCTATGTGGATTGAACCCACAGTAAGTTCTGGAAGCCGTTTCGCAGAGAACGAAACCAGACCCACAGGCATGCATTTGGATTAGATGCAGATCCACTCAAGATCGGCTTGGAGACAGGGGCCATCTAAATGTTGACCCAGACGAAAGAGGACAATATATATTCATGAGGACAACACCAAGGGCTCGGAAACGAGATTAGCAGGACATTCAAAACAATGAAAGCCATTTCCAACCAGAGATGGGCCTGTTACCAGCCACTTAAAATGATTTAAAATATAATAACTGCCCCGCTGTGCTCAAAGCCCGCCAAAGTTAAAACAAAGACTAACCTGATTTTGGGCGGGAAGTGAGGCCTCGGGAGAAAGGTATGTAGTGTTCAATAACATGTCATTCTGTGGTGGACACTAGCTGGAGCAGTAGAGCTGTATATAGCTGTATGTATAAAACTACACTACCCAGCTATACATACATTAAGACTACATTACCCATGTGGCTAGGCTACCCACAAGGCAGCAGTCAAGATGGCAGCCTGCACACAGGAGCACACATGGAAGCCTCTACAGATACTGTACCTAGAGAACGTGTACTGAATAAATAACTAGCTAGAAGCTAGCTGTGTTCATAATAAGAATGTCTAGTTATTAATGAACATAACATGGTACCAGGGTGGTGAAGATCTGCTGAAAATTGTGAAAAGCGACATGGAGAATTTGAAGCCACCAGAGCGTTTGAATCTCACAGAAAAAATCGACTACAATTGGCAGACTTTTAAACAGCAATTCGAACTCTACATTGCAGCCATCGGATTCGGTACGAAGCCAGACGCAAGGAAGATTGCGTTGCTGCTTACGGTTGCAGGCCCACAGGCGATAGAGGTATTTAATACATTTGTATTTAATCTAGCGGAGAACAGAGAAAAATTAGAAGATGTGCTAAAAAAATTTGATGCACATTGCTCTCCCAAAAAGAATGAGACGTATGAAAGATACATCTTCCGTTCTCGGACACAGCAACAAAATGAGACTTTTGTTAGCTTTATAACTGATCTGAAACTGAAAGCACAGACATGTAATTTCTCTGAGCTCAAAGCATCCATGATTCGTGACCAGATTGTGTTTGGTATTCATGATAAAAAAGTCAGGGAACGTCTGTTGAGAGAAACCGAACTAAATTTGGAAAATGCAGTGAAAATATGCAAAGCCAGCGAGCTAGCTCGAAATCACGCGAAGACTTTCAGTGAAATCAATAATGATGCGATTGTAATGAGTGTTAATGCTGCTGTCGGTGCTGTGTCCTACAAGGGGAAGAAACGTGGGCAGAACAGAAATGAAAAGCAATCGGAGGATGACATTTTTAATTGTAAACGCTATGGTTACAAACACCAGTTAAGACAATGCCCAGCGTTTGGAAAAATGTGCACAAAGTGTAATGGAAAGAATCACTTTGCTAAACAATGCTTTTCAAAAGTACAAACTAAGAAAGGGCAACGAGTTAATGTGATTGAGGACACTGATGTAAGTGAGACATTTTTTGTAGGAATGGTGTCATGTGATGACATCAAAAAAGATACAGAAAATGTGCAGCCCTCAGAAATAGGCAATGCTGAACATAAAGTTAATGCAGTAAAAGAGGACAAATGGATGATCCCACTGCAGATAAATGGAGCATTAGTTACATTGAAACTGGACACTGGGGCAAAAGCAAACTTAATCAGTATGAGTGACATTAACAATATGAAAGAAATGCCCAAAATACAGAAAAAGTCAGTACTACTGAAGGACTATAATGGACAGAAAATAGATAGCTTAGGTGTATGCAGACTTAAAGTGACAGTCAAAGACAAAGTGCATCATCTCATGTTTTCTGTTGTGGCTGAAAGGCTTGATTCACTACTGGTTGACAAAGCTTGTGAGGACTTAGAACTGGTCAAAAGAGTTTACCGTATAAACTGTGCCATAAGCAGACCAGATGACTCAGGTGATGAAGCAGAGAGCCCATCAAGGATGAAAAGGCCAAAGGGTATCCGTGTCTTCAAAAAGCCTAGTTTCTCCAAGAAGAAAGAAAAAGACTTCAAGTTCAAAGAGAAGCCAAAGGAAGAAAAGCACAAAGAGGAAAAACACAAGGAGAAAAAGTCCAAAGATATAACCGCAGCAGATGTTGTTAAGCAGTGGAAAGAGAAAAAGAAAAAGAAGAAGCCTGCACCAGAGCAGAAAGCAGTTCCGGTGGATACTCCTTCTTCCCTCAGGCCAATCTTTGGTGTTCCATTAGCCGAGGCTGCTGAGAGGACTATGCTGTATGATGGGATCCAGCTGCCAGCAGTTTTTCGAGAGTGCATTGACTACATTGAGAGTTATGGCATGAAGAGTGAAGGAAACACTGAAACCCTCTCCAAGCAAAGATCGCAAGGAGACCTCGATCTATACAAGAGCAGATTGATGAAAATGCCACAACTGCATCTTGTCATTCACCGCCAGAACAATCTCATGAAGACACATCAGACTTACCCGTGTTGAGAAGATCCACACGTGAAGTAAAAGAGCCTGATAGACTTAATCTTTAAGTACAATGTAAAGCTTTGAAAATGTGTTGACTGTTTTGAAAATGATTATGTTTATAGAGCACTAACAAAAGTGTTACTGATATTATCTTTATTGTTTTCTTGAAAGTTGAGTGATATTGATTTTGTTAAACCGCCAAAGAAAGGGGGATGTAGTGATCAATAACATGTCATTCTGTGGTGGACACTAGGTTGAGCAGTAGAGCTGTATATAGCTGTATGTATAAAACTACACTACCCAGCTATACATACATTAAGACTACATTACCCATGAGGCTAGGCTACCCACAAGGCAGCAGTCAAGATGGCAGCCTGCACACAGGAGCACACATGGAAGCCTCTACAGATACTGTACCTAGAGAACGTGTACTGAATAAATAACTAGCTAGAAGCTAGCTGTGTTCATAATAAGAATGTTTAGTTATTAATGAACATAACAAGGTATATCTGGAGAGACTTTTCAGCAGTTAAGGACACAAGAAGCACTCGGAAGCAGTCGGGACAGGCAGGCCAGAGCAAGTTGGAAGGCAGACAGTTGCAAGCCTGCAGCTTGAACACAGACATGCCGGGTTGGAGAGCTGGAAACACGCAGCTTGAATCCAAACACCCAGAAGAAGGAGCAGTCAATCGCAGGCGTTCCGCCCTGGGGAAGCACATCGGGAGATCATCTACCATCCCCGGGCCATTGCCGGAATGAGAGGCCATAGAACCAGCTTGGGAGAAGAAACAAAAAAATAAAGGTCCCAAGCGAAGAAACCTTCCAGCCACCACGGCTCGGTAGAAGAGAGGAAAGGAACCTGAAGGAGCGATGGGAGCCAGCCCAAGGCTCCTCTAACCAGAGTCGAGCCGACGATCCTCGACCCCGCCGACAGCCAGGCCCGCCGGTGTCCAGCCGCCCCCGACCCCCACCTCAGGAGAGAGGTGTGGCGCAGTTCGTAGGGGCTCCATGATCCACGTGGAGACGAGATGCCTGAAAGGACCAAACACAGACTCGTTTTCAAAACCTTGCACTTCCTAGTGGGACTGGTGAGCATGTTTCTGGCCTTTCACAATCAGATCTAGATAGGTTTAATAAGGGGGTGGATTTAAGGGTACAATTAACATGAGTTGTTGTCCCTCGATGTTCCGTGTGTTTCCTTATTTCATGATGATCTTTGTAGAATATAAGATGCCTGTATTTGCCTTAGTTAGTATAATGTCGTTATGATTTGTTTGTGTTTGTTTTTCCCTCCCATGTACCGTACTTTTATCTGTGTTGCATTTGATTTGATATATTTTTCCATTTGCAATAAAATCTCATTTTGTTTCATCAAACTTGGTCTACACGAGTTTTCTCTACATTGTAGTTCCTGCGCCTAAGTCCAGAGTGCAGAATCTAAGGGGCGAGTGGGTCGAACCACTCAAGGTTTACTGTGCAAGAGAGAGAGGCCTCTAGAGAGAGAAACCTCAGGGAAACATCTCGAGGACGAAAACCCCTTACACTTCTTCTCCGCTGGCACAAAATGGCATCTCCCGCGCTTTCCTTTCTTCCCGCGCTCGCCCTTCTTCTCCGCTGCGGCTTCTAAAAATGGCGTCTCCTGCACTCTCCCTTCTTCTCTGTGGCTCAATGGCGTCTCCCGCGCTCTCCCTTCTTCTCCCCGTGGACGCTGTTCAGCCCTTGAGCCCTGGCTGTGCTCTGCGCGTTCTCCTGTGTACCTTTCCCATTGCCGCCGCTCGGTCCTGAACCCGGCTGCTGCTTTACCCTCTCTCTCTGTTTTGATTTTCCTCGACGCCGCTCGGTTTTCAACCCCCGGCTGTGCCCTGTGCGCTTCACCCTCTCTCTTACCCCATCGACGCTGCTCGGCTTTTTCTCTGCCATAGGTCGGCTCCAGTCGACGCTGTCCAGGAAGGGTCTGCGCTGTACCTGTTGCCAGTCTGTTGCTGGATCGTCGTGGCTGGGGAACCAAGCCCGGCTCTCAACAGCCTCCCCTGCGATGTTCACTCTCTGCCGGATGACTGGGCGGTTGCTCGTGGTCGACGCCCGTGCTTCTGGCCTCGACTTTCTTCCACCGCCCTCCCGGAGCGAATCCTTGAAGGGAAATGCAGAGTTGCAGGTAGATTCGAATCGACCTCGTCGCCACTGTTGAATCCGTGATTCTTAAAGTATGATGTTTTCCAATAACTACACGGAGGCTGTAACTTAACAATCAACAGGTGTTTACTGGAGGAGGGTAGTCTAAAGACTGACAGTACAGAGACATGCTCAAGGCTTATATACAGGTGTGGTCACTGCCGGTACTACAGTATACAGGAGCTGTAAAAGTAGTTCTCTCTTAAAGGTACATACACTACACCAGGACCACTCCACTCCCTTGTGTAGGAGGCGAAGCAGCGGGGCTGCTGTGGCTGCATAATCCTCAATAAAGTCTCTGCAGTACCCGGTCAGTCCCAGAAAGGACCTCACACCCGTTACGGTGGTGGGGATTGGTAGATCTTGTACCGATTCCCATCTGGCCTTATCTATGGCTCTTTCACCGGCGCGGATGGTCAGGCCCAGGAACTTCACTTCCTGCTGGCCGATCCGTGCCTTCTTTGGGTTCACTTTGAAACCCTTTCTGCCTAACAGCTCCAATAACTCGGCCAATAGTGGGTCATGCTCCTCTCTGGAATCCGTGAACAGGAGCAGGTCATCCACGTACTGCACTAGCTGATTGGGCTGGCTGAACTCTTTTAAACTCCCTGCCATGCCTTGATGGAAAATGCTGGGGCTGTTGTGGAAACCCTGTGGCAAGCAGTTCCAGGTGTACTGTTGTCCTTTAAAGGTAAAGGCAAACTTGTACTGATCCTCCCTCCTTAAAGGGATGGACCAAAACCCGTTGGAAATATCCAGCACCGTGAACGTGGTCGCGGATGCTGGAATACTCCCTATCAGGTCAGCAACTGCTGCTACCGTCGGCGCGCAGGCTGGGCTGTTGCTATTGAGGACTCTGTAGTCCACCGTGGCTCTCCATGAATCGTTCGGCTTCCTCACCTGCCATAAAGGAGAGTTTACATGGGTGACTATCGGCCTCAACACGCCCTGCTGCACCAATGAAGACATTGCTGTCTCCATGTCGGGCTCCGCTTCCCGGGGGAAGTTATACTGTTTTTGGGGTCGGGCCATGGGGTCTCCGTCTAGTCTGACCTCAAACCCGGTGACCCTCCCGCAATCGTGTTTGTGAGTGGCAAACGTAGTCAGGTGGTCTGACACGATTGCCTGCAGAATTTGTGGGACGCCTGCGACCATGAGCTCGAGGTCATAGCCCTCTTTCGGCTTCATGGTGCACAGGGTCCCTCTTTCTCCTTTCCCTGGGATGACGACTACTTCGCCCTGTTTACCCTTACCCGCTCCCCAAAGACAATGATTTCTTAGGTCCACGAGAATCCCGTGTTCTGCCAAGAAATCGGACCCGAGGATCCCCTTTCCACCCTCCACCTCCCACTTCATCAGTATACACTTCCACTTGGTGCGGAGTGGTCCTAAATGAATGGAGAGAGGAATGGAAAATGTGCCAGCCTGCTCCTTGCCTGTGAAGCCCGACAGAATATATGGAACCCTGGTGGACAGAGGTGAGGTGGCAGGGTCATCTGTGTGGATCACGGTGCACGATGCCCCCGTATCCAACAAATAGATCCCTTTTACCTCCTCCACCTACATCTCCATGAGGGGTCGCCTCCATACATCATATCGCAGCGCACACAGGTAGACGGGCTGCACCGGCTCCAGTCATTTGGGCACAGGAGTTGAGGTTTCGGGAACGACAAGACCAGTGGTGACAGCTATCTTCCCGTGCACGATCATAAGAGACTGCATTGTCTCTATAATTGATTCTATCGCAGCGGGATCCATAGCCGCACCGGCTCCCTTTGCTGGGACAGGAGCTGCGGCTTGTGTTTGGGCTGGTGCTGGGGCAGCGGTCTGGGCTTGGGTTTGGGCTGCGGGAGATTTCCCTTTATTATCCTTCCACGGATTTTTACAGTCCTTGCGCCAATGTCCATCCTTCCCACACCCGTAGCAATTGAGCTTGGCTTGGGCAGGGCGATTCCCCTCCTGATGCCACTCCTTCTTGCTTGGGGCTGCGGGTTTTGCCTCATGCACTTTTCCTTTAGAGGGAGGTGTCTCCTGACCTCTACAATTCTTGTATGCCACGGTGAGCTGGCGGAGCACCGTTTCCTCCGTGACACCAGGACCTTGGGGGTCAAACCAAGACCTGGCTAAGGCCTGTATCTGTGGCAAGCTGTTAGCGACCAAGCAACGGAGCCAATGAACCCGCTGTTCGGCACTCATTCCAACCCGTTCAGACATGCCCGGACAACTGCGTCGATACACTGGCCACAGCCTTTCTGCGAAAACCCGCGGGGGTTCTCCAGCTAGCTGCACAGTCCCTTCCACCTGTTGGAACGGATTACCGTCGTCCACTCCCATAACTTCCAAGACCTCATCCCTGAGATCCGTATACCCTATTCGACCCCTCTTACTCTCGTCTGAGAGGCACTGAAGGATTGTGCTATCCAGGGAGAAGAGCAGCATCTTTGCCTGCTCAAGATAATCACAATCATTGATGGCGGCTGTCTCCTCTATCTCCCTGAAATGAACTGACAGATCTCCCTTTACTGTAAGTCTTGGGAGGTGGCTCACCATGGATCTTAGTTGTTGGGCACTATAGGGCACCACGAGTTGGTTCAGGTGGGGTCCGTCATCGCCGTTTGCGGCGTTGGGACCGAACCTCTGGTGCAGAGCAGGACACATTGGTGCCGGCTCTGGCTGTGCTACCAGGGGTTGTTCCTCCTCCTGTACCATCTCGGCTACCCTTTCTTCCACCACCCCTTTTTTGGGCCAAGCCTCACTATAGCTTGGCGGGGCTGAGGGTTCAGTGGCTGGTGCTGCAACTACTTCGCACGGAATCAAGTGTTTGGATTCCTGCAAAAAGTCCATCTAACTTGCTTTTGGGCTTACAAGGCATACCATGCCTTTTGCCTTAACCAGGGCCGTTCTCAGGTCCTCTATGGTCTTTTGGCAGGGGCCATGGTCTGTGCTCTCAAACCCATGTTCAAGGGATAGCTTGTAAGCTGCCTTGACTTCCACTACTCTCTCCTCCTGCGCTCTTAGCTGTTGTGTGAGGCGGGCGTTTTTCTCCCGTATTCTCGCTTCATGGATCTTTGCCTCAGTAACCTGGCATTCCAGATACTCTATTCTAGCCTGATGTTGGCTGGCTACAACTTGGCATTCTTGATTCAGCGCGTGAAGCGCTGTGATGGGTTTTTCCCCACCCATGGCCTTTTCCTCTATCTCTGCTGCCTGGGCAGTGATATTGGCTGCCTGTGCTGCAACGACCCGGTCCAAAATCTGGACCTGTTTCTTGTAGCACATCAGCCACACTGCCTTTTCCACTGACTTCTTATGCTCTTTGCTCTCTGTCCACCTGATGGCTGCGTCCACCGGACGCCCATCCAGTGAGAGATCGGAAATCCACTGCTAAGTGAGATTTACCTTACCAAAGACATAATCTGCTATCCTCTCATCCATCGCATTTCGACCATTCAAACTTGGGTCCAATACATTGCAATCCTGCTGCCAGTGTCCTGCCGCGGTCGCCATTTTCTGTAAGGGGTTTTCTCTCCGAGGTCGCAGAGGTTTCTCTCGCCGGAGGCCTCTCTCTCTCTTTTGTACAGTAAAACCCTGAGTGGTTCGACCCACTCACCCCTTAGATTCTAGACACTGGACTTAGGTGCAGGAACTACAATGTAGAGAAGACTCTTATAGACCAAGTTTAATGAATCAAAATGGAATTTTATTGCACATGGAAAAACAAATCAAATGCAAGCAGATAAGAGGGTACACGGGAGGGAAAAACAAATCATAACAATACAGTACTAGCTAAAATAGATACAGGCATATTGGCCCAGTAAGGACAGGGTACTCACGCGTGTGCCCGGAGGAATTGTAGGTTTTCAGCATGCACAGCGCATGCGCTGAAAACCGGCATTTTCTGTCCTCTGACCCAAGGGGTTAAGAGGCAGAATGCGTGCGACTGCACAGGCAGCGCGTGCGCAGTGAAATTCCTTTTTTTTTTCAGAGTTGCCCGAGTGTAATGGCCTCCGGTTTTTACGTGTGGAAAAACCAGACGTAAGTACTTAATTTTGCAGGTAAGTGGGGTGTTAGTACAATGTAGAAATTTTTTTTCCACAGGTTTATTATTTTTAAAGAATTTACAGTAAGGTAAGTTTAGTTTTAGACCTTATTTTTTTTAAATTTATTTTTTTCAAAAAATTGATTAATTGTTTAAAACATTTTTTAAAACTTATTTATAGTTAATATAAACAGTGGGATGTTTTTTAAATTTTATTTAAAGTTAAAGTAGTGTTTTTGCAGCCCATACTTTTCATGAGTTTGACAGCTCTTACTGTCAAACTCATGAATGAGTTTCCCCTCCCCTGATTGGCTGCAGAGTGCTCACCTGATCCCAGCCGGCACATTGCACTAACTACGCCACTGGATCTGGTAAGCACAGTGCGCCGACAGCTGAACCGGGCCAGTGACAGGAAATGCAAGCAGGCCCGGGCTTCAGATGTCGGCGCGCAGGGTGAGTGCACATCGGGGGCTTGCACGCGCGGCAAGCTCCCGATCCTAATTTCAGGGCCATTATACTTTACAAAAGTCATCATGAAATGGGGAAACACACGAAACATCGAGGGACAACAACTCATGTTAATTATACCCAAAATGACCACCCCCTTTAACCTATCTAGATCCGATTATGAAGGGCCATAAACATGCTCACCAATCCAGTGGGAAAAGTATAGAGTTTTGAAACAGGTCTGCGTTTTGATCCCCTCAGGCGTCCTGTTTCCTCGTGGTCAGTGGAGCCACAGCGGGCTGCGCCACACCTCTCTCTCTCTCTCTCTCGAGGTGAAGGTCACGGACAGGCTGGACACTGACGGGCCTGGATGTCGGCGGAGATCATCTGCTTGACCACGGTTGGAAGCCCCTAGCCGGCTTTCATATAGGTTTCTTCAGTAGTTTTTCTACCCTCACGTTTCGTCAACGGCCCGGGGTTGGTCGATGATCTCCCGATGTTTTATCCCGGGGCGGGACGCCGGCTCGAACCATCTTCTTCTCCGAACTCCAGCTGCTATCGAAGGTAACGGCTATTATCGAAGGTCCTACGAAGATTCTCTAAGATGAAGCTCAAGCCAACTCCCAACTCCAACTCCTTTCGCTACCCCGGGTGTCTCCAATTATACCTTTCAGATGAGGTCTTTATCTCCCGCCAAATCAAGGTTTGTCTTTTGTTTTAATTTTGGCGGGCTGGTTGCACAACGGGGTAGTTATTATATTTAAACTGCTTTCGGGATGGCCGGTGATGGCCATCTCTGGTCTGGAATGACCTGGTAATGTTTTAATGTCTTCTTGATGTCTTTAGTGGGTCCTTGATGTGTTCTTTTCTCACTAGACCTTTGGTTCCCTAGCATTTCTGGGAAGTTATTTTTGCCCTCTTCCGTGAAGACAGAACCAAAATGTTTGTTTAATTGACACATGTGTGCAGTCGATGACACACTGCACCTGTGGGAAGCCAGCCAGAGCTGCAAAGCCAGACGCCCACTCAGTAACACTGGCTTCAGCAATGACAAAGTTTACATAAGTGGCTGATTTGTGAAACATGGCATTGGTCACCTGGATGATGCATTTGTGGGTGGCTGACTGCAAGATCCAGCAAATTTCTGTTGTAGATCCCTGGAAGGAGCCTGAGGCAATGAAGCTGAGGGCAGTGGTGACTTTGACAGCCACTGGTAAGGCATGTCCACCAGGTCTTCTGGGCAGCAGATCTTCTTCCAGCAAGCTACAAGCCTGGCGCGATAGTCTGAGCCTCCTGAAGCACTGTGGTTCAGTCATGTCCAGGAAGCTCATCCTCTTCCTGTATACCCTGTGTTGGGGGGATCGCTTCCGGCATGGTGCACCCCTGTGCTGATCCCCTCTCTCCTGTGGAGCATCAGGTCAGTGAGGAGAAGGCTGATAGTGTTGTTGCTGCTGCTGCTGGTGTTGTTGCTGCTGCTGTTGGTGTTGCTGCTGCTGTTGGTGTTTTTGCTGCTGCTGCTTGTCTGGCTAGTGTTGATGGTGCTGGGGCTCATCTTGTTCTGAATCTGAGGCCCAAGGTAAGACAACATAAGCAGCACCCATGCTGATCTGATAGATGGCAGGTAAAGTGGAGATCAGAGACACAATCCTCCAATGTAGTGAGAATGACAATTCTCCGATGTAGTGAGAGTGACTTGCAATGTGGTGATAGTGGCTTCCGAGGTAGCAGAAATAACCTGCAAACTCCTGAAAGCAAAATCTCTGCACAAAACGGTGTCAACAAGAGGCTTTCCCTTCAGCAAGGAAGCAGGTGTGTATATTTATGTGCTTTTTCCAGCTGCCATTTAATGACGTAGCACAATGGCCACTGAGCTCCCGCATCCCCTTCACAGCTAAGCTTCCCGAGGTCCATGAATCCCATGCACAACCAGTTAAAGTTGATACCTCACGTTAAAAACGCTGTTAAGAGTCTCTCAACAAGCAGTTAACTACCTCAATGAGGTCGGCTGCCTCTCCTGAGCAGGTCCATGACGTGCTTCGAAACGTGCCCCAATTAAATGTGGAATCCGGCAGGTTTCCAACGCACTGTCAATTTCAGCGCTTTTATCTGCCGGCCCACTCCCAAACCCGCACTCTCTGCAATGTGAAAATACCAGCCATTACATTCCCATTCCTCCACTTCTTTGAACCAGGTCTCTGTATTGGCACTATATCATAATCCCACGTAGCGACTTGTGCCTACAGCTCACCAATCTTATTTACCACGCGACGTGCATTTATGTACATGCACTCTGAACCAATCTTAGACTGCTTCACATTTCCCCCTGTCTGATTCCTCCCATTTCTAAAATATTTTTTACTCTAGTGCTATTTGCCTCTCCCAGTCCTCTGTGCATCTTGTTTCTCCTCTCTAATGTTTCATCCTGGTGCCCATTGTAAGGTTCGCAAAATTCTGCAAAACCCCAAAACAGAAGAATAACCTTATTTAAAACGATTTTGGACCGTCACAGAAGAAATCTGTAAAAAGGATAAAATGTATGGTTGGGCCTAACAGAAGAATTCAAAGGGTTAAATTACACATTTTCCCTAAATGTAAGGAAGGAAGAGATTTTGGACTGTTTTAAGGAATTATTGGGCCAAAGGGATTTAAAAATAAAAATCCCAGGAAGATTTGGCTGGTTTAAAAGGCATGTTCAGACTTGCAAAAGGCTGTGACACAGGGAAGGTGGGGTGGGCCCCCGAGTTTGGATATTGGACAGTCTGGGAATGTCCTAGGCCACCTCAGCCTTTACATAAAGACAATGAAACCTGTCTCCTGGCGAAAAACACAGAGCCAAGGTACATGAATAAAACAATACATGCTCTCAGCAACACAAAAGAAAGGAACATAGCTCTACAGAATACAACAGTCAAACCACAGTCCAAAACCAATCAAAGAGATTGACAAATGATTTACATTTTTAAATTAGTTTCAAGGCAAATCCGAAACCAGTTAAAAGTCAATTAAGGGTTAGATGGACCATCCCTGAAACTCATTGGGCTAGAAATTCAGTAGGCTTTGCGCCCAGTTTTCACCCAAAGAGGGCTTTTGCGCCACTTGCTGAGATTGCGCTGATATTCAGCGCTGCGGTAATGGCGGCGTTAGCCAGTAGCGCTGCGCCGCCACCGATGACGTCATCGGTGTGCGCAGTGCCCCGCTACCGCCCCGCTACCGGCCCGACCGCCATATTTAGTTGCGGCCGCCTCTTCCGCAGCGGCCGCAAACAGCGATCTGAAAACGGGGCCGTCCTGCAGCCTTAGTGGGGCGAGTTAAGGCGGAGGTGCAGACGGCCGCTTTTTCGGCGGCCGCCTGCCCGCACCTCCTTCCCCGGCCTCCTCCACCCCCCACCCTGCGGCATTGCCGGCTGTTTTCCGGGAGCCCGGCACTTCTCCGTGGTGCCGGGCTCATTTGCCGGCACTAGCGAGCGGCGATCTCGCTGTTGCAGGCACCTCCCCCTTAAGAGAGGGAGGAAGGCCTGCAGTACCGCAGCCTGCCGCTCCGCAGCGGGTGGTGCTGCGGCACCTAGCGCGCCGAAATTCAGTTTCAGCGCCCCAAGCGGGGGCGGCCACACCCTTGAATAGCGGCCGGCTTCGACTTGGGGTGCTGAAACTGAATTTCCGGCGGGCGCAAGTGGCTCCGCGCGCAGCAGTAACTTCTGGGCGCAAGCGAGCTGGCGGGCCCAAACTGAATTTCTAGGCCATTAAGTTTAGATGGGCCATCCCCGAAGCTCGTTAAAGTTTTAAAACACATTAAAAATAACGAGCCCGCCAAATTTAACAAAGAAACCTGAGATTTGGCGGTCAGATAAGCCAGGCCTCAAACTAGTATAATTGAGGCCTGCTTTTTCAGAGAATTGGTTGGAGAAACAGAACAGCAAGATCAACAGTTCAGTACAACTCAACAGAGAGATCATCATTGGAGACTTGAAGGAAGGAAGAAGAAACAGAGATCGCGGCAACCAAAGACCTACAGAAACCAACAACCACCAATATTACCATCAACCAGGTAATATTGGGCCACCGCAACCAACAAGAAACCAACCGCCGAAAATTCACAAACCAAAGACTTGTTTCCACTCTACAGGCTAGTCTGACTTACCCCTGGGTAAGATTTTGACACAAAAGACCCTAAAAATTGCCCTAACCAAAGGAAATTGGGTACTTATCTGATACATCCAACAGCGCGACTAACCGCATCAGCAGACCAACCCAAACTGACTGAAGACCTAACGCAGGTGCAGTCTTCTACCACGTCCGGGGTACAACAGGCCCCAACCACCACAACTAAGGAGAACCCCGAAATTGCGAACCTCTACAATCTGTCAAGAAAGTCATTTTGGTGAGCATTTCCTGGTCCTCTGGATTCCAGCCTAGTTAGTGTAGTGGGGTTGAGAGGGTAAGGGATTTTGTATATTGTAATTCTCCCTCGCTTAGTCCGAGTGTTCCCCACACTTTTCGAGCATAAGTTTTATTGTAGTGTATATTTTCCTGTCTAAAAATAAAAATCTCAGTTCTTTTTGACTAACCCAGGTGTCTGTTGCAATTCATTATGTTGTGTTCGTGTATAATAAGACACAGACTGCAGGAGAACGGTACAACAGGTGTTTACTCAACGTGGCTCACATTGGAACTGATCTGTACTGTAGTGTATGTAACCGTTCTACCTTTAAGAGAACTATTGTATGTAACCGTCCACCTTTAAGAGAACTATTTTAGGTGTTGCACTACCTTATCTTGGCTGCGGTATACTGTAATACCGGTGGTGACCACACCGGTATATAAGTGCTGTGTAATGAGTGATTGGGCAGATTCGCCCTGACCTTCGAATAGTAAAGTCCTGTTAAAGTTTACTCTTGTAGTCTGTGCAATAATTTGCAATATAACACACAGATTTTACATGTACAGATTACTACTCAGTGTTATATACAGGTGTGGTCACTGCCGGTACTGCAGTATACATGGGCTGTAAAAGATAGTTCACCCCTTAAAGGTATATACATTACAATTCCTCCCCTTTTAAATTAACAGCACCATAACACTCATTTAACAATTAAATATCAAACTAATTACAATTAACACTTTTAACATGCAACATTAGCTGAAAATAGTCTATTTATATATTCAGTCTTTGGGGAGGCTTCCTGATCCTTTCTGGATAGTGCCTTTCCCGAGTGTCTTGCTCTTGGTGCGGAGGCGATTCTGGCCCCCTGTCGTCGGTTGGTTCATCAGCTTCCGATGCTACTGTTTCTGGGGTAGATGCGACCTGTACATCGGGTTCATCACCAGGTACGTATGGGCGAGGCATGGGGTTGACTTGTTCCTGTGACTCTAGGATCTGGTCAGCATGGCGTCTCACGATGCTCTCCCCAACGTCCACTGTGTACATTAATGGGCCCTGCCGTGTGCATATCGTTCCTGGCTGCCATTTTTCTGTTCGGTAGTCGCGGGCCAAGACTGGTTGCCATACATTGAAGCTTCTTGTTGCCTTCTCATGGATATGCTGGAATTGCTTACTCTCAGCACCTCTTCGTATGTTTGGTCTGAGCAAATCCAGGCGAGATCTTAACCTTCGGTTAAAGAACATCATGGCTGGGGCCTGGTTGGTGACTGCATGTGTCACATTCTGGTAGGCGAACAGGAAATTGTCCACCTTGTGCTGCAGCGAAATGTTGCCATTGTACATAGTCTTTATTGCCTTCTTAAAGGTTTGTACGAACCTCTCAGCCAATCCATTTGTGGCTGGATGATACAGGGCGGATGTGTAATGCCTTACCCCATTCTTTTTCAAGAACCTCCGGAACTCTTCAGACACAAACTGTGGTCCGTTGTCGGAGCAAATCTGTTCTGGCAAGCCATTCCTGGCAAAAATGGTCCGTAGGACTGCAATAGTTTTCTCTGTGGTGATGGAAGACATTTTGATGACCTCAGGCCATTTCGAGTGTGCATCCACGGCTATTAAAAACATTGAGTCCATGAATGGACCAGCAAAATCAACATGCACCCGTTGCCATGGAGATGAGGGCCACTCCCATGGGTGTAGAGGGGCCTGTGGTGGTGCATTTTGGACTTTCTGGCATCCTGAGCAGCTCTTGGTCAGGTCCTCGATTTGTTTATCGATTCCCAGCCACCACACATAAGCCCTGGCTAGGCTTTTCATTTTTACCCCTCCCAGATGACCTTCATGAAGCTCATTGAGCACTCTATCCCTTAACTTGGGTGGAATTACCACTCGGGATCCACACATCAAGGTCCCCCGGCACACTGACAGCTGTTCACTCCTTGTTGAGAATGCTGGCAACAGTGAGTCGCCATGTGCTGGCCATCCCTTCACCGTCAAATCATATACCCGAGACAGTGTCGGGTCATTTCGAGTTTCCTTTTCGATACAAGCGTTAGTTACCGATAGGTATTCAACTATAGTCGAATGGAATATTTCGACAGGATCCACTGCTGGTGCTTCCTCCGCAGTAGGCAGTGGCAGGCGTGATAGCCCATCAGCATTTCCATGCTGTTTCGTGCCCTTATATTCAATCTCATAGTGGTGCGCCCCTAGAAAAAGTGACCATCTGTGTAGTCGTTGCGCAGTCATCACCGGAACGCCCTTCTTCGGATTAAAACTGGAGACAAGAGGCTGGTGATCAGTCAGCAAGGTGAATTTCTGCCCGTGCAGATAGTGATTGAACTTTTTCACTCCCCACACTAGGCTGAGGCCCTCCCTGTCAATCTGGGCGTAGTTACGCTCGGTTGAAGTTAGTGATCGTGACGCAAAGGCTATTGGCCTCTCTGAGCCGTCTGAGAATTTGTGCGACAGCACCGCTCCAATGCCGTAGGGTGGCGCATCACATGCCAACCGAATTGGTAATGCCGGGTTCTAATAGGCTAATACCTCTTTCGATGTGATTAGTGTTTTGCTCTTCTGGAAAGCTTGTCTACATTCGTCACTCCACTTCCATGGCACCCCAGTTTGCAGTAGGGTGTTCAGTGGGTGTAGTATTGTAGACAAATTTGGCAAGAACTTATGGTAGTAGTTTACCAGCCCGAGGAACGACCTCAGTTGTGACACATTTTCCGGTGCTGGAGCCTTGACTACTGCCTCAATCTTTTCAGGGGACTTATGTAACCCCTCTTTATCGATAACGTGGCCACAATACGAGATCTGTTTTCGAAAAAATTTGGGGCGGTTAGCTCGGAGCCCATATTCCTGCAATCTAGTGAGCACCTGCTCCAGGTTGGCATTTTCGCCCGTGACCAGGATGTCGTCCAAATAACACTGGGTCCCTGGGATCCCTTGCAGGACTTGTTCCATTGCCCTCTGCCAAATAGCCGGAGCTGATGCTACCCCGAATACCAGCCGGTTGTATTGGTAGAGACCTTTATGGGTGTTGATTGTGAGGTATTTTTTTGATGCTTCTTCTGATATGCCTATCAATTAGTCCAATAAAAGGCGACGAGTTAAGAACGTAACTGAAGGTTTTTATTGGCTAAATAACAGAGCCCACCCTCGTGGGTGATCCGATCCAACAGGGAGGAATACTAGCCAGTCAGCTACCTTTATACCTGGGCAGGTAGTGGGCGGAGTCGGAGGTGGTCAGCCCAGGTATAACAGTGCGACAAGAGGCGACCTCGTGTAGTGATGTGACAGTGAGAACAGTGAGAACAATATACAGTGATAACTATAACAGTGGTTTACCACATTCACCCCTTGTTTAGATTAGAGTCCAGCGGGGTGAAGTGTATTACCAGCTCTGGTATGTCAGTCTGTCCGGAGGCTTCGTTAGCCTCTCCGATCGTCGCAGCGGCGGTGTTACATTATCCGGTGTTAAAGCTGGTGTCTGCGTAGTCGGCAAAGGCTCGTGGGGTTCCGGCATGCCGTCTACCTCGGCTGGACTCGGGGGGTTGGGAGGGGGGGGTGAGGGTGCGAGGTCTCGTAAGGAGACAGTGTCCTCCCGTCCATCTGGGTAAGCCACATAGGCGTACTGGGGGTTGGCGTGCAGGAGGTTCACCTTCTCGACCAGGGGGTCCGTTTTATGGGCCCTCACGTGCTTTCGCAGCAAGACGGGTCCCGGAGAGGTCAGCCAGGTTGGTAGGGTGGTTCCCGTAGTCGACTTCCTGGGGAAGACAAACATTCGGGCATGGGGGGTGGTGTTAATGGCAGTGCAAAGTAGTGACCGGATGGAGTGCAGCGCAATCGGGAGGACCTCTTGCCAGCGGGAGGTTGGGAGGCCCTTAGACTTTAAAGCTAAGAGGGTGGCCTTCCATACCGTCGCGTTCTCTCTTTCCACCTGGCCGTTCCCTCGGGGGTTGTAGCTGGTGGTCCTGCTTGCTGCAATACCCCTCTCCAATAGGAACTGACGGAGTTCCTCGCTCATGAAGGAGGCGCCCCGGTCACTATGTATATAGTTCGGGAACCCGAACAAGGCGAAGAGTTTGTTCAGGCATTTAATGACCGTGTTACTGGTCATGTCTGGGCAGGGGAAGGCAAAGGGGAAACGGGAGTACTCATCAACGATGTTGAGGAAGTACACATTACGGTCGGATGACGGTAGGGGCCCCTTGAAGTCGATGCTCAGACGCTCGAAGGGGCGGGTGGCCTTGATCAGGCTTGCTCTGTCCGGCTTATAGAAGTGCGGTTTGCACTCAGCACAGATCTGGCAGTTCCTGGTCATGGTCCTGACCTCCTCGATGGAGTATGGCAGGTTGCGGGCCTTAATGAAATGGTAGAGTCTGGTGACTCCGGGGTGGCAGAGGTCATTGTGGAGGGTCTGAAGTCTATCACTTTGCGCGCTGGCGCATGTAATGCGTGAAAGAGCATCAGGGGGGTCGTTCAGTTTACCGGGCCGGTACAAGATCTCATAATCATAGGTGGAAAGCTCGATTCTCCACCTCAAGATTTTGTCGTTCTTGATCTTGCCCCTCAGCTTGTTATTAAACATGAAGGCAACCGAGCGTTGGTCGGTGAGGAGGGTAAATCGTTTGCCTGCCAAGTAGTGCCTCCAGCGCCGTACTGCCTCCACAATTGCCTGGGCTTCCTTCTCGACCGACGAGTGTCGGGTCTCGGGGCCCTGTAGGGTCCTTGAGAAGAAGGCTACCGGCCTACCCTCCTGGTTAAGGGTAGCGGCTAGGGCGAAGTCGGATGCATCGCTCTCCACTTGGAAGGGGATTGACTCATCCACTGCGTGCATTGTGGCCTTGGCTATGTCTCCCTTAATGAGGGAGAAGGCCGCGCACGCCTCTTCCGTGAGGGGGAAGGATGTGGTTTTCAGGAGGGGTCTGGCTTTGTCCGCATAATTGGGTACCCATTGGGCATAGTAGGCGAAAAGCCCCAGGGTTCTCCTAAGTGCTTTTGGACAGTGGGGGAGGGGTAGCTCCATGAGGGGGCGCATTCTTTCGGGGTCGGGGCCGATGACTCCGTTCTCTACTACACAGCCAAGGATGGCAAGGCGCGCTGTGTTAAACACGCATTTCTCCTTATTGTAGGTGAGGTTCAGCCGTTGGGCCGTACGGAGGAATTTCTCCAGATTCACGTCATGGTCCTGCCGGTTGCGGCCGCAGATGGTGACGTTATCGAGATAGGGGAAAGTGGCCTGTAGTCCGTTCTGGTCAACCATCCGGTCCATCTCCCGTTGGAAAACCGAGACCCCGTTGGTGACACCAAAGGGGACCCTAAGGAATTGGTAGAGGCGGCCATTCGCCTCGAAGGCGGTGTACTGGCTGTCCTCCGGGCTGATGGGGAGTTGGTGGTAGGCCGACTTGAGGTCGATGGTCGAGAATACGCGGTATTGTGCAATCTCATTGACCATGTCCGATATGCGGGGGAGGGGGTATGCATCCAGCTGGGTGTATCTGTTTATGGTCTGGCTGTAGTCGATAACCAGGCGATTTTTGTCGCCGGTCTTGACTACCACCACCTGGGCACGCCAGGGGCTGCTGCTCCCCTCAATAATGCCCTCTTTCAGGAGTCGCTGCACCTCAGAGCTAATGAAGGCTCTGTCCCCAGCGCTGTACCGCCTGCTCTTAGTAGCGACAGGTTTGCAGTCGGGGGTGAGGTTAGCGAACAGGGAAGGTGGCGGTACCTTGAGGGTGGATAGGCTGCAGGTGTTACGCGGTGGGCGGTTTAACTTTCGCTGGTTGTCGACTGTGAGTGGGGGGAGGGGTCCACCGTATGCTAGGGTTACACTTTGGAGGTGGGATTGGAAGTCCAGCCCTAGTATGACGGCAGCGCACAGCTGGGGGAGTACGAGGAGTTTAAAATTTTTATACTCTGTCCCTTTAACCGACAATGTCACGACACAGTAGCCGCTGATGTCTGTGGCGTGCGACCTCGATGCCATCGAGATGCGGCTGCGCGTTGGCAGGACGGGGAGGGAGTAGTGGCTCACCGTGTCTGGGTGGATGAAGCTCTCCGTGCTTCCGCTGTCGAACAGGCAGGTCGTGGCGTGGCCGTTGACTTTGATGTCCATCATTGAGCTGGCCAGGTGGTGCGGGCGGGCTTGATCCAGGGTCACGGAAGCTAGGGTGTAGATGAGCGCGTCGTTGTCATGACAAGATGGCGGCGAAGATGGCGGCCCCCGTAGTTCACATGAGGCTCTGTTTAAATCGTTTGCCCCGCACAAAGATGGCCGCCCCTGCTGTTCCCATGAGGCTCTGCAGGCTTCGGCTGCCCCGCACAAAGATGGCCGCCCCTGGTTTTCCCATGAGGCTCTGCAGGCTTCGGCTGCCCCGCACAAAGATGGCCGCCCCTGGTTTTCCCATGAGGCTCTGCAGGCTTCGGCTGCCCCGCACAAAGATGGCCGCCCCCAGGGTTCGCATGAGGCACTGCTGGCTTCTGAGGATTTGCTTCTGCAGGCCTTGGAGAAGTGGCCTTTCTTGAGGCAGGTTTTGCAGGTCGAGTTTTTGGCTGGGCAGCGCGACCTCGGATGCTTCTCCTGGCCGCAAAAGAAGCAGCCAGCGGCCCGATCGGGGTTGCCTGATGTCGGGGCCGGTACCGGGGCTAGCGGGCCCGGTCGGATCCGTGATGCAGACGCTGAGGTAGGTCCCGGGGGCAGCGCTGTGAAGGGTGGTGGGGTGGGGGTCGGGCCCGAGTCCCAGGGTCGCGAATAGTACCTGGCAAACGCTTCCTGGTCTTGCTGGGTGGCCTCTAGGGTGAGGGCGAGGGCTTCGGCCTTGTCCAGGTCTATGTCCTTAGCTTCAAGCAGTCTTTGCCGTGTGTAGTCGGAACGTAGGCCTCTCACCAAGGCGTCGCGGACATTGTCTTCCATGTTCGCAGTAGCCGTCACCGCTTTAAAGTCACAGTTCCTGCCGAGTTGTCTCAGCGCTCGTGAAAATTCAGCTATCGATTCTCCTGGCTGTTGCTGGCGAGATCTTAAGAGATGCCTAGTGTACATGTAGTTTACCGGGCTCCGGTACTGCTGTTTCAGTAGGTTGATGGCGTCGTCGTACGTAGTCATGTCCTGGATGAGTGTATATACTCTCGGGCTCGCTTGGGCTTTCAGGACTCTTAGTTTGGATCTCTGAGGGACGACGGCTTCCTCCAGGTACGATTCGAAGCAGTCCAGCCAGTGTTTGAAGTCGTTGGCTGAGTTTGGTGCCTGTGGGTTTAGATCCAGGTATGGTGGTTTCAAGGCTTGCAGCCAAGCCGGCTGGTGTGGCCCGTTGTCTGGAGGCTGCTGTTGCTGTGCTGCTGGGTGAGCTCCTTGCTGTTGCTGTTCATTATCAGACATCTTTAAAATTTAGCCAATAAAATTGATATGCCTATCAATTAGTCCAATAAAAGGCGACGAGTTAAGAACGTAACTGAAGGTTTTTATTGGCTAAATAACAGAGCCCACCCTCGTGGGTGATCCGATCCAACAGGGAGGAATACTAGCCAGTCAGCTACCTTTATACCTGGGCAGGTAGTGGGCGGAGTCGGAGGTGGTCAGCCCAGGTATAACAGTGCGACAAGAGGCGACCTCGTGTAGTGATGTGACAGTGAGAACAGTGAGAACAATATACAGTGATAACTATAACAGTGGTTTACCACATCTTCTACCTCCATTTGCAGATATGCCTGGGCCAGATCAATCTTAGTGAAGTGTTTCCCTCCAGATAGCGAGGCGAAAATATCTTCAATCCGCGGAAGTGGATATTGTACTGTTACCTTAAAGTCCCCACAGATGCGAACCTTCCTTGGTTCCCCAGGCATGCTGCTCAACGACTTTTTCATCACAGGGACGATGGGTGTAGCCCACTTGCTCCAGTCTACCTTGGACAGTACACCTGAACGTTCCAGACTCTCCAGCTCTGCTTCGATGGCTGGGCGGATCGCATAAGGTAACGGTGTGGCCTTAAAAAAATTTTGGGCTTGCGTTTTCTTCAATTTTAATCGTCGCTGTCATGCCTTTTAGTGTTCCGAGTCCTTGCTGGAACACTTCTTTTGCGTCAGTTAGTATCTTTGACAGTCGCCCAGGTGTGACGTCGTCATCCTTTTTGTCAGCCACAGTCAGTGCCTGTATGGAATGGCAATCCAGTTGTATTTTCCGGATCCATTCACGTCCCAGTAATGGTGGTCCTCCATCTTGCAATACATACAGGTCTAGTTTTGGTGTTTCCTTACCGTTATATATAACGGTCACACTTACTTTCCCTTTGGGGTAGACTTTTTGCCCCGTGTACGTCTTCAAAATAATTTTTGTGTCTCTCAAGGGTATGTGTGAGAATAGCCGCTCGTAGTCCCGTTGGTTTATGACTGTTAGGGCTGATCCTGTGTCCAATTCCATCTTTACCTGGACTCCTGCTATCTTGAGAGTGACCCAAATGGTTCGGTGATCCTCCGTTGTGATCACATTATGTAGTTTCAGACAACTCAGTTCCCTGCTTTTGGAGTTGTTATCACTCTTTTGTTCATCTGAGCTATTCTCCGTCATCTTATGTACCTTCTTGTACTTTTCTTTGGTAGGTTTCTTATTGCTGGTTTTCTTTCCTGACCTGCAGACTCGTGCTATGTGTCCTACTTTTCCACACTGTCTGCACACTTTGTCTTTGAACCAGCAATCATTCTGGTCGTGTGTTGTTCTGCCGCAGCGATAGCACTTCTCTATTCTATATGACATTTCGTTTGTGCCATATTCTTGCGGTCTCTGTTGTATCTCTGCAGCGCCCCGTGCTGCTGCTTCATATGATACCGCAATGCTGAAAGCCTTTTCCAGCGTAAGGTCCTTTTCAGATAAAAGCCGTTTCTGGGTTCCTTCACTTTGAAGCCCACACACAAACTTGTCCCTTAAGGTATCTGCCAGTCCCGCTCCAAACTGGCAGTGTTTCGATAGTTTGCACAGTTCTGTTAAATAATCAGCATTGCTTTCATCCTTATGCTGGTTCCGTTTGTGAAACTTGAATCTTTCTGCTATCAGCAGCGGTGTGGGGTTTAAATGTTCCTGTATTATCGTTACTATGTCTTCAAAACTCTTTTCCATTGGCTTCGTTGGGGTTACTAGATTTCGTAATAAACCATACGTCTTTGCACCCATTAAATTTAACAATACTGACGCTTTCTTGTCATCTGACACCTCATTTGCCTTGCAGTATATCTCTATTTGTTCGACATATGTAGTCCAATCTTCGACTTCATTGCCAAATGCGGTGATACTGCCACTCTTCGGCATTTTGGGTGTGGTTTAAAATGGCATCTCCCAATGGCTTAAAATGGCGTCTCCCGCGCTTTCCTTCCTCCCCCGCTGCTGCCAACGCTGCTCCCGGCGGTTCTCGTGGCAGTGGTGGCGCCCTGTAGGTTTCGCGCTTCTTTTGCGCTGCTGCCAACGCCGCTCTCGGCGGTCCTCGTGGCAATGGCGGTGCCTCGCGCGTTTCTGTGCATCTCTCTCTCCCTCTCTTCGATGCTGCTCGGCCCCTGAACACCGGCTGCACCCTGTGCACTCTGCCCTCTCTCTCTCTCCCCTGTCGACACTGCTCGGCCCTTTGCTGTGCCGCTCGGTCGGGCTCTAGCCCGCCGCTGTCCAGGAAGGGTCTGCGCACTACCTGTTGCCAGCCCGTTTCGCTGGACCACCTCAACTGGAAAGCCAAGCCTGGCTCTCGACAGCCTCACCCGCAATTCTCGATTCTCTGCTGGATGACTGGGTGGTTGCCCGTGGTCGACGCCCGAGTCTCTGGCCTTGACCTCCAATCCACTGATCTCCAGGAATGAATCACCGGGAGGTGATGCAGATTTGCAGGTAGGTTCGAACTTGCCTTGTCGCCAATGTTGTGTCCGTGTATAATAAGACACAGACTGCAGGAGAACGGTACAACAGGTGTTTACTCAACGTGGCTCACATTGGAACTGATCTGTACAGATTACTACTCAGTGTTATATACAGGTGTGGTCACTGCCGGTACTGCAGTATACATGAGCTGTAAAAGATAGTTCCCCCCCTTAAAGGTATATACAGTACACATTACAACCCCCAAATAAGTCCAAAGTCTAGAACCAAAGGGAGTGGGAGCGATTCGAACCACTCAAGGGAGTCAGAGGTGAAGCTGACTGAACCCACACACCACCCCTTACACCATCCCCCTGCCAAATTAGTTTAAACCCTCCCCCACAGCACTAGTTAACCTTCCTGTGAGGACGTTGGTCCCAGTTGTGTTGAGGTGCAACCCATCCACCTTGAACAGATCCCTCCTGCCCCAGAATTGGTCCCAATGCCCCAGAATCTGGCGCCGTCTCTCCTGCACCATTTCTCCAACCATGTGTTGACATGTTTTATTCTATTATTCCTACACTCACTGGGAGCAATCTAGAGACTTTTGAGGTCCTGCTTTTTAACTTTCACCCTAGCTCCTGAAACTCTGACTGCAGGACCTCAACCTATTTATCTTCCTATATCATTGCTTCCCACATGGACCACGATTTCTGGCTATTCCCCTTCCCCCCTCAAATGTTCTGCAGCTTCTCAGTGATTCCCTTTACCCTGGCATCAGGGAGGCAACACACCATGTCGACGGTTGGAGAAATGATTGTCTATCCCCCTGACAATTGAAATCCCTATGACCACTGCATTTCTACACTTTGCTGTGCCCCCTTGTGCAGTCATTTGCCCCACAGTGCCATGGATGTGCTCTAGATTGCATTCCCCCAAGGTATCGTCACCCTCACTGGTAGTCAGCGCTGAAAACCGGTTTAAGAGGTTGTTTTTTATTCGTTCATGGGACATGGGCGTCGCTGACAAGGCCAGCATTTATTGCCCGTTCCTAATTGCCTTTGAGAAGGTGGTGGTGAGCCGCCTTCATGAACCACTGCAGTCCGTGTGGCGACGGTACTTCCACAGTGCTGTTAGGTAGGGAGTTCTAGGATATTGACCCAGCGGTGATAAAGGAACAGTGATATGTGCCACACACCCAGAGGATTCCTTCACTGCCTGCCTCTTCCTACCCTGCCCAATGTCCACCCACTTATTATTCTCCCAAACTCTCTGTAGCTGCAGGGTGACCACCTCCTGGAACATACACTTCAGGAAATTCTCAGCCTCTCATATGCCCTGCAGCGACTCCAGACGCTCCTCAAGCTCAGAAACCCTGAGCTCGAGTTTGAGCAACTGGAGGCACTTCCTGCACATGTCCTGGAGTTCCCACATGGCACAGGAATTGCAGGCAATGGGTCTCAGCTATTCCATCAGTTTGCTTAAAAAAATCCCTTTTGATCTAATTAATTACACTGATTATTTCTATATTTACTGTTGCCCCTTGGTTTAAAGCACTTAGCACCTCCTTCCCCCTCTGTACTGAATTCCCACTCGCACCAAATTCTCCTTGCCGCTCTGTTTAGCAAGCCACTCTGTTTTGTAGATTCTCCCAGCTCTGCGCACACATTCCTTTTCTTTCAAAACATTTCTTTCAATCGTATTTATTCTCTAAAACAACTTTTAGAGTTGTACAGACCTTGGGGTGCATTTTAACAGGGCGGTAAGGGCCTCAGAATGGGGTTGTTAAACTTAGCGCCCTGCCCACTGCCACTTTTACACAGGCCTACCTCTGGGCGGCTAAGGCGCCCGCCTGTTTCAGGCAGTGGACTTCCTTTAATATGCAACCGGGGAACTGTGATGTACGTAGAGCCCCGATTGCCATTCTTGGAGAGAACTATCGTGATCGCTCCCCCCTCTATCTTACCTGACTCCGGGCCTGAATCCAGCGAGCTGCTTGTCTAGCGTCCGCAGCTGACTGGTTCTATTTAAATGAGGGCTGGGCCTCAAAATGGTTCTGGCCTTTGTTGCTCTGATACCCAAAATTTATAGACAGACCCCCCTTGCTTCTTCTTCGTCCTGGCTCCTGCTGTCTGTTTTGGAGAAAGGAGCAACTTTAAAAGATTTTTCATCAGCTGCAAACGGGCTCCAGAAGCCTGGTCTTCAGATATCAGCTCAACTACTGAAGTGTGACAAGGCTACAGGTGTGACCAGATCATTATCTGACATGTCACGGCAGGAAGAGAAACAGATGAATCAGTATATTCAGTGCCATCCCTTAGAAAAAAAGTGCGCTTGTACACATAAAAGCCAAGATACAACGAGAACAAGAACCACACATTTTGCCCCTTTTCCGTTAGTGATGGAGCTCATGTTGAGTAAATGGCGCCCAAAATTAAATAAAACTGTTTTTATTCTTTAAAATAAAAATATATGAATTCTGGGAATGCAGAGCAGGTCTGTAGGCATCTCAGGAGAAAAACATCACAAAATGTAATAAGTTAGCAATAATTTTGGGAGATTTTGAATTTGAAAAGCATACAGTGGAAAGGTTGTTATGTAAATCGCCAATACCAGCTCTGGGAAAGAAGTGTTAAATAGCCACTGACATGTTTCTGAAATTGTAACCATCCTATTATATTTGAAGGACGTTTTCTGACCAGGGTGAGTGAAAAGCTGACATTCTGAATTCCATCATTTCATTCAGGTTAGCTCAACCTTTGCTCTTTGTTTAACCCGTCCATGGGCTAACTTCTTCATAATGTTCAGTATATCAAAACTCCATTGAGTTGTGGGTTAAACTTGTGGTAGTTACTACTTTAAGGTTTAAAGTGACAGAGCTTCAAGTTTCTTTAGCTGAAAACGTACCTCAATCTTTCTTTCTGCATTAGTTTCACTGAGTTTTTAAACAAGTTTGTTTGTCAATGTATTTACAAATTTATTAAAACTAATGCACAGCGGAAAATATTTGATGTTTGACCAAGCCATTTTAGGCTATTTTTCACTTCCTTATGGATCCATTGGAAATATTCATTTTAGTTTTGTTCTTAACATAAGAGCATTAGAAATAGGAGCAGGAGTAGGGCATATGGCTGTTCGAGCCTGCTACACCATTCAAGAAGATCATAGCTGAGCTTCGACCTCAACATCAATTGCCCGTCCAATCCCCATATCCCTTGATTCCCTTAGAGTCCAAAAATCTAACGATCTCAGCCTTGAATATACTCAATGACTGAGCATCTACAGCCCTCCTGTTTTGAGTTTTCAGCTTGTGTGGGTTCACAATCAATAATACCTTATATAGTTGAAATGTGACCTGCTCACATATCCATAACAGTTACTATTGTAAATCAATGCAAATATACCACTTTGTTTTAGAGAAACATTCAGAGCTATGAACTCTCATCTACAGCTGTTACAGACAGCTGTTAATTCACAAGTGAGTAAACTGTTGCCTAAATTACGAACAAAAAAGTAGGCAGTCTTCAGATCTTACTGCAAGTGGCTGGTTTTGCTGGGCTTCGCACATCTTCATTAGAAAATGTGTATCTCATTATATATTCTGTTTTTATGCAGATGACTACACATTTAAATTTGATTTTTTTCTTACAATTGATGCTTTTATCTTCAAGGCCAATTAAATTCTAGCTGAGATGTCAGTCAGAAGATCAATACACTCTGCACATACCTCTTCTTGCCCTGCAGTGTGGTAGCAGCTGTGCTAATGAAGTCTATTAGAAATGTTTTGATTTCATAATAATAGATTATTTCATTTTAATAGGCTCATCTTTACTTGGAAATTTCCCCAGGATGTGACTGAAGCAAAATGTTTTCTAAAAATTTATTCAAAGGGATGTGGGCATCAATTGCCCATCCCTAATTGCCCTTGAGAAGGTGGTGGTGAACCGCCTTAGTCCGTGTTTCAGAGGGCAGTTGAGAATCAACCATATTGCTGTGGGTCTGGCGTCACATGTAGGTTTCCTTCCTTAAAGGCCATTATTGAACCAAATGGGTTTTTATGACAATCCAGTAGTTTCATGATACCAGCTTCTATATTCTAGATTTATTTAATTAACTGAAGCTAAATTCCCCAGCTGCCTGTGGTGGGATTTGAACTCATCTCTCCAGATCATTAGTCCAGGCCTCTGGATTACTAGTCCAATAACATAACCACTATGATACCATAACCGATAATGCTGCCATCATTAAGCTGCTGGTTTTTAAATAATGCATCCTTTTGCAATTATTTCAATAGCAACAACTACTTGCAATTGTATAGTACCACTCATATGCACATCTGAAAGTGCTATACAATGAGAAGGGAAAGGACACTGTGAATAGTGAACATGGGGAAAGGAAGGAGAGAGGAGAGACACTTAATGGAGAACCAAAAGCACAGGCAATGAGGAAGGTTTTAAGGAAGGATGTGACAAGGTAGAGGGAACTGGGTGAAGAGTTTCTGAGGACAGGAGCGTAGTGTCAGTAGTGGAGCAGAGAAAGTGGAGGGTGAAGAGAATCTGGTTTAAGAGGAGTGGAAGGTGAAGAGAGCCTGGTTTAAGGGGAGTGGAGGGTGAAGAGAGTCTGGTTTAAGGGGAGTGGAGGGGGAAGAGAGTCTGGTTTAAGGGGAGAGGAAGGTGAAGTGAGTCTGGTTTAAGGGGAGTGGAAGGTGAAGAGAGTCTGGTTTAAGAGGAGTGGAGGGTAAAGAGCGTCTGGTTTAAGGGGAGTGGAGGGTGAAGGGACTCTGGTTTAAAAGGAGTGGAAGGTGAAGAGAGCCTGGTTTAAGGGGAGTGGAGGGTGAAGAGAGTCTGGTTTAAGGGGAGTGGAGGGGGAAGAGAGCCTGGTTTAAGGGGAGAGGAAGGTGAAGAGAGTCTGGTTTAAGGGGAGTGGAGGGTGAAGAGAGTCTGGATTAAGAGGAGTGGAGGGTGAAGAGAGTCTGGTTTAAGAGGAGTGGAGGGTGAAGAGAGTCTGGTTTAAGAGGAGTGGAGGGTGAAGAGAGTCTGGTTTAAGGGGAGTGGAGGGTGAAGAGAGTCTGGTTTAAGGGGAGTGGAGGGTGAAGAGAGTCTGGTTTAAGGGGGATGGAGGGTGAAGAGAGTCTGGTTTAAGAGGAGTGGAAGGTGAAGAGAGTCTGGTTTAAGGGGATTGGAGGGTGAAGAGAATCTGGTTTAAGAGGAGTGGAGGGTGAAAAGAGTCTGGTTTAAGGGGAGTGGAGGGTGAAGTGAGTCTGGTTTAAGGGGAGTGGAAGGTGAAGAGAGCCTTGTTTAAGGGGAGTGGAGGGCGAAGTGAGTCTGGTTTAAGGGGAGTGGAAGGTGAAGAGCGCCTGGTTTAAGGGGAGTGGAGGGTGAAGAGAGTCTGGTTTAAGGGGAGTGGAAGGTGAAGAGAGTCTGGTTTAAGAGGAGTGGAGGGTAAAGAGCGTCTGGTTTAAGGGGAGTGGAGGGTGAAGGGAGTCTGGTTTAAAGGGAGTGGAAGGTGAAGAGAGCCTGGTTTAAGGGGAGTGGAGGGTGAAGAGAGTCTGGTTTAAGGGGAGTGGAGGGGGACGAGAGTCTGGTTTAAGGGGAGAGGAAGGTGAAGTGAGTCTGGTTTAAGGGGAGTGGAAGGTGAAGAGAGTCTGGTTTAAGAGGAGTGGAGGGTAAAGAGCGTCTGGTTGAAGGGGAGTGGAGGGTGAAGAGAGTCTGGTTTAAGGGCAGTGGAGGGTGAAGAGAGCCTGGTTTAAGAGGAGTGGAGGTTGAAGAGAGTCTGGTTTAAGGGGAGTGGAGGGTGAAGAGAGCCTGGTTTAAGAGGAGTGGATGGTGAAGAGAGTCTGGTTTAAGGGGAGTGGAGGGTGAAGAGATTCTGTTTTAAGGGGAGTGGAGGGTGAAGAGAGTCTGGTTTAAGGGGAGTGGAGGGTGAAGATATTCTGGTTTAAGGGGAGTGGAGGGTGAAGAGAGTCTGGTTTAAGGGGAGTGGAGGGTGAAGAGAGTCTGGTTTAAGAGGAGTGGAGGGTGAAGAGAGTCTGGTTTAAGGGGAGTGGAGGGTGAAGAGAGTCTGGTTTAAGAGGAGTGGAGGGTGAAGAGAGTCTGGTTTAAGAGGAGTGGAGGGTGAAGAGAGTCTGGTTTAAGAGGGGTGGAAGGTGAAGAGAGTCTGGTTTAAGGGGAGTGGAAGGTGAAGAGAGCCTGGTCTAAGGGGAGTGGAGGGTGAAGTGAGTCTGGTTTAAGGGGAGTGGAAGGTGAAGAGAGCCTGGTTTAAGGGGAGTGGAGGGTGAATAGAGTCTGGTTTAAGGGGAGAGGAAGGTGAAGTGAGTCTGGTTTAAGGGGAGTGGAAGGTGAAGAGAGTCTGGTTTAAGAGGAGTGGAGGGTAAAGAGCGTCTGGTTGAAGGGGAGTGGAGGGTGAAGAGAGTCTGGTTTAAGGGCAGTGGAGGGTGAAGAGAGCCTGGTTTAAGAGGAGTGGAGGTTGAAGAGAGTCTGGTTTAAGGGGAGTGGAAGGTGAAGAGAGCCTGGTTTAAGAGGAGTGGAGAGTGAAGAGAGTCTGGTTTAAGGGGAGTGGAGGGTGAAGAGAGTCTGGTTTAAGGGGAGTGGAGGGTGAAGTGAGTCTGGTTTAAGGGGAGTGGAAGGTGAAGAGAGTCTGGTTTAAGAGGAGTGGAGGGTAAAGAGCGTCTGGTTTAAGGGGAGTGGAGGGTGAAGGGAGTCTGGTTTAAAGGGAGTGGAAGGTGAAGAGAGCCTGGTTTAAGGGGAGTGGAGGGTGAAGAGAGTATGGTTTAAGGGGAGCGGAGGGGGAAGAGAGCCTGGTTTAAGGGGAGAGGAAGGTGAAGAGAGTCTGGTTTAAGGGGAGTGGAGGGTGAAGAGAGTCTGGTTTAAGAGGAGTGGAG
The DNA here is from genome assembly GCF_052327205.1 of Somniosus microcephalus. NCBI lineage: Eukaryota > Metazoa > Chordata > Chondrichthyes > Squaliformes > Somniosidae > Somniosus > Somniosus microcephalus. Next base: position 163,975,905 of record NC_140997.1, on the reverse strand, counting down.
GGTGAAGAAAGTCTGGTTTAAGAGGAGTGGAGGGTGAAGAGAGTCTGGTTTAAGGGGAGTGGAGGGTGAAGAGAGTCTGGTTTAAGGGGAGTGCAGGGTGAAGTGAGTCTGGTTTAAGGGGAGTGGAGGGTGAAGAGAGTCTGGTTTAAGAGGAGTGGAGTGTGAAGAGAGTCTGGTTTAAGGGGAGTGGAGGGTGAAGGGAGTCTGGTTTAAGGGGAGTGGAAGGTGAAGAGAGTCTGGTTTAAGAGGAGTGGAGGGTGAAGAGAGTCTGGTTTAAGAGGGGTGGAAGGTGAAGAGAGTCTGGTTTAAGGGGAGTGGAAGGTGAAGAGAGCCTGGTCTAAGGGGAGTGGAGGGTGAAGTGAGTCTGGTTTAAGGGGAGTGGAAGGTGAAGAGAGCCTGGTTTAAGGGGAGTGGAGGGTGAATAGAGTCTGGTTTAAGGGGAGAGGAAGGTGAAGTGAGTCTGGTTTAAGGGGAGTGGAAGGTGAAGAGAGTCTGGTTTAAGAGGAGTGGAGGGTAAAGAGCGTCTGGTTGAAGGGGAGTGGAGGGTGAAGAGAGTCTGGTTTAAGGGCAGTGGAGGGTGAAGAGAGCCTGGTTTAAGAGGAGTGGAGGTTGAAGAGAGTCTGGTTTAAGGGGAGTGGAAGGTGAAGAGAGCCTGGTTTAAGAGGAGTGGAGAGTGAAGAGAGTCTGGTTTAAGGGGAGTGGAGGGTGAAGAGAGTCTGGTTTAAGGGGAGTGGAGGGTGAAGTGAGTCTGGTTTAAGGGGAGTGGAAGGTGAAGAGAGTCTGGTTTAAGAGGAGTGGAGGGTAAAGAGCGTCTGGTTTAAGGGGAGTGGAGGGTGAAGGGAGTCTGGTTTAAAGGGAGTGGAAGGTGAAGAGAGCCTGGTTTAAGGGGAGTGGAGGGTGAAGAGAGTATGGTTTAAGGGGAGCGGAGGGGGAAGAGAGCCTGGTTTAAGGGGAGAGGAAGGTGAAGAGAGTCTGGTTTAAGGGGAGTGGAGGGTGAAGAGAGTCTGGTTTAAGAGGAGTGGAGGGTGAAGAAAGTCTGGTTTAAGAGGAGTGGAGGGTGAAGAGAGTCTGGTTTAAGGGGAGTGGAGGGTGAAGAGAGTCTGGTTTAAGGGGAGTGCAGGGTGAAGTGAGTCTGGTTTAAGGGGAGTGGAGGGTGAAGAGAGTCTGGTTTAAGAGGAGTGGAGTGTGAAGAGAGTCTGGTTTAAGGGGAGTGGAGGGTGAAGGGAGTCTGGTTTAAGGGGAGTGGAAGGTGAAGAGAGCCTGGTTTAAGGGGAGTGGAGGGGGAAGAGAGTCTGGTTTAGGGGGAGAGGAAGGTGAAGAGAGTCTGGTTTAAGGGGAGTGGAGGGTGAAGAGAGTCTGGTTTAAGAGGAGTGGAGGGTGAAGAGAGTCTGGTTTAAGAGGAGTGGAGGGTGCAGAGAGTCTGGTTTAAGGGGAGTGGAGGGTGAAGAGAGTCTGGTTTAAGAGGAGTGGAAGGTGAAGAGAGTCTGGTTTAAGGGGATTGGAGGGTGAAGAGAATCTGGTTTAAGAGGAGTGGAGGGTGAAAAGCGTCTGGTTTAAGGGGAGTGGAGGGTGAAGTGAGTCTGGTTTAAGGGGAGTGGAAGGTGAAGAGAGCATTGTTTAAGGGGAGTGGAGGGCGAAGTGAGTCTGGTTTAAGGGGAGTGGAAGGTGAAGAGAGCCTGGTTTAAGGGGAGTGGAGGGTGAAGAGAGTCTGGTTTAAGGGGAGTGGAAGGTGAAGAGAGTCTGGTTTAAGAGGAGTGGAGGGTAAAGTGCGTCTGGTTTAAGGGGAGTGGAGGGTGAAGGGAGTCTGGTTTAAAGGGAGTGGAAGGTGAAGAGAGCCTGGTTTAAGGGGAGTGGAGGGTGAAGAGAGTCTGGTTTAAAGGGAGTGGAGGGGGAAGAGAGTCTGGTTTAAGGGGAGAGGAAGGTGAAGTGAGTCTGGTTTAAGGGGAGTGGAAGGTGAAGAGAGTCTGGTTTAAGAGGAGTGGAGGGTAAAGAGCGTCTGGTTTAAGGGGAGTGGAGGGTGAAGGGACTCTGGTTTAAAAGGAGTGGAAGGTGAAGGGAGCCTGGTTTAAGGGGAGTGGAGGGTGAAGAGAGTCTGGTTTAAGGGGAGTGGAGGGTGAAGAGAGCCTTGTTTAAGGGGAGTGGAGGGCGAAGTGAGTCTGGTTTAAGGGGAGTGGAAGGTGAAGAGAGCCTTGTTTAAGGGGAGTGGAGGGCGAAGTGAGTCTGGTTTAAGGGGAGTGGAAGGTGAAGAGAGCCTGGTTTAAGGGGAGTGGAGGGTGAAGAGAGTCTGGTTTAAGGGGAGTGGAAGGTGAAGAGAGTCTGGTTCAAGAGGAGTGGAGGGTAAAGTGCGTCTGGTTTAAGGGGAGTGGAGGGTGAAGAGAGTCTGGTTTAAGAGGAGTGGAGGGTAAAGAGCGTCTGGTTTAAGGGGAGTGGAGGGTGAAGGGACTCTGGTTTAAAAGGAGTGGAAGGTGAAGAGAGCCTGGTTTAAGGGGAGTGGAGGGTGAAGAGAGTCTGGTTTAAGGGGAGTGGAGGGGGAAGAGAGCCTGGTTTAAGGGGAGAGGAAGGTGAAGAGAGTCTGGTTTAAGGGGAGTGGAGGGTGAAGAGAGTCTGGTTTAAGAGGAGTGGAGGGTGAAGAGAGTCTGGTTTAAGAGGAGTGGAGGGTGAAGAGAGTCTGGTTTAAGGGGAGTGGAGGGTGAAGAGAGTCTGGTTTAAGGGGAGTGGAGGGTGAAGAGTGTCTGGTTTAAGGGGGATGGAGGGTGAAGAGAGTCTGGTTTAAGGGGAGTGGAGGGTGACGAGAGTCTGGTTTAAGGGGAGTGGAGGGTGAAGAGAGTCTGGTTTAAGGGGAGTGGAGGGTGAAGAGAGTCTGGTTGAAGGGGAGTGGAGGGTGAAGAGAGTCTGGTTTAAGGGCAGTGGAGGGTGAAGAGAGCCTGGTTTAAGAGGAGTGGAGGTTGAAGAGAGTCTGGTTTAAGGGGAGTGGAGGGTGAAGAGAGCCTGGTTTAAGAGGAGTGGATGGTGAAGAGAGTCTGGTTTAAGGGGAGTGGAGGGTGAAGAGATTCTGGTTTAAGGGGAGTGGTTGGTGAAGAGATTCTGTTTTAAGGGGAGTGGAGGGTGAAGAGAGTCTGGTTTAAGGGGAGTGGAGGTTGAAGATATTCTGGTTTAAGGGGAGTGGTTGGTGAAGAGATTCTGTTTTAAGGGGAGTGGAGGGTGAAGAGAGTCTGGATTAAGGGGAGTGGAGGGTGAAGAGAGTCTGGTTTAAGAGGAGTGGAGGGTGAAGAGAGTCTGGTTTAAGGGGAGTGGAGGGTGAAGAGAGTCTGGTTTAAGAGGAGTGGAGGGTGAAGAGAGTCTGGTTTAAGAGGAGTGGAGGGTGAAGAGAGTCTGGTTTAAGAGGGGTGGAAGGTGAAGAGAGTCTGGTTTAAGGGGAGTGGAAGGTGAAGAGAGCCTGGTTTAAGGGGAGTGGAGGGTGAAGTGAGTCTGGTTCAAGGGGAGTGGAAGGTGAAGAGAGCCTGGTTTAAGGGGAGTGGAGGGTGAATAGAGTCTGGTTTAAGGGGAGTGGAGGGTGAAGTGAGTCTGGTTTAAGGGCAGTGGACGGTGAAGAGAGTCTGGTTTAAGAGGAGTGGAGGGTAAAGAGCGTCTGGTTTAAGGGGAGTGGAGGGTGAAGGGAGTCTTGTTTAAGGGGAGTGGAAGGTGAAGAGAGCCTGGTTTAAGTGGAGTGGAGGGTGAAGAGAGTCTGGTATAAGGGGAGTGGAGGGTGCAGAGAGTCTGGTTTAAGCGGAGTGGAGGGTGAAGAGAGTCTGGTTTAAGAGGAGTGGAAGGTGAAGAGAGTCTGGTTTAAGTGGAGTGGAGGGTGAAGAGAATCTGGTTTAAGAGGAGTGGAGGGTGAAGAGAGTCTGGTTTAAGGGGAGTGGAGGGTGAAGTGAATCTGGTTTAAGGGGAGTGGAAGGTGAAGAGAGCCTGGTTTAAGGGGAGTGGAGGGCGAAGTGAGTCTGGTTTAAGGGGAGTGGAAGGTGAAGAGAGCCTGGTTTAAGGGGAGTGGAGGGCGAAGTGAGTCTGGTTTAAGGGGAGTGGAAGGTGAAGAGAGCCTGGTTTAAGAGGAGTGGAGGGTGAAGAGAGTCTGGTTTAAGGGGAGTGGAGGGTGAAGAGAGTCTGGTTTAAGGGGAGTGGAGGGTGAAGTGAATCTGGTTTAAGGGGAGTGGAAGGTGAAGAGAGTCTGGATTAAGAGGAGTGGAGGGTAAAGAGCGTCTGGTTTAAGGGGAGTGGAGGGTGAAGGGAGTCTGGTTTAAGGGGAGAGGAAGGTGAAGAGAGCCTGGTTTAAGGGGAGTGGAGGGTGAAGAGATTATGGTTTAAGGGGAGCGGAGGGGGAAGAGAGTCTGGTTTAAGGGGAGAGGAAGGTGAAGTGAGTCTGGTTTAAGGGGAGTGGAGGGTGAAGAGAGTCTTGTTTAAGAGGAGTGGAGGGTGAAGAAAGTCTGGTTTAAGAGGAGTGGAGGGTGAAGAGAGTCTGGTTTAAGGGGAGTGGAAGGTGAAGAGAGCCTGGTTTAAGAGGAGTGGAGAGTGAAGAGAGTCTGGTTTAAGGGGAGTGGAGGGTGAAGAGAGTCTGGTTTAAGGGGAGTGGAGGGTGAAGTGAGTCTGGTTTAAGGGGAGTGGAAGGTGAAGAGAGTCTGGTTTAAGAGGAGAGGAGGGTAAAGAGCGTCTGGTTTAAGGGGAGTGGAGGGTGAAGGGAGTCTGGTTTAAAGGGAGTGGAAGGTGAAGAGAGCCTGGTTTAAGGGAGAGTGGAGGGTGAAGAGAGTATGGTTTAAGGGGAGCGGAGGGGGAAGAGAGCTTGGTTTAAGGGGAGAGGAAGGTGAAGAGAGTCTGGTTTAAGGGGAGTGGAGGGTGAAGAGAGTCTGGTTTAAGAGGAGTGGAGGGTGAAGAAAGTCTGGTTTAAGAGGAGTGGAGGGTGAAGAGAGTCTGGTTTAAGGGGAGTGGAGGGTGAAGAGAGTCTGGTTTAAGGGGAGTGGAGGGTGAAGTGAGTCTGGTTTAAGGGGAGTGGAGGGTGAAGAGAGTCTGGTTTAAGAGGAGTGGAGTGTGAAGAGAGTCTGGTTTAAGGGGAGTGGAGGGTGAAGGGAGTCTGGTTTAAGGGGAGTGGAAGGTGAAGAGAGCCTGGTTTAAGGGGAGTGGAGGGGGAAGAGAGTCTGGTTTAGGGGGAGAGGAAGGTGAAGAGAGTCTGGTTTAAGGGGAGTGGAGGGTGAAGAGAGTCTGGTTTAAGAGGAGTGGAGGGTGAAGAGAGTCTGGTTTAAGAGGAGTGGAGGGTGCAGAGAGTCTGGTTTAAGGGGAGTGGAGGGTGAAGAGAGTCTGGTTTAAGAGGAGTGGAAGGTGAAGAGAGTCTGGTTTAAGGGGATTGGAGGGTGAAGAGAATCTGGTTTAAGAGGAGTGGAGGGTGAAAAGCGTCTGGTTTAAGGGGAGTGGAGGGTGAAGTGAGTCTGGTTTAAGGGGAGTGGAAGGTGAAGAGAGCCTTGTTTAAGGGGAGTGGAGGGCGAATTGAGTCTGGTTTAAGGGGAGTGGAATGTGAAGAGAGCCTGGTTTAAGGGGAGTGGAGGGTGAAGAGAGTCTGGTTTAAGGGGAGTGGAAGGTGAAGAGAGTCTGGTTTAAGAGGAGTGGAGGATAAAGTGCGTCTGGAGTGGAGGATAAAGTGCGTCTGGTTTAAGGGGAGTGGAGGGTGAAGGGAGTCTGGTTTATAAGGGAGTGGAAGGTGAAGAGAGCCTGGTTTAAGGGGAGTGGAAGGTGAAGAGAGGCCTGGTCTTAAGGGGAGTGGAGGGTGAAAGAGAGTCTGGGTTAAGGGGAGTGGAGGGGGAAGAGAGTCTGGTTTAAGGGGAGAGGAAGGTGAAGAGAGCCTGGTTTAAGGGAGTGGAGGGTGAAGAGAGTCTGGTTTAAGGAGAGTGGAGGGAGAGAGAGTCTGGTTAAGAGGAGTGGAAGGTGAAGAGAGTCTGTTTAAGGGGATTGGAGGGTGAAGAGATCTGTTTAAGAGGAGTGGAGGGTGAAAAGAGTCTGGTTTAAGGGGAGTGGAGGTGAGGTGAAGTGAGTCTGGTTTAAGGGAGTGGAAGGTGAAGAGAGCCTTGTTTAAGGGGAGTGAGGGGAAGTGAGTCTGGTTTAGGGGAGTGGAAGTGAAGAGAGCCTGGTTTAAGGGAGTGGAGGGTGAAGAGAGTCTGTTTAAGGGGAGTGGAAGGTGAAGAGAGTCTGGTTTAAGAGGAGTGGAGGGTAATAGAGCGTCTGGTTTAAGGGGAGTGGAGGGTGAAGGGAGTCTGTTTAAAGGGAGTGGAAGGTGAAGAGAGCCTGGTTTAAGGGGAGTGGAGGGTGAAGAGAGTCTGGTTTAAGGGGAGTGGAGGGGGACGAGAGTCTGGTTTAAGGGGAGAGGAAGGTGAAGTGAGTCTGGTTTAAGGGGAGTGAAGGGTGAAGAGAGTCTGGTTTAAGAGGAGTGGAGGGTAAAGAGCGTCTGGTTTAAGGGGAGTGGAGGGTGAAGGGACTCTGGTTTAAAAGGAGTGGAAGGTGAAGAGAGCCTGGTTTAAGGGGAGTGGAGGGTGAAGAGAGTCTGGTTTAAGGGGAGTGGAGGGGGAAGAGAGCCTGGTTTAAGGGGAGAGGAAGGTGAAGAGAGTCTGGTTTAAGGGGAGTGGAGGGTGAAGTGAGTCTGGATTAAGAGGAGTGGAGGGTGAAGAGAGTCTGGTTTAAGAGGAGTGGAGGGTGAAGAGAGTCTGGTTTAAGAGGAGTGGAGCGTGAAGAGAGTCTGGTTTAAGGGGAGTGGAGGGTGAAGAGAGTCTGGTTTAAGGGGAGTGGAGGGTGAAGAGAGTCTGGTTTAAGGGGGATGGAGGGTGAAGAGAGTCTGGTTTAAGGGGAGTGGAGGGTGACGAGAGTCTAGTTTAAGGGGAGTGGAGGGTGAAGAGAGTCTGGTTTAAGGGGAGTGGAGGGTGAAGAGAGTCTGGTTGAAGGGGAGTGGAGGGTGAAGAGAGTCTGGTTTAAGGGCAGTGGAGGGTGAAGAGTGCCTGGTTTAAGAGCAGTGGAGGTTGAAGAGAGTCTGGTTTAAGGGGAGTGGAGGGTGAAGAGAGCCTGGTTTAAGAGGAGTGGATGGTGAAGAGAATCTGGTTTAAGGGGAGTGGAGGGTGAAGAGATTCTGGTTTAAGGGGAGTGGTTGGTGAAGAGATTCTGTTTTAAGGGGAGTGGAGGGTGAAGAGAGTCTGGTTTAAGGGGAGTGGAGGGTTAAGATATTCTTGTTTAAGGGAAGTGGAGGGTGAAGAGAGTCTGGTTTAAGGGGAGTGGAGGGTGAAGAGAGTCTGGTTTAAGAGGAGTGGAGGGTGAAGAGAGTCTGGTTTAAGGGGAGTGGAGGGTGAAGAGAGTCTGGTTTAAGAGGAGTGGAGGGTGAAGTGAGTCTGGTTTAAGAGGGGTGGAGGGTGAAGAGAGTCTGGTTTAAGGGGAGTGGAAGGTGAAGAGAGCCTGGTCTAAGGGGAGTGGAGGGTGAAGTGAGTCTGGTTTAAGGGGAGTGGAAGGTGAAGAGAGCCTGGTTTAAGGGGAGTGGAGGGAGAATAGAGTCAGGTTTAAGGGGAGTGGAGGGTGAAGTGAGTCTGTTTAACGGCAGTGGACGGTGAAGAGAGTCTGGTTTAAGAGGAGTGGAGGTAGAAGAGCGTCTGGTTTAAGGGGAGTGGAGGGTGAAGGGAGTCTTGTTTAAGGGGAGTGGAAGGTGAAGAGAGCCTGGTTTAAGGGGAGTGGAGGCGTGAAGAGAGTCTGGTATAAGGGGAGTGGAGGGTGCAGAGAGTCTGGTTTAAGCGGAGTGGAGGCGTGAAGAGCAGTCTGGTTTAAGAGGAGTGGAAGGTGAAGAGAGTCAGGTTTAAGGGGAGTGGAGGGCTGAAGAGAATCTTGTTTAAGAGGAGTGGAGGGTGAAGAGAGTCTGGTTTAAGGGGAGTGGAGGGTGAAGTGAATCTGGTTTAAGGGGAGTGGAATGTGAAGAGAGCCTGGTTTAAGGGGAGTGGAGGGCGAAGTGAGTCTGGTTTAAGGGGAGTGGAAAGTGAAGAGAGCCTGGTTTAAGGGGAGTGGAGGGCGAAGTGAGTCTGGTTTAAGGGGAGTGGAAGGTGAAGAGAGCCTGGTTTAAGAGGAGTGGAGGGTGAAGAGAGTCTGGTTTAAGGGGAGTGGAGGGTGAAAGAGAGTCTGGTTTAAGGGGAGTGGAGGGGTGAAGTGAGTCTGGTTTAAGGGGAGTCGAAGGTGAAGAGAGTCTGGTTTAAGGGGAGTGGAGGGTGAAGGGAGTATGGTTTAAGGGGGAGCGGAGGGGGAAGAGAGTCTGGTTTAAGGGGGAGAGGAAGGTGAAGAGAGTCTGGTTTAAGGGGAGTGGAGGGTGACAGAGAGTCTTGTTTAAGAGGAGTGGAGGGTGAAGAAAGTCTGATTTAAGAGGAGTGGAGCGGTGAAGAGAGTCTGGTTTAAGGGGAGGCTGGAAGGTGAAGAGAGCTTGGTTTAAGAGGAGTGGAGGGTGAAGAGAGTCTGGTTTAAGGGGAGTGGAGGGTGAAGAGAGCTGGTTTAAGGGAGTGAGGGGTGAAGTGAGTCTGGTTTGAGGCGATTGGAAGGTGAAGAGAGTCTGGTTTAAGAGGAGTGGAGGGTAAAGAGCGTCTGGTTCAAGGGGAGTGGAGGGTGAAGGGAGTCTGGTTTAAAGGGGTGGTGAAGGTGAAGAGAGCCTGGTTTAAGGGGAGTGGAGGGTGATGAGAGTATGGTTTAAGGGGAGCGGAGGGGGAAGAGAGCCTGGTTTAAGGGGGAGAGGAAGGTGAAGAGAGTCTGGTTTAAAGGGAGTGGAGGGTGAAGAGAGTCTGGCTTTAAGAGGAGTGGAGGGTGAAGAAAGTCTGGTTTAAGAGGAGGTGGAGAGGTGAAGAGAGTCTGGTTTAAGGGGAGTGGAGGGTGAAGAGAGTCTGGTTTAAGGGGAGTGGAGGGTGAAGTGAGTCTGGTTTAAGAGGGAGTGGAGGGTGAAGAGAGGTCTGGTTTAAGAGGAGTGGAGTGTGAAGAGAGTCTGGTTTAAGGGGAGTGGAGGGTGAAGGGAGTCTGGTTTAAGGGGGAGTGGAAGGTGAAGAGACCCTGGTTTAAGGGGAGTGGAGGGGGAAGAGAGTCTGGTTTAGGGGGAGAGGAAGGTGAAGAGAGTCTGGTTTAAGGGGAGTGGAGGGTGAAGAGAGTCTGGTTTAAGAGAGAGTGGAGGGTGAAGAGAGTCTCGGTTTAAGAGGAGTGGAGGGTGCAGCAGAGTCTGGTTTAAGGGGAGTGGAGGGTGAAGAGAGTCTGGTTTAAGAGGAGTGGAAGGTGAAGAGAGTCTCGGTTTAAGGGGAGTGGAGGGTGAAGAGAATCTGGTTTAAGAGGAGTGGAGGGTGAAAAGAGTCTGGTTTAAGGGGAGTGGAGGGTGAAGTGAGTCTGATTTAAGGGGAGTGGAAGGTGAAGAGAGCCTTGTTTAAGGGAGTGGAGGGCGAAGTGAGTCTGGTTTAAGGGGAGTGGAAGGTGAAGAGAGCCTGGTTTAAGGGGAGTGGAGGGTGAAGAGCGTCTGGTTTAAGGGGAGTGGAAGGTGAAGAGAGTCTGGTTTAAGAGGAGTGGAGGGTAAAGAGCGTCTGGTTTAAGGGGAGTGGAGGGTGAAGGGAGTCTGGTTTAAAGGGAGTGGAAGGTGAAGAGAGCCTGGTTAAAGGGGAGTGGAGGGTGAAGAGAGTCTGGTTTAAGGGGAGTGGAGGGGGAAGAGAGTCTGGTTTAAGGGGAGAGGAAGGTGAAGAGAGTCTGGTCTTAAGGGGAGTGGAGGGTGAAGAGAGTCTGGTTTAAGAGGAGTGGAGGGTGAAGAGAGTCTGGTTTAAGAGGAGGTGGAGGGTGAAGAGAGTCTGGTTTAAGGGGAGTGGAGGGAGAAGAGAGTCTGGTTTAAGGGGAGTGGAGGGTGAAGTGAGTCTGGTTTAAGGGGATTGGAGTGTGAAGAGAGTCTGGTTTAAGAGGAGTGGAGGGTGAAGAGAGTCTGGTTTAAGGGAAGTGGAGGGTGAAGAGAGTCTGGTTTAAGGGGAGTGGAGGGTGAAGAGAGTCTGGTTTAAGGGGAGTGGAGGGTGACGAGAGTCTGGTTGAAGGGGAGTGGAGGGTGAAGAGAGTCTGGTTTAAGGGCAGTGGAGGGTGAAGAGAGTCTGGTTTAAGGGCAGTGGAGGGTGAAGAGAGCCTGGTTTAAGAGGAATGTTGGGTGAAGAGAGTCTGGTTTAAGGGGAGTGGAGGGTGAAGAGAGCCTGGTTTAAGAGGAGTGGATGGTGAAGAGAGTCTGGTTTAAGTGGAGTGGAGGGTGAAGAGATTCTGGTTTAAGGGGAGTGGTTGGTGAAGAGATTCTGTTTTAAGGGGAGTGGAGGGTGAAGAGAATCTGGTTTAAGGGGAGTGGAGGGTGAAGAGAGTCTGGTTTAAGGGGAGTGGAGGGTGAAGAGATTCTATTTTAAGGGGAGTGGTGGGTGAAGAGAGTCAGGTTTAAGGGGAGTGGAGGGTGAAGAGAGTCTGGTTTAAGGGGAGTGGAGGGTGAAGATATTCTGGTTTAAGGGGAGTGGTGGGTGAAGAGAGTCTGGTTTAAGGGGAGTGGAGGGTGAAGATATTCTGGTTTAAGGGGAGTGGTGGGTGAAGAGAGTCTGGTTTAAGGGGAGTGGAGGGTGAAGAGAGTCTGGTTTAAGAGGAGTGGAGGTTGAAGAGAGTCTGGTTTAAGAGGAGTGGAGGGTGAAGAGAATCTGGTTTAAGGGGAGTGGAGGGTGAAGTGAGTCTGGTTTAAGGGGAGTGGTACGTGAAGAGAGCCTGCTTTAAGGGGAGTGGAAGGTGAAGAGAGCCTTGTTTAAGGGGAGTGGAGGGTGAAGAGAGTCTGGTTTAAGGGGAGTGGAGGGTGAAGAGAATCTGGTTTAAGGGGAGTGGAGGGTGAAGTGAGTCTGGTTTAAGGGGAGTGGTAGGTGAAGAGAGCCTGGTTTAAGGGGAGTGGAGGGTGAAGTGAGTCTGGTTTAAGGGGAGTGGAAGGTGAAGAGAGCCTGGATTAATGGGAGTGGAGGGTGAAGAGAGTCTGGTTTAAGGGGAGTGGAGGATGAAGTGAGTCTGGTTTAAGGGGAGAGGAGGGTGAAGTGAGTCTGGTTTAAAGGGAGTGGAAGGTGAAGAGAGCCTGGTTTAAGGGGTGTGGAGGGTGAAGAGAGTCTGGTTTAAGGGGAGTGGAGGGGGAAGAGAGTCTGGTTTAAGGGGAGAGGAAGGTGAAGAGAGTCTGGTTTAAGGGGAGTGGAGGGTGAAGAGAGTCTGGTTTAAGGGGAGTGGAGGGTGAAGAGAGTCTGGTTTAAGGGGAGTGGATGGTGAAGAGTGTCTGGTTTAAGAGGAGTGGAGGGTGAAGAGAGTCTGGTTTAAGAGGAGCGGATGGTGAAGAGAGTCTGGTTTAAGGGGGGTGGAGGGTGAAGAGAGTCTGGTTTAAGGGGAGTGGAGGGTGAAGAGAGTCTGGTTTAAGAGGAGTGGAGGGTGAAGAGAGTTTGGTTTAAGGGGAGCGGATGGTGAAGAGAGTCTGGTTTAAGGGGGGTGGAGGGTGAAGAGAGTCTGGTTTAAGGGGAGTGGAGGGTGAAGTGAGTCTGGTTTAAGGGGAGTGGAATGTGAAGTGAGCCTGGTTTAAGGGGAGTGGAGGGTGAAGTGAGTCTGGTTTAAGGGGAGTGGAAGGTGAAGAGAGCCTGGTTTAAGGGGAGTGGAAGGTGAAGAGAGTCTGGTTTAAGAGGAGTGGAGGGTAAAGAACGTCTGGTTTAAGAGGAGTGGAGGGTGAAGGGAGTCTGGTTTAATGGAGAGGAAGGTGAAGAGAGTCTGGTTTAAGTGGAGTGGAGGGTGAAGAGAGTCTGGTTTAAGAGGAGTGGAGTGTGAAGAGAGTCTGGTTTAAGAGGAGTGGAGGGAGCAGAGAGTCTTTTTTAAGGGGAGTGGAGGGTGAAGAGAGTATGGTTTAAGAGGAGTGGAAGGTGAAGAGAGTCTGGTTTAAGGGGAGTGGAGGGTGAAGAGAGTCTGGTTTAAGGTGAGTGGAGGGTGAAGTGAGTCTGGTTTAAGGGGACTGGAAGGTGAAGAGAGCCTGGTTTAAGGGGAGTGGAGGGTGAAGAGAGTCTGGTTTAAGGTGAGTGGAGGGTGAAGTGAGTCTGGTTTAAGGGGAGTGGAGGGTGAAGAGAGTCTGGTTTAAGGGGAGTGGAGGGTGAAGAGAGTATGGTTTAAGAGAAGTGGAAGGTGAAGAGAGTCTGGTTTAAGGGGAGCGGAGGGTGAAGAGAGTATGGTTTAAGAGGAGTGGAAGGTGAAGAGAGTCTGGTTTAAGGGGAGTGGAGGGTGAAGAGAGTCTGGTTTAAGGTGAGTGGAGGGTGAAGTGAGTCTGGTTTAAGGGGACTGGAAGGTGAAGAGAGCCTGGTTTAAGGGGAGTGGAGGGTGAAGAGAGTCTGGTTTAAGGGGAGTGGAGGGTGAAGAGATTCTGGTTGAAGGGGAGTGGAGGGTGAAGAGAGTCTGGTTTAAGGGCAGTGGAGGGTGAAGAGAGCCTGGTTTAAGAGGAGTGGAGGGTGAAGTGAGTCTGGTTTAAGGGGAGTGGAGGGTGAAGAAAGCCTGGTTTAAGAGGAGTGGATGGTGAAGAGAGTCTGGTTTAAGGGGAGTGGAGGGTGAAGAGATACTGGTTTAAGGGGAGTGGTTGGTGAAGAGATTCTGTTTTAAGGGGAGTGGAGGGTGAAGAGAGTGTGGTTTAAGGGGAGTGGAGGGTGAAGAGAGTCTGGTTTAAGGGGAGTGGAGGGTGAAGAGATTCTGCTTCAAGGGGAGTGTTTGGTGAAGAGATTTTGTTTTAAGGGGAGTGGAGGTTGAAGAGAGTCTGGTTTAAGAGGATTGGAGGGTGAAGAGTGTCTGGTTTAAGGGGAGTGGAGGGTGAAGAAAGCCTGGTTTAAGAGGAGTGGATGGTGAAGAGTGTCTGGTTTAAGCGGAGCGGATGGTGAAGAGAGTCTGGTTTAAGAGGATTGGAGGGTGAAGAGTGTCTGGTTTAAGGGGAGTGGAGGGTGAAGATAGTTTGGTTTAAGAGGAGTGGAGGGTGAAGAGAGTCTGGTTTAAGAGGTGTGGAGGGTGAAGAGAGTCTGGTTTAAGGGGAGTGGAGTGTGAAGAGAGTCTGGTTTAAACGGAGTGGAGGGAGACGAGAGTCTGGTTTAAGGGGAGTGGAGGGTGAAGAGAGTCTGGTTTAAGGGGAGTGGAGGGTGAAGTGAGTCTGGTTTAAGGGGAGTGAAGGGTGAAGAGAGTCTGGTTTAAGGGGAGTGGAGGGTGAAGAGATTCTGGTTTAAGGGGAGTGGTGGGTGAAGAGAGTCTGGTTTAAGGGGAGTGGAGGGTGAAGAGAGTCTGGTTTAAGGGGAGTGGAGGGTGAAGAGGGTCTGGTTTAAGCGGAGTGGAGGGTGAAGAGAGTCTGGTTTAAGAGGAGTGGAGGGTGAAGAGAGTCTGGTTTAAGAGGAGTGGAGGGTGAAGAGAGTCTGGTTTAAGGGGAGTGGAGGGTGAAGTAAGTCTGGTTTAAGGGGAGTGGAAGGTGAAGAGAGCCTGGTTTAAGGGGAGTGGAGGGTGAAGAGAGTCTGGTTTAAGGGGAGTGGAAGGTATAGAGAGTCTGGTTTAAGGGGAGTGGAGGGGGAAGAGAGTCTGGTTTAAGGGGAGAGCAAGGTGAAGAGACTCTGGTTCAAGGGGAGTGGAGGATGAAGAGAGTCTGGTTTAAGAGGAGTGGAGGGTGAAGAGAGTCTGGTTTATGAGGAGTGGAGGGTGAAGAGAGTGTGGTTTAAGAGGAGTGGAGTGTGAAGAGAGTCTGGTTTAAGATGAGTGGAGGGTGAAGAGAGTCTGGTTTCAGGGGAGTGGAGGGTGAAGAGAGTCTGGTTTAAGAGGAGTGGAGGGAGAAGAGAGTCTGGTTTAAGAGGAGCGGATGGTGAAGAGAGTCTGTTTTAAGGGGATTGTAGGGTGAAGAGTGTCTGGTTTAAGGGGGGTGGAGGGTGAAGAGAGTCTGGTTTAAGGGGAGTGGAGGGTGTATAGAGTCTGGTTTACGAGGAGTGGAGGGTGAAGAGAGTCTGGTTTAAGGGGAGTGCAGGGTGAAGAGAGTCTGGTTTAAGAGTAGTGGAGGGTGAAGAGAGTCTGGTTTAAGGGGAGTGGAGGGTGAAGAGAGTCTGGTTTAAGAGGAGTGGAGGGTGAAGAGAGTCTGGTTTAAGGGGAGTGGAGTGTGAAGAGAGTCTGGTTTAAGGGGAGTGGAGGGTGAAGTGAGTCTGGTTTAAGGGGAGTGGAGGTTGAAGAGAATCTGGTTTAAGGGGAGTGGAGGGTGAAGAGAGTATGGTTTAAGAGAAGTGGAAGGTGAAGAGAGTCTGGTTTAAGGGGAGCGGAGGGTGAAGAGAGTATGGTTTAAGAGGAGTGGAAGGTGAAGAGAGTCTGGTTTAAGGGGAGTGGAGGGTGAAGAGAGTCTGGTTTAAGGTGAGTGGAGGGTGAAGTGAGTCTGGTTTAAGGGGACTGGAAGGTGAAGAGAGCCTGGTTTAAGGGGAGTGGAGGGTGAAGAGAGTCTGGTTTAAGGGGAGTGGAGGGTGAAGAGAGTCTGGTTTAAGGGGAGTGGAGGGTGAAGAGATTCTGGTTGAAGGGGAGTGGAGGGTGAAGAGAGTCTGGTTTAAGGGCAGTGGAGGGTGAAGAGAGCCTGGTTTAAGAGGAGTGGAGGGTGAAGTGAGTCTGGTTTAAGGGGAGTGGAGGGTGAAGAAAGCCTGGTTTAAGAGGAGTGGATGGTGAAGAGAGTCTGGTTTAAGGGGAGTGGAGGGTGAAGAGATACTGGTTTAAGGGGAGTGGTTGGTGAAGAGATTCTGTTTTAAGGGGAGTGGAGGGTGAAGAGAGTGTGGTTTAAGGGGAGTGGAGGGTGAAGAGAGTCTGGTTTAAGGGGAGTGGAGGGTGAAGAGATTCTGCTTCAAGGGGAGTGTTTGGTGAAGAGATTTTGTTTTAAGGGGAGTGGAGGTTGAAGAGAGTCTGGTTTAAGGGGAGTGGTGGGTGAAGAGAGTCTGGTTTAAGGGGAGTGGAGGGTGAAGATATTCTGGTTTAAGGGGAGTGGTGGGTGAAGAGAGTCTGGTTTAAGGGGAATGGAGGGTGAAGAGAGTCTGGTTTAAGAGGAGTGGAGGGTGAAGAGAGTCTGGTTTAAGAGGAGTGGAGGGTGAAGAGAGTCTGGTTTAAGGGGAGTGGAGGGTGAAGTGAGTCGGGTTTAAGGGGAGTGGAAGGTGAAGAGAGCCTGGTTTAAGGGGAGTGGAGGGTGAAGAGAGTCTGGTTTAAGGGGAGTGGAGGGGGAAGAGAGTCTGGTTTAAGGGGAGAGGAAGGTGAAGAGAGTCGGGTTTAAGGGGAGTGGAGGGTGAAGAGAGTCTGGTTTAAGAGGAGTTGAGGGTGAAGAGAGTCTGGTTTAAGAGGAGTGGAGGGTGAAGAGAGTCTGGTTTAAGGGGAGTGGAGTGTGAAGAGAGTCTGGTTTAAGGGGAGTGGATGGTGAAGAGTGTCTTGTTTAAGGGGAGTGGATGGTGAAGAGAGTCTGGATTAAGGGGAGTGGAGGGTGAGGAGAGTCTGGTTTAAGGGGAGTGGAGGGTGAAGAGAGTCTGGTTTAAGAGGAGTGGAGGGTGAGAAGAGTCTGGTTTAAGAGGAGTGGAGGGTGAAGAGAGTTTGGTTAAAGGGGAGTGGAGAGTGAAGAGAGTCTGGTTTAAGAGGAGTGGAGGGTGAAGAGAGTCAAGTTTACGGGGAGTGGAGAGTGAAGAGAGTCTGGTTTAAGGGGAATGGAGGGTGAAGAGATTCTGGTTTAAGAGGAGTGGAGGGTGAAGAGTGTCTGGTTTAAGCGGAGCGGATGGTGAAGAGAGTCTGGTTTAAGAGGATTGGAGGGTGAAGAGTGTCTGGTTTAAGGGGAGTGGAGGGTGAAGATAGTTTGGTTTAAGAGGAGTGGAGGGTGAAGAGAGTCTGGTTTAAGAGGTGTGGAGGGTGAAGAGAGTCTGGTTTAAGGGGAGTGGAGTGTGAAGAGAGTCTGGTTTAAACGGAGTGGAGGGAGACGAGAGTCTGGTTTAAGGGGAGTGGAGGGTGAAGAGAGTCTGGTTTAAGGGGAGTGGAGGGTGAAGTGAGTCTGGTTTAAGGGGAGTGAAGGGTGAAGAGAGTCTGGTTTAAGGGGAGTGGAGGGTGAAGAGATTCTGGTTTAAGGGGAGTGGTGGGTGAAGAGAGTCTGGTTTAAGGGGAGTGGAGGGTGAAGAGAGTCTGGTTTAAGGGGAGTGGAGGGTGAAGAGGGTCTGGTTTAAGCGGAGTGGAGGGTGAAGAGAGTCTGGTTTAAGAGGAGTGGAGGGTGAAGAGAGTCTGGTTTAAGAGGAGTGGAGGGTGAAGAGAGTCTGGTTTAAGGGGAGTGGAGGGTGAAGTAAGTCTGGTTTAAGGGGAGTGGAAGGTGAAGAGAGCCTGGTTTAAGGGGAGTGGAGGGTGAAGAGAGTCTGGTTTAAGGGGAGTGGAAGGTATAGAGAGTCTGGTTTAAGGGGAGTGGAGGGGGAAGAGAGTCTGGTTTAAGGGGAGAGCAAGGTGAAGAGACTCTGGTTCAAGGGGAGTGGAGGATGAAGAGAGTCTGGTTTAAGAGGAGTGGAGGGTGAAGAGAGTCTGGTTTATGAGGAGTGGAGGGTGAAGAGAGTGTGGTTTAAGAGGAGTGGAGTGTGAAGAGAGTCTGGTTTAAGGGGAGTGGAGGGTGAAGTGAGTCTGGTTTAAGGGGAGTGGAAGGTGAAGAGAGCCTGGTTTAAGGGGAGTGGAGGGTGAAGAGAGTCTGGTTTAAGCGGGGTGGAGGGTGAAGTGAGTCCTGTTTAAGGGGAGTGGAAGGTGAAGAGAGCCTGGTTTAAGGGGAGTGGAGGGTGAAGTGAGTCTGGTTTCAGGGGAGTGGAAGGTGAAGAGAGCCTGGTTTAAGGGGAGTGGAAGGTGAAGGGAGCCTGGTTTAAGGGGAGTGGAGGGTGAAGAGAGTCTGGTTTAAGGGGAGTGGAGGGTGAAGTGAGTCTGGTTTAAGGGGAGTGGAAGGTGAGGAGAGTCTGGTTTAAGAGGAGTGGAGGGTGAAGAGAGTCTGGTTTAAGGGGAGTGGAGGGGGAAGGGAGTCTGGTTTAAAGGGAGTCGAAGGTGAAGAGAGCCTGGTTTAAGGGGAGTGGAGGGTGAAGAGAGTCTGGTTTAAGGGGAGTGGAGGGGGAAGAGAGTCTGGTTTAAGGGGAGAGAAAGGTGAAGAGAATCTGGTTTAAGGGGAGTGGAGGGTGAAGAGAGTCTGGTTTAAGAGGAGTGGAGGGTGAAGAGAGCCTGGTTTAAGAGGAGTGGAGGTGAAGAGAGTCTGGTTTAAGGGGAGTGGAGGGTGAAGGGAGTCTGGATTAAGGAGAGTGGCGGGTGAAGAGAGTCTGGTTTAAGGGGAGTGGAGGGTGAAGAGAGTCTGGTTTAAGAGGAGTGGAGGGTGAGGAGTGTCTGGTTTAAGAGGAGTGGAGGGTGAAGAGAGTCTGGTTTAAGAGGAGTGGAGGGTGAAGAGAGTCTGGTTTAAGAGGAGTGGAGGGTGAAGAGAGTCTGGTTTAAGGGGAGTGGAGGGTGAAGAGAGTCTGGTTTAAGGGGAGTGGATGGTGAAGAGTGTCTGGTTTAAGGGGAGTGGACGGTGAAGAGAGTCTGGATTAAGGAGAGTGGAGGGTGAAGAGAGCCTGGTTTAAGTGGAGTGGAGGGTGAAGAGAGTCTGGTTTAAGAGGAGTGGAGGGTGAGAAGAGTCTGGTTTAAGAGGAGTGGAGGGTGAAGAGAGTTTGGTTTAAGGGGAGTGGAGAGTGAAGAGAGTCTGGTTTAAGAGGAGTGGAGGGTGAAGAGAGTCAGGTTTACGGGGAGTGGTGAGTGAAGAGAGTCTGGTTTAAGGGGAATGGAGGGTGAAGAGAGTCTGGTTTAAGAGGAGTGGAGGGTGAAGAGAGTCTGGTTTAAGCGGAGCGGATGGTGAAGAGAGTCTGGTTTAAGAGGATTGGGGTGAAGAGTGTCTGGTTTAAGGGGAGTGGAGGGTGAAGAGAGTCTGTTTTAAGGGGATTGGAGTGTGAAGAGTGTCTGGTTTAAGAGGAGTGGAGGGTGAAGAGAGTCTGGTTTAAGGGGAGTGGAGGGTGAAGAGAGTTTGGTTTAAGAGGAGTGGAGGGTGAAGAGAGTCTGGCTTAAGTGGAGTGCAGGGTGAAGAGAGTCTGGTTTAAGAGGAGTGGAGGGTGAAGAGAGTCTGGTTTAAGGGGAGTGGAGGGTGAAGAGAGTCTGGTTTAAGGGGAGTGGAGGGTGACGAGATTCTGGTTTAAGGGGAGTGGAGGGTGAAGAGAGTCTGGTTTAAGGGGAGTGGAGGGTGAAGTGAGTCTGGTTTAAGGGGAGTGGAGGGTGAAGAGAGTCTGGTTTAAGGGGGGTGGAGGGTGAAGAGATTCTGGTTTAACGGGAGTGGTGGGTGAAGAGAGTCTGGTTTAAGGGGAGTGGAGGGTGTAGAGAGTCTGGTTTAAGGGGAGTGGAGGGTGAAGAGGGTCTGGTTTAAGCGGAGTGGAGGGTGAAGAGAGTCTGGTTTAAGAGGAGTAGAGGGTGAAGAGAGTCTGGTTTAAGAGGAGTGGTGGGTGAAGAGAGTCTGGTTTAAGGGGAGTGGAGGGTAAAGTGAGTCTGGTTTAAGGGGAGTGGAAGGTGAAGAGAGCCTGGTTTAAGGGGAGTGGAGGGTGAAGAGAGTCTGGTTTAAGGGGAGTGGAAGGTATAGAGAGTCTGGTTTAAGGGGAGTGGAGGGGGAAGAGAGTCTGGTTTAAGGGGAGAGCAAGGTGAAGAGACTCTGATTCAAGGGGAGTGGAGGATGAAGAGAGTCTGGTTTAAGAGGAGTGGAGGGTGAAGAGAGTCTGGTTTATGAGGAGTGGAGGGTGAAGAGAGTGTGGTTTAAGAGGAGTGGAGTGTGAAGAGAGTCTAGTTTAAGGGGAGTGGAGGGTGAAGTGAGTCTGGTTTAAGGGGAGTGGAAGGTGAAGAGAGCCTGGTTTAAGGGGAGTGGAGGGTGAAGAGAGTCTGGTTTAAGAGGAGTGGAGGGTGAAGTGAGTCTGGTTTAAGGGGAGTGGAAGGTGAAGAGTGCCTGGTTTAAGGGAGTGGAGGGTGCAGTGAGTCTGGTTTCAGGGGAGTGGAAGGTGAAGAGAGCCTGGTTTAAGGGGAGTGGAAGGTGAAGAGAGCCTGGTTTAAGGGGAGTGGAGGGTGAAGAGAGTCTGGTTTAAGGGGAGTGGAGTGTGAAGTGAGTCTGGTTTAAGTGGAGTGGAAGGTGAAGAGAGTCTGGTTTAAGAGGAGTGGAGGGTGAAGAGAGTTTGGTTTAAGGGGAGTGGAGGGGGAAGGGAGTCTGGTTTAAAGGGAGTGGAAGGTGAAGAGAGCCTGGTTTAAGGGGAGTGGAGGTTGAAGAGAGTCTGGTTTAAGGGGAGTGGAGGGGGAAGAGAGTCTGGTTTAAGGGGAGAGGAAGGTGAAGAGAGTCTGGTTTAAGGGGAGTGGAGGGTGAAGAGAGTCTGGTTTAAGAGGAGTGGAGGGTGAAGAGAGCCTGGTTTAAGAGGAGTGGAGGGTGAAGAGAGTCTGGTTTAAGGGGAGTGGAGGGTGAAGGAAGTCTGGATTAAGGAGAGTGGAGGGTGAAGAGAGTCTGGTTTAAGGGGAGTGGAGGGTGAAGAGAGTCTGGTTTAAGAGGAGTGGAGGGTGAGGAGAGTCTGGTTTAAGAGGAGTGGAGGGTGAAGAGAGTCTGGTTTAAGAGGAGTGGAGGGTGAAGAGAGTCTGGTTTAAGAGGAGTGGAGAAAGAAGAGAGTCTGGTTTAAGGGGAGTGGAGGGTGAAGAGAGTCTGGTTTAAGGGGAGTGGATGGTGAAGAGTGTCTGGTTTAAGGGGAGTGGATGGTGAAGAGAGTCTGGATTAAGGGGAGTGGAGGGTGAAGAGAGTCTGGTTTAAGGGGAGTGGAGGGTGAAGAGAGTCTGGTTTAAGGGGAGTGGATGGTGAAGAGTGTCTGGTTTAAGGGGAGTGGACGGTGAAGAGAGTCTGGATTAAGGAGAGTGGAGGGTGAAGAGAGCCTGATTTAAGGGGAGTGGAGGGTGAAGAGAGTCTGGTTTAAGAGGAGTGGAGGGTGAGGAGGGTCTGGTTTAAGAGGAGTGGAGGGTGAAGAGAGTCTGGTTTAAGGGGAGTGGAAGGTGAAGAGAGCCTGGTTTAAGGGGAGTGGAAGGTGAAGAGAGCCTGGTTTAAGGGGAGTGGAGGGTGAAGAGAGTCTGGTTTAAGGGGAGTGGAGGGTGAAGTGAGTCTGGTTTAAGGGGAGTGGAAGGTGAAGAGAGTCTGGTTTAAGAGGAGTGGAGGGTGAAGAGATTCTGGTTTAAGGGGAGTGGAAGGTGAAGAGAGCCTGGTTTAAGGGGAGTGGAGGGTGAAGAGAGTCTGGTTTAAGGGGAGTGGAGGGTGAAGAGAGTCTGGTTTAAGGGGAGAGGAAGGTGAAGAGAGTCGGGTTTAAGGGGAGTGGAGGGTGAAGAGAGTCTGGTTTAAGAGGAGTGGAGGGTGAAGAGAGTCTGGTTTAAGAGGAGTGGAGGGTGAAGAGAGTCTGGTTTAAGGGGAGTGGAGTGTGAAGAGAGTCTGGTTTAAGGGGAGTGGATGGTGAAGAGTGTCTGGTTTAAGGGGAGTGGATGGTGAAGAGAGTCTGGATTAAGGGGAGTGGAGGGTGAAGAGAGTCTGGTTTAAGGGGAGTGGAGGGTGAAGAGAGTCTGGTTTAAGAGGAGTGGAGGGTGGGAAGAGTCTGGTTTAAGAGGAGTGGAGGGTGAAAAGAGTTTGGTTTAAGGGGAGTGGAGAGTGAAGAGAGTCTGGTTTAAGAGGAGTGGAGGGTGAAGAGAGTCAGGTTTACGGGGAGTGGAGAGTGAAGAGAGTCTGGTTTAAGGGGAATGGAGGGTGAAGAGAGTCTGGTTTAAGAGGAGTGGAGGGTGAAGAGAGTCTGGTTTAAGCGGAGCGGATGGTGAAGAGAGTCTGGTTTAAGAGGATTGGAGGGTGAAGAGTGTCTGGTTTAAAGGGAGTGGAGGGTGAAGAGAGTCTGTTTTAAGGGGATTGGAGGGTGAAGAGTGTCTGGTTTAAGGGGAGTGGAGGGTGAAGAGAGTCTGGTTTAAGGGGAGTGGAGGGTGAAGTGAGTCTGGTTTAAGGGGAGTGGAGGGTGAAGAGAGTCTGGTTTAAGGGGAGTGGAGGGGGAAGAGATTCTGGTTTAAGAGGAGTGGTGGGTGAAGAGAGTCTGGTTTAAGGGGAGTGGAGGGTGAAGAGAGTCTGGTTTAAGGGGAGTGGAGGGTGAAGAGGGTCTGGTTTAAGCGGGGTGGAGGGTGAAGAGAGTCTGGTTTAAGAGGAGTGGAGGGTGAAGAGAGTATGGTTTAAGAGGAGTGGAGGGTGAAGA
Organism: Somniosus microcephalus; assembly: GCF_052327205.1. Classification (NCBI taxonomy): domain Eukaryota; kingdom Metazoa; phylum Chordata; class Chondrichthyes; order Squaliformes; family Somniosidae; genus Somniosus; species Somniosus microcephalus. Next base: position 163,954,549 of record NC_140997.1, on the reverse strand, counting down.
GAGTCTGGTTTAAGGGGAGTGGAGGGTGAAGTGAGTCTGGTTTAAGGGGAGTGGAAGGTGAAGAGAGCCTGGTTTAAGGGGTGTGGAGGGTGAAGAGAGTCTGGTTTAAGGGGCGTGGAAGGTATAGAGAGTCTGGTTTAAGGGGAGTGGAGGGGGAAGAGAGTCTGGTTTAAGGGGAGAGCAAGGTGAAGAGACTCTGGTTCAAGGGGAGTGGAGGATGAAGAGAGTCTGGTTTAAGAGGAGTGGAGGGTGAAGAGAGTCTGGTTTAAGAGGAGTGGAGGGTGAAGAGAGTCTGGTTTAAGGGGAGTGGAGGTTGAAGAGAGTCTGGTTTAAGGGGAGTGGAGGGGGAAGAGAGTCCGGTTTAAGGGGAGAGGAAGGTGAAG